>NC_140595.1:51747447-52157447 GCF_964204655.1 Triturus cristatus
TGTGTAGAGAGAGGTGTGTAGAGAGAGAGAAAGGTGTGTAGAGAGAGGTGTGTAGAGAGAGAGAAAGGTGTGTAGAGAGAGAGAGGTGTGTAGAGAGAGAGGTGTGTAGAGAGAGAGAGAGGTGTGTCGAGAGAGAGAGAGGTGTGTAGAGAGAGAGAGAGGTGTGTCGATAGAGAGAGAGGTGTGTAGAGAGAGAGAGAGGTGTGTAGAGAGAGAGAGAGGTGTGTAGAGAGAGAGAGAGGTGTGTAGAGAGAGAGAGAGAGGTGTGTGTGTAGAGAGAGAGCATCTCAGATTTCTGCAGATAGCGCATCCACAATCTTTGCAGTTTGCTGGAAGTGTAGCCTTTGGCCTCCAAGGTGTGCAGATATATCTGCAAAAAGCACATTTACTCGCCCAGCTCATGTACTATCTTCAGGAGCTTCTCTGGTGATCCAGTGATCTGACAGATGCCAGACATTTCACCAAAATCTCCCAAAAAAGAATGCCGACTTTCTTTGCACTTCAGATAAAAGTGGGTCCGTTTTCTGCTTCCATCTAACGCAGGATCCACTCACGACACTGCTCTTTATACCACATTCCAATATACAATATTATTACTTGGTGCATGTTACAGGGGTGTGAAATGTAATAAAATATCTACTTGTCCATGTGGCAGGTTGCCTCATATATCTACTTGTCCTGTAACAAAATCCACTTGTCCCTTTTGTGGCATGCAATGCGGTGACAAATTATGGCAGCAATCTCATTATAAAAGAGTTCTGAAATAGCCTCTCTGATTATGACAAAGCTCGTACCATAGTAGGGTTTGAATACTAGCAATTTCCTTATGTTGTCATGTTTCTGCAGGTCTACATACTGGGGCTGAAGATAGTGGTAAGCAATAGTTCCAGGGTTGGAATGCCCTTTTGAGCCTGTGCAAACCTAACTCACATGTCATGTTTTAAGGGTTTTCACCAACTCTTCTCTAATCTTTTCCCATAATGAGAAAGGTTGGAAATTTACTCCTGACAGTGGCAGATGTTAAGCTTCTTTCAGGGTTAGGAAAAAAGTGGTTGGAGGAAAAGTGAACTTAGAAACATTCAGATTTTCACATGAGCAAATCTACACATGAATATTTGCTCATGGTAAAATGCAGTTCACAAATATTTTCTAGGAGTACTTTTTCTTGGCCTACTTTTGTGAATTCACGGAAACCGTATTTATGCACTGAATGCAAGGATATATACCATGAATGCACTTTTCAGACTTTATTTAATAATTGGGCCTCTAATTAGGCCTGTCCTTAACCATGACCTATTGGTCTCTCTCTATCAGGTGGCTTCACTGTGAGTGACAGTCTTCTGCGCTTTCACATTGAGCATATTGGCACACAAAGTAGTTTTGTTCAGTTCCCGGAACTGCTATGGCAATGTGTACTTTTTGAGACCAAATATATTTTTGCTTTTGCCAATGTTTGTTAAAATGGTGAGGGCCCAGCAACTCCCACACCGATAAGGTTTTACAAAAACCATGCCTATAGGAGTCACGCATTGACAAAACCAAAAGACTGACCTCCAATTTCAGACCTGCTGGCTTTGCCAATGCTTGTTTATTTTTGTTTTCCATAATTGTTTTTAAACTGGTTGCCCTGATTTTCCATTAGGAATATTTTTGGGAAATACTAGCATACATCAACATGTTACTTAATGATGCTGCAAAGATATGATGCCTAAAACCTTACAGTAGTTTATCGAAATGTTTTTTTCGTACTTGCATTTTTTTGTGAACGTTTTATTTTGAAAGAAAAGAATCATCACTCTTCCTTTCAAGCTTCAGCAAATATATGCATATAATCAGAGAGCATTCTAGGAGCCTTATACATAGCCTCATATTAATAAACTTTAAAAACGTGTGTTCAATTTTATACTGGAACCACTGTCAGTAGTGCAGTCCGAGCTGACATTTACTTGGAGCGCTCACCCTAAAAATAAAGACATTCAATTAATGAACCATAAATACAAGTTTGAACAGCATTAACACATGGACACCTAAACTGTAGACCGTGCCCTTCCCTGATCTAAAATGTGGTACTGCAAACTGGCAGCCAAAGGGTTTGTCCTGCAGGGGGTTGGGCCTACTTGTCCCAAGGACAAAATACACATTACAACTTGTTGCCCTTGACCCTAAACAATATGTCGTGGGCATCGGGCTATAGGAATTCTACATCCCTGTGTTACCTGGAGTACCTTCTGGCAGTCCTTTTAGGTAGCCGGCGACCCTGGCTTTTGAGACTCGTATTTCGACGCTTCTCATTACAAGTGAGTGACTGTCAGCACCTCTGTGCAGCGCGCGGCTCAAAGTGGCTGGAACTCCTACAGAAGCGGGGCCCATTACAATCGAGGAGTTCCTGTACGTAGGGCCCGTTACAACTGCAGAGTTCCTGTTTTTCCATCGCCGACAAGAGGCTTCACGTCGTGTGTGGCACCTTGAACGACGGCTTCTTTCTGAGCAACAGCAGTTTGCACGCTAGGATTTATGAGCATATATCAGAAATGTCAAAAGTGAAACTGCAAACGCCGAAATGCAGCTCATCACTGGTTTAACAAGCATTTGCAATGCAATAGGTCTTGCATTTATGTGAGTTTAAGCTATTGCCATTGTAAATGACAATGTCTTTTATTTATGTTTTAAAAACCATTACCAAAGTAAAAGGCATAGCCATTTACAATGCCAATAGCTCAAACTTGCGTAACTGCGAGACCTATTGCATTGCTAATGCTTGTTTTTATTGTTGCCAAAAAAAAGCAAAAGGAAATGGGAGTCGATGCATTTCTAATTTGGTAAAAATAATGTAAATTATAATAATCCTGGGTACATATATAGGAATGTTTCACCCTTTACCCAAATCTAAAATATGCCCCAAATCTTTTTATGTCACTGTTTGTATAAAAATGAATAGAAGGGACTTTATAAATCTATTTTGGCATTGGGTGTTTTTGTTTGTTGATTGCAAATATGCTTTCCCTTCTCAGAGAGAAGCTGGGTTTATTCCTTCCAAATTACCTTTGTAAGAAGAGAATGATTAGTTTCCTGACTGCTTTTAAAAGCCGGAGTGGCAAGCAAGCCAGCCATGAGCAGCGATTACTTGCCACTTACAAACAGATCCAGGAAGCTGAAGCCTGTGATGCCTCTGAGGCGCTGAAAAAACATTACTGGGACTACCTACGGAGATGCCATGAGCTACCATACTATGGGTAAGGTGAATTCTGGAGTACTTGAGAGCGGATGGGGCAATAGTGTGCGGGATAAAAGGTGTATTCAAAAGGCTGTGATGCAAACACCAACTCATGTCAAGCATGTGTCGCAAGGATTTCCTTATTAAAACTGGAACAGATGACACTTCTTTCTGAGATTTCCTCTTCCTGTGCATTCATAAGACTCTCCTTAGTCTGGAATCCAGGTTGGGTTCCCTTCATTCAAGCCAGAACCCTGTTATTCCCCCAGTTAAGTTGAAGGCACACCCGTCCGATGTTAGAAAGGCTTCCTAATGCTTTAGTTCATTTGAAGTGCAGTTCAATGTAGCTGCTCCTGTTGCCCGGACCCATTTAAGGACTATCTTTTGTGAAACCTGTGCTCCTTTTGTTCTAGTCAGGATCCCTTTGTTTACTATTCTATTCAGGCAAATTTCCCTTCATCCCTTCAGTGTGGACAGGACTGCCTGAGCCAACAGGTTTGGCAGGAACCCCTGAACAATTTACATTTAAATCAAGGAAATTAAACATGCATGCTTCAGAGTTCATACAGGCAGTCTCCCTCACTTGGTTCAGTTAGAGTCCTCCTGGTCAGGAAAGGACCAACATTTAATCCCTAAATGTATTGCTGCCCCCCTAGACACATGTCCCGCCAAGTAATCTTGAGAATAACATCAATTGCACCCACCTTTAACAATAAACACGCAGTAACTATACTCGTGGGGACACACCCCGAGCCCGATGGTGACATCCCTGAATAAAGACCATCCGCCACCGATTCCCCTGCGGACTCAACCCTCCCTCCTAATGTAGACCCTACTCGGCTCGCACACTGTCTGCCTGTCCAACCTCACTGACACTGGCCTCCCTATAGCGAAGCTCACTCACCCTCTTTAAACCCAAGACCTGTCGTTTATCCTCACACTTTCAGATAGAAGCTACACTGACACACCTACCCAGCTCCTGAATAGAACAAAAACTTGATTCCCTAGCTAAAGACATCTCGCGTGTAAACAAAAAAAAGACCTCTCGGTCCAGGCCAATTTAACCTGCTATCACACTTCTGGTATGGAGAAGATGTCTCTTATAGGTTCTCTAAATGTCAGCCGACACTCCCATTGTTCCTCAAATCCCTTGAGTCGTTCATCCCACAGACCCCACCAAGCTCTGAACCTCATATCTGCTCTGGAATCTGATGCTCCTAGCGATTCTTACATCACAATGAACGAGAAAATGGTACACAAGCCTCTTTCCACAATCCCAGTATTTGTGGGCACAAATAGAATCCCTCATGATCTCCTCACCTAGACTGCCTGGTCAGTACACCACCATTCAGACACAATATACCACAAACAATAGTCCTTGTACACTAACATAAAGATCAGCAGATATCGCCGGAGCTATACTTTAGGATAAACTCAATATCTCATTCCTGACCGAAATCAGGCTTAATGAAGACTCTACCCCCCCCCCCCCCCCCCCCCCCAATCCAGACCTGCTCACACCGCCTGGCTTACACCATCATTAGACAGGACAGACCAAGGATAATTGGTGGCTGACTATCAATCGTCCACAAAGAAGGTATCTATCTTTCCACCTGAAACACCTCAAGATACTCGACTTTCCAGTACCACTGAGTAGAACTTATTGCCAAATGCACCCCTCCGATCAAACTTAATCATCTACTACTCTCCTAGCGATCGCACCTTCTTCTCAGACGAAATAACTGACCTATTAATACAGTTCTCCCTAACTGACTCGAATGACGTGTTCCTGGGCGACTTCAATATACACTGGAACAACGCAGAAGACAACACAGTCCGTAACCATACAAACTTCTTGATATAAACGACCTAAAAAAAACTCTGCAATGAGCCGACGAGTATTAAAGGCTCCACTGTAGATGCGATAATCCCCAAAAATTAGCTGTCTGTCTCACTTTGATACATCGCACCCATCGACTGGTCAGACCACCATCTCGTACTGTTTAATATCAAGAAAACCCACTCCATCTTCCACCCAATCCCCTCCAACAAACACATGTACTGGGCTAGGAACTTCAAACAAATCTGAATAACAAAATTGAAATTTAGGATCTGTGCCCAACTACAGTATCAACCCCTCACTCACACCGTTGACCTCACCACCCACTATAATTCAGTGATGACTGATGTACTTGATCAACAGGCACTGCTCAAATGAAAAAAAAGTCTAGAAAAATCCAATCAAATTTCTGGTACAACTCATATCTTCACAATGAGAGGAGACAACTTGGACAGTCAGAAAGCATATGGAAACAGAACCCCGCAACAGTGCACCTGTCACTCCAAAGAACGGCACGACTTTCCTAAAGAAACGCATCTTTAGTAAAAAAAAAAGCTACTTTATTTCGCAACCAACCTGACGGCGCTAAGAACAGACCCAAGGAGCTCTTCAACATCATTAAATGACAGACCACTCTCACCTCCCCACACAAAATAACAGCCACCAATGAACGCTGTGAAGAAATTGCCAATCTCTTCACTGATAGACAAGAAAAGTGAGCAATCCATCATCCAATTCACAAATCTGACTCACCATCCGCCCACTGTCTCATCCCTCCACTGTAGCCCTCCTCCTTGATGTACCCAATGTCTGCATGGCCCCAAGAGAAACTAATGCCAACTATGATCTCCTTCAGTTGAAAAACTATGCTAATTGGTCTGACTTCAAACCCATGACAGAAAATGAAGCCTTCAATATAATTGTAAACTTGAAACCCACATCCACTCTACTGACCCCCTCCCATCCACAATACTTCAAAACCTCAACCATATCATCGCCCCGTTCTGGACAAAAATCATCAGCACACCTCTCTTTTCAGGCCATGTACCCAAGTCCCTCCAACTTGGCCAAATCACAACCATACTAAAAAAAAAACAGGTGTAGACCCCAGTGACCTCAATAACCTCAGACCTATCTCCTAGCCAAAACAATGGAGAAGTACATCCTACTACAATTTAACCAACATATGGACTAATTCAATTTCCATTACACTTTCCAGTCAAGATTCAGGAAAGGTGTAGAACAGAAATGGCTATGCTCAATACCTCGGATGACATTCACAGATCATTAGATGAAGGTGACGCATGCCTCCTAATCCTACTTCACTTATCTGTGGCTTTCGATACCGTAAATCACCCTGCATTATTCAAGGCACTCCGGAACCGCAGTGGTATCAATGGCACAGTTGTAGATGGTTCACATCTTATCTGCAACATCGTTCGCAACAAATAAAAATCAACAACGGTCGTTCGAAACCTACACTAGTTCTTCATGGTGTTCCCCAACGTTCCATTCTCTCCCCATCCCTTTTCAATCTCTTCTTCGAACCCCATACTGTTATCTTGAACTAAGCAGGGGTCAAATATCACCTATATGCTGATGACACCCAACTCTACTACAAAATTAAATCATCCAGTGACATCCTGCACCTGAACACTACAAGATTCAAACTTGGATTAACAACAACCACATAAGGGTGAACCCCAACAAAACTGTACTACTTTTTACCCCAAAAACAACCCTGTACCAATCCAAGGTTGACTCAAGCACTTGGACGCCCTAAATTGTTTCCTCACTCTGTCCAACTCCGTAAAGTCCCTGGGCATCATCCTGGACAAAAACCTGTCAATGAAGGATCACATCAACAATTCAGCCAAAGGAGCGCTTTACACACTAAAATGCCTGAAGAAAATAAACCATTCATTCCCCCTATTAATTTTAAGATGGTAGTGCAACCCCTAGTACTCTCAAAACTGGATTACTGCACTGCCATCCTCACAGGTACTTGGCGGCTAGACTACTAACAGGTTTTAAACGATTTGAACACATCTCACTGGCTCTCAAGAACCTCAATTGGCTTCCCATCGAAGAAAGATGTATCTACAAGACTGCTTGCATCTCCCACATAGCCCTTCACATTCATAACCCCAACTATCCAGATACCAAATTCTCGAAAGCAGAACTCCAACTCACTTCTTCTTATACGTCCCAGACCGACAAATAAATCCTCCCAGACACACTCAGTTTCTGGAAATGCACCTAGGATCTGGTACTCCCTAGAGATCTCCTCTGCAACCCCTCCTTTTCCTGTTTCAAACGGGACCTTAAATACCGAATGCTCAACAAATTCTTTAACGCGCACACTAACTGAGCTATTTTTCCAAAGCTCACATCTAAATATAACTTGATCCATTGCGTCGTTCAATTGATTGTCTCAGATGTCTACTATGTCATTCACCCCCTGAATTTATGCTGTTCTAATATCCGCATATTGTAACTACCTTGACTGCCCAACTATTCTTTGTCTGTATATATACATGTACTTCAATTCAAACAATCTCACATTATATGTCAAGCCCTCTGATACTTTTGGGTCTAGCTAGCACTATATAAAACCTATAAATCTATCAAATCAGTCTTGGATTGTGACATCGTAAATCAATTCAAAATCTAAATGGGCCACTGGCTTTAGAAACAATATTCCAGCTGCAGCATTAATAGGAGTGCAAAAGTGTATCACAACCTCCCTTATTGGACTTATCCTTGAGAACATTACAGCACTTCCCGGCTCCTCCACAACTTCACAATATTTCATCTTTTTCTGGTAATGAGGCATGATGCCTTCCACGTTCCGCCCTCCTCCAACCCTATAGTCATTCTCAGAATTTGTAACCCAAGTCCATTGGAAGTTACTTGTGACCTCCCAAAACACTCATTCAACTTTTTTTTTTCATTCCCATATGAAATATCATTAATAGAGAAGAGGTTGGTTTCAAGAACTAAAATCCAACGGCCAAGTCGTGAAACATCTGTTTTCCACTTCCCTTTTGTTCACCATCCACTCATTCAATATTTTTCAACAGTTTAATGAATGGGTAAGGTTTGGTTTGTTTGATATATCTGTGCAGTTTATACATCCGGGCATTCCTATCTGTCTGCTGTATCAGTGTTGTTTCTGTTCAGAGTGCTACATGTATGCTACTGCGGTCATTTATTGCAGAAACATGTAAAGTTTGTATTGTGTTAGATTCCAAAGTATTCTTTTTTTATGTGTGCTCTCTGTCCTTCAGGTGTGCCTTCTTTGTGGGCTCCATTGACAAGCCATCGCAAGGTTTCTTGCAGAGGGCTGGACGCAGGCCAGTGTCCGTGGCCATCAGCATGGAGGGGGTGTATGTGATTGATAGCAAAGAAAAGGTACTGTATCAGCATTGGCCTGGCCATGTTCTGTGGGGCAGTAACTGGGAGCCGAGAGAGAAGGGAGCTGCACACAATGTGTCAGCTCTTTCAGTCTTAGTAATTCAGCACATCCAGCCCTCTGAGCATTTTAAAGGCTTGCCTTTCATCTTGCGTGATGTTCAATTTCTCTGTGCTTGCCTACCTTTACAGTATTCAGCCTCTTGTTCAATATAATTAAAGCTGAAAAGTGCGTATTCCCTAATAGTTTTGCTCACCTGCTGCTTTATTCTTCTATCTCAGTTGTGGGGTGAAAACCTTTAATAATCTGTGATGTGGACATTTTCATGGAAAATGTCTTTCCTTGGAAGAGCGTCCTGGCCACCAGCTTTAAATATGTCCTTGACTAGAGGTTTAGCTGCAGATTCATCAAGACTGAAACCAAACTGGATATCACGGCAGACCGTTCGTTAGGCGTTGGAAGGATATCAATTGCGCTTGCTCTATAAAAGCCTGATATGTATAGGAGAGATGGGCTCGACTCCTGTGTTACACTTCAACCTGCTCACTTTTTTTAGGATTCCAATTTGCCCATCACATTGGGTGTTACAAAGATTCTCAGTCAGACTCGTTCTTACTGTTCAAGGTACTGCTGTACAACCCGAAGTGGCTTCCAATAGTCATGATCTAACTTATATCAGGGACCGCTTTTATTCTGTCATTGTAGCGCATTTAAATCTTTCTCATAGTTAGACAGCTTTATCAGACACTTTG
The DNA here is from genome assembly GCF_964204655.1 of Triturus cristatus. Lineage (NCBI taxonomy): Eukaryota > Metazoa > Chordata > Amphibia > Caudata > Salamandridae > Triturus > Triturus cristatus. Next base: position 51,756,669 of record NC_140595.1, read on the forward strand.
TTAGCAAGAGCCAATCCAGCTCCCATCTTGCAGCATCAAGTGTTGTTTGGCGTTTTGTTTTTTAACTTTCCCTCAGAAGAGACTGATATCCAATGTTGGCATTCTAACTGTGAGAGCTTACACCCAAAGTGAGTGTCCACATGGCTGCCTGCATTTCTTTTAAATCCCGCCAGCCAGACTTCATGGAAGCCGACCTAACAAATGTTTGAATAATCCATGGCATGATAAAATAGAGTTTATGGAAAATAAACTAGTTGTCATGCAAAAGCAGAAAGAGATTTAAAAATGGTGGCTCAGGAAAACCAGCATCATGGTGTTAGATGCCTTTTCAAGAAAACTACCCGAATGGTATGATAATCTCTGAAGCATCCCTTAGAAGTTAGCCAGGTTTAAAACTACAGGCCAAGGATCTTTGGGCTTGATGTACTATTGTCCTTTGCAAACCATTTTCACATCAAATGGTTTGTGAATGAGAATGCAATTTGCTCTGTGGACTATGTGTAGGTCACATGAAAAATTGTACTTTTACATGGAAGGCTCAAAATGACCTGGTTAATGAAGATTAATTTGGCAGGTTGCAATTTGTGACACCCTGTGAGGCCTCCAAGGAACTGTAGACCTCCACTTTTGTATTTGCTTTCCCAAAAAAGAAACCTGTTCTTAGTGGCAGCCTAGGCCCTTCAAAAAGACAAGTGCTACACATTAAAAAAAAGTTTACCATTTAAAAACGCTTCTCTGGTCAGCCTGTGGCTGCCAGCATGATTTCTGAATGATCAGTATCTGATCAGTGTTCTGAAACCACAATTGCAGTCACCAGCCACTGATAAATTGTATTGCAAATCTTAAATTGGGTGGGGTCCCCTCTTTCACACACTCCTCCTATCTTCAATTCGTAATGAAACACAACATTCCTTTTACAATTCTGAAAGAATAATCCAACTCCTAAAAGAGATTTGATAAATTTTTAAAAGGAGTTTTGCGGTCGCAAACCCTCTGTTTTCGCAGATCTGGCTTTGCAAATCGCAAAACATCTTTGTACATGTTGCCCTTTGTTGCCAGGATGCACATCATGAACATTTTAAATTTGTAGTGCAGTATATTGCTTTAGAAGCCCTTGCTGCTGTGGATTGATGAGACATGTTGATTACTACTGATTAAAAACACATTTGAAGCACCGTGAAGGAATGTTACTCAATTGCGAAGAAAGCCCAAGCTCTCTGACACTAGCCTTGAAGCAGTGACTATTCCTGATTGAGACCAATGCCTCAGTGGGAAACACCATAAAGGACACTATAATCGGAGTGCTCTGACAAGGGCATGAATGTGTTAATTCCATCTTCCAAGAAAGGGGGCTTAGTCCAACGCCTTATTACTATTGCCCTACTTTCCTTGGAGTGACCGCATTTACCAATAAAGGCTGGGAACATGACTCTGACAGCTGTAATGCCATATATTCGATTTTGAACTCGGCCTTATATAATTTTCAGGCCCGTAATTGGAGTAACTTTAAATGGAGTATTAACACCACCTGGAACTTAAGGTGCATGGATGCAGTAAAACTACATTTGAAGCGCTGCACAAAAAGAAATGTTATTAAATCGGTGGGCCCTTACCAGCTTGTCTGTCTTTCCTGTTACAGTCCTACCTCCAATAGTGTGCTGTCCTGTCCTGACCCTTCAGTGTATCAAGGAGAGCGAAAGACCAGCTGGAATACTTGCGTGCCGCTTGTTACTGTTAACACAGTAAAAGATCTTTCTTCTTGCTGAGGACTGTTCAGAATACTCACTCCAAACGCGTTGAAGTATGCAACCACCCCTGGCATTGGGTAGTGGACAACAGGTGTGATTGGAAAGCTCCAAAGCCTGCTTCGAAAGGATTGGTTCAGCACTCTTACTTGGCGTAGTCATACCTTGTAGAGTTGTTGGAAAGCTGCTGATAGTGGCAAGGTTTTATCTGACAAAGCCACCCCAGCTCAAGCCTATCCTCAAATGGAAGCCATGACGTAGTTAAATCACAGACTGCATTCAAGGAGAAGTGGTTCTAGATCTTGACCACAGGCCCAATAACTGGATTCCACTCCTTCTCTTCTGCCACAGACTTCTCCATTTAATCTAATTGAAGCTAAATACGTGGACCCTAGGGGCGGGGAAGCATCACAAAGTTTCTTAACGAACTGTCCTTCTGCCAAGTCCTCATCCATTCATGCCTTTTTGCCATAATCATAGCTCCAGATGCTGAAGCTGCTGGCGATGGCCACCAAAGATGAGCTGGAAGATTGTTGTGTATTGCGGGACATTCCTTAACATGTGCTTTACCTTATGTGCCACTTAGACCCTTTCTCCACCACTCTGCAAATGCACCTCGTGGCACACTACTAGTCCCCTTGGCTCTTGAGGGTCCTTGGGTGACACATACTCTGCCAGTTAGCTCCAGCAAGCTCCACACAGTGGGTTTGATGAGGTTTTCGGTGGCCACGCCCTCTTTCTTCTCCCCTGTGCAAACGCGCCTCCTGGCACACTACGATTTGGGAATGAAGTCCCCATGGCTCTTGAGGGTCCTTGGGGGCAAACTAGCCCTCCTGGTACCTCCAGTAAGGCCCACACAGCTGGATTGCTAAGAGGTGGTCATAGGCCATGCCCCCTTTCTCCACCATACTGCAAACGCGCCTCTGGGCACACTGTTGCTTTGGGGAAAGTGGCAAGGGGACCCCCCCCCCGGTAGTGCCCCGAGAGGCGTGTTTGCAGAGTGGTGGGAAAAGGGGCATGGTCTCTGACCACCTCTCAGCAATCCAGCTGTGTGGGCCTTACTATAGGTAACAGGAGAGCTAGTTGGCCCACAAGGACCCTCGAGCCGTGGGGACTTTATTCCCAAACAGAAGGTCTTCTTGGTCCCTAAGGACCATCCGCAGTCAAGGGGACTTCATCCCCCAACTAGGAGCGCTCCAGAAGGTGCGTTTGCAGAGTAGTGGAGAAAGGGGGCGGCGCCTCTTGTGAGTTACCACATACTTTTTTTTTTAAGCAACAGGGACCATGTGACCATCCTTCCCTGGAGCATTTTGGACCCCCAGGACTGATTAATTAAATAAGTTTCAATGGGGGGGGGGGGCTGCGCGGCCCCCCTCCTATGACCTATTTATGCCCCAGGGACCCCATCCCCTGGGGCCAAGCCTTTATGAATATATTTTTTTTAAAGGGAGGGGACTGCCCCCCCCCCCCGGGCTATTTTGGCCACGAGGACCCCATCCCCCAGGGCCAGGACGTCATAATATTTTTTTAAGGGGTGGGTGGGCCAGCGCGGTCCCCCTTCCCCGAGCTGATATTTCCCCAAGAACCCCATCCCCTGGGGTATGGCCAGGTCGTTTGGGATTGATGGGGAGGCTCAAGGCCCCATGTGGTCCCTGCCAGCTCCCTACCTACTGCTTTTGGGCAGAGGGAGCTGCAAACATGCTCTGTTTCATACTCTGCTTGATGGAAGAGAGAGCATTTTCAATGCTCTTGCTTCCATGAAGCGGCCCAGAGGTTGCTATGGAATGGCGGGAGATAGCAAACTGCAATGTCCAGGGGGTGGGCACCCTGGGACATTGCTAGAGCCGTCCCTGGGGTTGTGGCGGTCCCCATGGACATGCAAGGCTCCTGGAGGAGGGTCATGCGGCCCCTCTCCCATCTTGTAGATGGCCCCGGGGAGGTGGTGGTTCCAGGGGCGGCAAGGGAGGCCATACGGCCTCCCCCACATGGTAATTAAAAAATACAATGTGCCCTGGGGAGATGGCGGTCCCTGGGGAGGCCATAGGGCCTCCCCCGCATTTAAAAAATTAAATTGCAGTTAATTTCTTGGGTGGGGGGGGACTGAGTGACCTCCCTCAGCATTTGTAATTAAAAGTGTCCCAGGGTCTTGAACTGGATGATGAGGACTGGCAGTACGCCATCTCCTCTCCTAAGGAGGTCGCGATCCCCGCACGACTAAGGCTGGTCCAGCTTAAGATACTTCACAGAGTCTACGTCACTGGGCCCCGACTGATTCATATGGGTTTCTCCGAGGATGGTTTATGTAAGAGGGGCTGTGGGATGGTGGGCACCTTTCTACATATCATATGGGAATGTGGTGTGATCGCGGAGTTCTGGAAGCAAATTCATGTAGTGATGCAGGAGGTCACGGGTATTGCACTGCTGCCAGAGGCACGGCGCTGTCTTTTGAATGTCTGGGGTCCTACTGATTATGACGCGGCGTAGACTCAATGGGTGACCCTAGGAAATATGGTGGCGAAGCGTGATATTGCGCGACTGTGGGGCTCTCAGAGACCTCCCGCTCTGGATGCATGGATGGACAATATGGACTGGAGCATGTTTAGGGAGAAAACGGTGTATAGTGCCCGGGGGCGGCCTAAGAAATGGCATAAGATATGGGGACGATGGAACCAGTATAGGGGTGATATCTGTCTGCCCCCGGCCACTGAACCGTTAGAAGAGCAACTTTCCCCCTAGCTTCACTTCCAACTTGGGATTTTCATGATGCAAATATGCTAGAATGTTAGCGCCTCTGCTTCTCCCTCATCCACCCGATCGGTGGCTTTGTCCTGATTCTGGGAATGGGGCCACGCCCCCTATCGGGAACTGGCACAAGTTTATTGTGTATACTGCCTTGCTTGTGTTATTTATTGTAGGTTGTCTAAAAAACGGAACCTTTGTCTTTTTCCTGTACTAGAGCTATGGACGCTTTCATGTGTTGCTTAATTGGCTGCCGAACCTCCGGGATGTCGGCTGAATAGCTGTGTTCCAGACTGATATAAATAAAGGTTTTTAAAAAATTTTTTAAAAAAAGTGTCCCAGGGAGGTGGCGGGCAGCGGGCGAGGCCATAGTGCCTCCCTCTCATAAACAAAATACAGTGGTCCCCGGGGCTGTAGGGGGCCAAGCGGGCCCCCGCATTTTCATTGTTACAGCCCCAGGGAGTTTGCGGTCCCTGGGACTTCTAAGTAGCCCAAGAGTGGGGGCCTCATGAGCCCCCTCCTTCCAGCCCCCGGGATTTGGCCCACACAGGGGCTTTAAAATAGGGCATTCGAGAGACTGCACGTCTTTTAAAAAAATATATATTTTGCCACAGATCCACCGTAAATCTGCAGCGATATTAACAACAACAAAATGCTTTTAGAACGTGGCAGGGTCCCTGAGTATTCCTACCCCGTCCTGGGTATCTTTAAGGCTGATCTAGAGAGATTGAAGGACCTTCCTCTCACCCTTATGTGTCGAGCTGCTGTTTTCAAAATGATCACCCTGCCACAACTCTTGTATGCCCTCCAAAACACATACCAACTTCTGCCTAGGGCTATTTTCACTGAGATCGATGGCAAAATTAGATCTCTTGTATGGCAGGATGGACACCTCAGAATTGCACTACAGCTGCTGCGGCGCAGCCCGTACAATGGTGGGAAGGCACTCCCTGATGTAGAGGCTTATTATTGGGCATCCCACTTGATCTCCATAAACGAATGGACGCACAAACATAGAGGTCACCCCACATACCGTCTTGAAAGGGAGACAATGCAACCCCACACACTCCTACATTATCTATATGGGGGAAAGGGCAGTTCACGCCTGCTACTGCCGACCTAAGTGACACTGTTGGCATGGAAGAGGGCTAGCAAGACCCTGGGTTGGACGAAACGGACTACGCGGTCCACATTGCTCTTGGAGGGGACTTGGCTTAAAGAAATACGTAAGCTTACTGGGTTTGGGACCTGGGATCTCCTTGGAATCTCCACGATAGGGGACATAATTGAAAAAGACAAACTTAAAACATGGCCTAAATGTAAGCAAGAATATAATATGGCAGAATCTCTATTCCTTAAATACGCTCGATTGCGACTCGCGTGGCAGGCAGGGAGCATCCCCCCTGAGCAACTCCCAGAATACGCCCCCCTGGAAGGTAGGCTCCTACAGAAGGAACTTATTGGTTAAGCGTTCTTCTTCACTTATAAAACTATCAATAACAATCTACCCAACGGGTTGCTAGGTCTACGAACAAGATGAGAGAGGGACGTGGGGTCCTTAGATTATATCAATTGGGAGGCGGCATTGATGCATCCCATGGAGGTGACTATAAAGGCCTGACTTCGATTAATTAAATTCAAAATATTGCAACACATGTATTATGATAGAGAAAGACTCCATAGGATTGGGAGAGCAGAGTCGCCGCTATGTTTGGTATGCAAGATCACGAACAGTGATTTCTATCGCACGATCTGGGCCTGCCCTGCACTCAGGCCATCCTGGACGCAGGTGTTTTGCTTATTAGGAACGGTCTTGGGGGTAACGTTGCCAATGGAACCCAAATTCATGCTCCTGGGGATCCCTAGTGAAGTGGACGTTGTGAGGATTCAGTTGATCTTTGCCTCTTTGGGTCTGGTGATGGCCAAACGGGACACAGCCAGAAAGTGGGGGGTGGCTTACAGAACGTCCATACAGGAATGGACTAAGGGGATGGACTTATATATGACAGCCGAGCAAGTCACATACCGTAACAGGGGGTGCCCGAGGAAATTTCACAAGATCTGGGACCCTTGGAGGAAATACTTTGGGTTGGACACACGGAGCGACACACAGCATTCTGCCGGTCACAGGACACAGGGGACTTCAACGGAGACCTGAGTCTATAAAGTTTCACAAGACCATCCTACTAACTTACCGACAACCGTCTCTTGGTCCAAGACACAGTCGCCAGACACAGTCCCCTCTTTATGGGGACAGCTGCCTCTGGCATGCACTGGTTTTCAATGATCACTGGGTGGGAGGGGGAGATGGGCCCAACGACAATTACTATATTTGCAACGATTTGCGCTCTACTTCTGTTACTGTACCATGTATGACTTCCTTAGTGCTGATTGTTCAGTTGTATAAAATAAAAAAAAAAATGTATGTAATAAAAGGGCATTCCTACCCTTCCCCCTTTTCTTGGGCTCTGCTTCAAGCAGAGCCCCAAGATGGCTGCCAAAACTTCCTGGTTGAAGTGTTGGCAGCCAATCAGAGCAGTGCCTTTCCCTGCACGAGCTTGTCTTTGTTTGTGAACGCTTCGCGGCCAGAGATATCACTATAATATTCGGCTTACATTACACAAAAACTACAGAACGGATTTACACCAAATAAGGCACTTCCTTGAACCGGCTTCTACCTCCATGTCCAATTTGGGGCAAGTCCCGTTCAGCGGTTCGGGCTGTAGATGTGGCTACGGGTTCCTATGGGAATTAACATTGCAAACGCAACCTTATTTCACGCCCCTAAATTCCCGGTCTCCACTGCATGGATCATCGCCAAACAGCACACTTTAATTTTCAAGCTTTTCATGTTTCTTTCTTCGTATCTTCCCATTCTTAAAAGGCTCTACAAGGGTCCAGTAAATTGAAATAAAGCAACACATCAATCAAAGCATGCAATACCGATAAGTAAGTCCTTCAGACCTGCATTTGTTTTTTTTGTCTACTTTCCCACAATTATGACACATGCACCAGAGGGTTTCTCCCTATGCCAAGTTCTTTACATTGACACCTCAAATTAGTTTTAAGTGGCATGGTTTGGTGAGGAGGATCGAATGCCACACATGGACCCTCACAGGAAAGTGCGAGTGAGATTTATGGGTTGGTTTTATGATGTCCCTCATGGACATGATTTTTGGAGGAACACCGCAACACATGCCAACACCCAGAGTCCAGCATGTTAGAGAACGCTGCACAAGCAACAGAAGTTAATGCACATCCAGAGTAGATTGTAGAAGTATAAAGTAATGAAAAGGGACTATGTTGGCAGAGGTTAATGGTAATGCAGTAAAGCTGAAAATTTGTGATTCCAAATTTCGCTAAGATTCCTGTGCTTACAAAAGAAAAAGTAACACATTGGAAAAAAAAAGAAAGAAGTAGTAGATGACTTTCAGCAGGAGACTCAAGTTAATGGTGTAGGGGATAGTAGGCAGATCAAGCAGCAGTAAAGATCAATGTGAAGTCGCAGTGCCCCATATTCATACCTTTTACTGTGTCCTGACTTTGCCATTAATGATCTCCACTATAAAGCGTTTGTGAATGTTATCCACTTGGGCTTATTTTGATGGCACATTACCATTTCTGTTTACATGTCAAGACAGCACAGAAAGTGCTAGTAAGCCTGAGATGCATGCCTGTTTTGGGAATACATACCACAAAACTACCTTTGCATTGATCCTGTTAGAAAGATTTGAACATTGCAGAGTAGTAACAGTGAAAAATAAAAGGTTACTTAATGTGTATTTTGTCCTCTCAATGTATTTAAAGAGTGCCTTCAGATTGGTTCACTTCTTATACTTTAATGCTATGGTGTCAAAGCTATTTCCTGCCTCGTCTGGTGCCCCGGACATTGAAATTGCCACCTTAACTTTAATTCGAAAATCAGAAGGTCTTTTTTTTGTCTTCTAGCATGTCTTGCTCGGTCTGCAGTACCAGGAGCTGTCATGGGATCACACCTACCCTGATGAGGAGGATCATATCCTTTGGCTAGAGTTCGATGGTGACAACGAGGGAACGCCAGTTAACAAACTGCTTAAAATATATTCCAAACAGGTAACTCCTATTTCAATAATATGTCCTTAAAAAAAGCTGCTTTTGTGGCAAGTTCTCTGATCCAAGTTTTGAAGTTGGATGAAGTTAGCATGCCCCCAGACAGAACCCTGAATAAGTAAAGGACTTGGGCGGCAATCCGTAAGCAACACTTTTACTTTGGGAATAGGGATGGGCCTCTATAGGTGAAGTTTCCTAGATTATGGTTTGTAGAGCTTGCTAATGTACCTTTGTCACTAGGCAAATTTCTCTGGAACAAACTAAGTATTTCATGAAGCAACCTACCTCATAGCATTCCATTTGTCAGGCATCAAATCCTCAAAAAAGAAGTCTTCAATAAATGAACAAACTGGATGAGCTTGTCTTTTCTAAAGCTCACCCCTTCAAAAAGTGATTTCTTATCCTGTACTCCAAAGAATTGCAAGCACCGTCCAACAAGCATTGGCATAGCCAATAAGTCTTGCCTTTGGGACCTTATAAGTGTTTAGCCATGCAACAGTTGATGTTGTTGCATCAAGGATATTGTGCTGCATAACTAAATCAACTGCAAACTTATAAGGGCACAAAAGTGAGACCTATTGGCTATGCCAATGCTTGTTTAGTAATTTTGTTGTGGGAGAGTGCCCCTTGTTGCACATTCGGAGTCTGTGGGTCATATAAAAAGCATGGTTTATAGTTTTAAGGGCAAAACAATTCTGATGCAGTGTGTGTGCAGCGTAGGTCCAGGAGGGCTGGATTCAAGTCCATTTTCAGGATATACATTTATGTACACTTAATTTGAATGGAACGTAATGTACAGTGAATTTGAATGGTGCGTATGTACATAATGAGCGACTATTCTGAAACTCTGCCCTGAATCGGACTTCCTAGACCGATGTTGAACTTGCCTTCTGTAGTGGTTCCTCAGCACAGCTGAGTAAGGGCTGGTGGCAGATTTTCCACATTTCATTCAACTCACTTCCTGTAACAAAGATTTTTATGGAGGCAGCGAGAAGCTGAGTGAGGATTAGGAAGCCCCAGGAGGACGGGATAGAGAGCTATAGCAGAGAGTAGAGACGTGGACTGTGTAGCCTGTGAGTTCAGGACATAGCAGAACAAAGAGGCACCTTCAGCAGCTAACCATGCACGGTTTAAAAGGGAAACAAGCGTGCACGCTTCGCAGAAAACATTGTTGAACAGTACAAACAGCATTTTCCAGACAGTCTGTAGTGCGTACATGTACGGTAATCAGTAACAGGTTATCAGAATGTAAGTTCAGAGTAAGGCGACTGGATCTACATTTGTTGTAAAGAGAGAGTGATGTCTAGAGGGGCTACCTACTCCCTAATATGAAGGAAGTTTATACTCCAGAGGTCCTAGATATCGTTTCCCTAGGGATTGTCTAATTCTCATATATAAACAGGCCGCCTTTGGTCCCATTGTGTGGAGGTATTGCCTCATCGCTTGTTTCAGGTTCTGCTGCAGCGATGTTCCAGCTTGTGCGCAGCACATGGGTCATTTCCTGATATGCCAAAAATGGTCTGCTGCATACGGCTCTGTTTCGCCAGGTCCTTAAATGACTGAGTGTGCCTTTGTAGAAAAGATCCCCAGTTGAGGTTATGTCTGCCAAGTGGCATTGTCGCAGGTCTACGAGTGCAGATGACCCACTGAGGCATGGGAGACATAGAAAAGGAAGGACAGATGTGTAGGGGAGAGCAGAGGCAGTGAAGTGTAGGCTCCTACGATGGTTAATGCAGACCTTGGAACACCGCTGTCTGAAAGGGAAGGGGTGTCCTACACTTTGAAGCCAAGATAGGGACAGGCAGCTAAAAAAGAAACAAGCCTTCTACCTAGGGTGCCTACTACCTGAAAGAAATATAAATGTGTGCTACTGATAATCACCAAATCTAAATGCTGCTTGGCAGCCAGTGTACACTTTTAACTGCTGGAGTCATTTGAGGCTTCATGGTGACAAAGATTTATTCTTTTTGAGAGGCAACACAAGGATGTTACCAGCTGAGTTCTGGAGTGTGTTCTTCTAATGGAAACTTAAGGTTTGCATTAGGTACAGTGTGATTGTGTACTGCAAAAAAATATATTTTGAAAGCACTTCTCCTGCCCCCATTGCACTCACAATCACAGTTACTGAGGGTAACATCAACGCCCACTTAGGAGCCCTGCTGTATGTGAGAAGAAGAGGAACACGGAAGAGGCAGGAACTGGAGGGGAAACAAGAAGATGGAGGCAGATCCTTACACAGACAAAGTTACGTAATTGTCATTTGCTACCACTCTGAACTAACTCCTCATACATCTTAAGTATTCTCATTAAGCAAAAGAGTGGGGGACTCTACAAGGCATACGCACAGTTGTAACACTGCTGTCCTCAATCCGCAAGCAAAAAATAGTTTTGTAAACTACCATTACCAAACCCGATAGCCACCATCGTGCTCTGGCCTTAAAGTATAGCTTTGTTATTTTTCTATGGTTTGATGTACAGACACACTTCAAACAGAGACCATAAGAGAGTTAGAATTATGGGAAACAAATGTTCTACTTTTTAGCAGCTACCGTGCTATTTATGCTCTGCTCCGCGCACCAATTGCAGACCAATTAGAGGCAGAAAATGGGAATCCGAGCAGACGTTTGTCTGGGTTTAAATACCCCGTGGCAATTCTAGCCAGTCTACTTCACAGCAGTGGTTAAACAGTCATTTGCCTGGCGTTTTCGCATCAGCCCTCTAACGCTGATTGGGAAGACAGATGGTTAATGTCAACGCAGGAAAGCAGGGATCCCTACTCCATGCCACACTGTTCTCCACCATTCTCTTCAGGCCACACGACCACTGCCAATGTAACTGTTAATACCTAACAAAATGAAGTACGCAGAAAGCATAAAATGTGCAAATCTGCATTAGAATAAATTTCCCCATGCGATTCTACCCACCGAAGAACCCCCCCTTCTTGTGTGTGAACGCCCGTAATGTTGGTATGAAGCGGGGGGTTGTGTGGTACTGGTGAGCTGATCACGCAGAACGCCTCTTTGCTTCTATTGAAGGCATTGCCCAGTCCAAGCCGCTCCACTGTGCTAACCAGAAGCTGTAAATCGTTGCTCGTCAGACTGCCAGCACAGCCTCTCTTTAGTACTGTTTACACTTTGAGCTGCTCAGAGAGACAACCCGTTGAAAAGCAGAAAGTAGAATCCGCCCTGGAGCAAGAACAGACATTAGCTGCTCCTTGAGAAACGTATGAATTCTAAAATGACATCCTGTGTACTTTGTGTTCAGCACATCTGACGCTATGGTAAACGAGCGCTGCTCGGTGGCCGCGAAACAACCCTGAAAGACATCAATGGGCGGGAGGTGGTGTAGGGGCGGAGAGCAAGCTGAGGCTAAACAAGCAAGCATTGGCCGCGAAAGTAAAAGCGAATGTGCGCGCACATTCAGCTCTTTTTCAAAGCGCATATTGTGGTAAGCTGCTGCGCACTCCCGCAAGCTGTATGCCGCTGTGAGAAAGTGCCATCTTTCTTGCATGGTATGCCCCCTCTTTTTGCTGAATGTACTTTGACTGAGTGTGCCCTGGACTCCTGCCAATCTGGTGCCCAGGGCTTATGTTCCTTCCCTAAAAACCTCCAAACCAAATTGGCAAACCCTGGCCACGTGTCAGCCCCTGGTAAATGGTACCCTAGGTACCCAGGGCCTTGTGACCAGGAAGGCCTCTAAGGGCTGCAGCACTTATTGTGCCACCCTTAGAGGCCCTGTACCCTAACACAAACACACCGCCCTTGCAGGCTGTTTGTCTGGGTACAAGACAAAACAAAGAGTCGACATGGCACACATCCCTGTGTGCCATGCCCACAACCTACATTGCCCTGGCATACATCAGCCACCCCTCTAGCTGGGTGCCCTATGCCAGTGGTGTGGGCACAGGAGCATGATCCCTGTGCCCCTACAGTACCCGGGTCCATTCCTGGGCACTGTAAGTGCAGTGCTGACATTTAAAAGTATATAGTGCTGAGAGCTCGTCAAACACGAACTCCACAGCACCATAATGGCAACACTGAAGACTGAGAAGTTTGGTATCAAACTTCTCAGCACATTAAACCCGCACTGATGCCAGTGTGGGATTTAATGTACAAAGCACTACAGAGGGCATCTTAGAGATGCCCCCTGAAACCTAACCTACAATCCACGTCTGGTCTGTAAGGCTGCCACACAGCAGAAATGTTGCTGGACCCCTAGGTGGGGAGCCCCCGCTCTCCTCTCCTGGGCCTGCAACAATGCACATCCTGGGCGAGGTGCTAGTGCTCCCCCCCCCACCCACCCCCCCCCCCTCCCGGATGGGCAGGGGGAAGCCTTAAAGGCATGCCGCCTTTGTGAGCTTCCCCAGGCCACTTGCTGTACTCAGCAACTGGCCCCCACCGGTTCTGACCCCCACTCTGGCGGGAAGACTGGCCGGAAACCCCAAGTAAGGACAGGTGATGTGCCATCCTCTGCCAACCCCACCCCTCAGGTGAGGGAGGCGAGGTGAAGCACATCTCCGGGCTCTCGCCATCTTGAAGATGGGAAGCCCTGCCCAATCAGGACTAGGCTACTGCCCCCCTCCCACAGGAGAGTGGCAGGATAGGGGGTGTACCCAAAATGGGTCCCTGCCCTTTACCTACCTGTAACGCCCCTAAATCTAGTATTTAGGGGCACCCTGAACCTTCCTTCCTTGGATTCCAGATTCCGAAAAAGCAAAGAAGAGCAAGAAGAAAGAAGACCTGCGGTGCAGCTGCTAAGAGGAAGCCACCAACTGCTTTGGCCCCAGCCCTACCGGCCTGTCGACTCTCGAACCTGCTCCTGCTACATCCCGGCACCTCTTGTGGCCAGCAACCTCACAACCCCCGGAGGACCTGGCTACCTTGTGACTCTGAGCATCTGGGACTCCCGTGAGCAGTGGCTCTGCTCAAAGCAAGCTCTAACCCCTGGCATCAGCCTGCAACTGCGAAGCCTGCAACTGCGAACCCTGCACACTCTGCACCTGCCAGGCCTGGCCTGTGCCGGAGTGAACCAAGACCCCAAGGACGTTCCCCCCCCCCCCGGCGACTGTGACCCCGAATCCGGCACCCAAGGACTCACCTCGACGCTCCTGACGACGCCTGCAGCCTCAGAACCAGGTACACCCCAACCTCGATCAACAGAGGGTAAGATTTCCCGACATCAAAAGGCACCCCGGCGCCCTGCGGCCCCCTGTGCCCAACTCCTGGGTACCTACCTATCCTCCAACTACCCAACTTACCTCTCGAAGTGGTGGTGGCACCTGAAGAATCTTCTGTCCCGAGCTTGCAGCCTTTGTTCATCCTGGAGCTTTCCCATTGAAATCTATTGAGCGCCCAAAGGCTCAAAAGCACCCTGCACCCAGCCGCCCGAGTGACCCTGGCAATGTAACCTCTACTCCTACCTACTTCCCCATTTGCCCTGAGCAAGTGCCCAGGAGCCCAGCTCCCACAGCCGTGTGGCCTGCTAGTCAGCAGCCACCAACCAAGGCCCCCCTGCCTCCCATAGGATAACATTGGGCCTAACTCAATCTGCACCCGGCTGCCCCTGTGCCGCTGAGGGTGTAACAACTGTACTTACCTGACCCTGGGAGACCCCTGAGTCTGTGCCCAGAACCGTATCTCTGCCAGTTGAGTACTTACCCAAAAGCCGATAACCCACTTTTCTTCCATAGGGTAACATTTACTGGTTTCTTCTGAAATTTTTCCTGTGTGGAGTTTCTAAAACGTAAAATATTCACCTAAAATCAACCGAGTAACGAAAACGAAAATACTCACCTGCTATTAGGAGAGGTCCCAGTGCTGGATTGTGGTGCCCAGCACTGACCCTGAAAAGTACTCACAACTGTACTTACCATTAACCCAATTTTCTTCCATAGGAAATCATTGACTGTTTTTCTGTTAAATTTCTTCTAAGTGTCGATTTTTGCAAACTACAAATATTCTTTAAAAATCGTACCAACTGTGAAAACGTAATTGCTTACCTGTTTTAGATAGAGGTCCCAGTACTGAGCCTAGGAGCCCAGTACTGGATTACAAAAGTAATGAGAACATACTATACCTGTAACTTGAATTTTCTCCCATAGGGAATCATTGACTGTTTTTCTATGAAATTTCTTCTGTCAACTTTTAAAATAGCAAAATATTGCCTAAAAATCACAACAGTAACTAAGTAGACTTTACTCACTTGTTTCCAAGAACTGTCCCAGGACTGAATCTAGGATCCAGTCCTGGAGTTAGAAAAGTAATCCTGAAAGTAATCTATTGCAAATAACTTAAAACTCCCATTGAGCTCAATGTATTATTGTGTTTGAAATTGTGTTGCCTATTGCAACAACCTGTAACTATTACCTACAAAAGTCATTTGCATATTGCAAAAGTATTTAACTAAAGCATCTCATTCTGGGAAAGTATATTTTAATACCTGCTATAAAATGGACTAACAATGGAACCTTCTATTTTACCAGCACCTAGAATTAATATCACCCTTTAGTATCTTTCCCACAGAAATATGCTATTACACATAGGTCAAGGGGATGTGTGCATTCTGAATAGCACCCATTGTAACAATGCTAGTTCCCTAGGGAACAAGATTAGACAAATCAGACATAAGCTAAGATGCACCACAAATTCATAAACAGTGTCACTTTGTTTGTATTCAAATTAATTTCAGAGGACAAGGTAATCCTTAATTTCAGTTTCTTTATTCCAAATTCATTGGACAATGCAAAACGATACAGCCGACGCGTTTCGTCCTAACACAGGACTTCTTCAGGGATATGGAAAAAAGGAGGTTCAGAAACATATTCGTTGTAATGTCACTTTCGGGGATTGTTTCTCCTTGTCTGTATCTACTGGGTTAGACTGAAGAGCCGTGGTCCACTCACAAATACGGAGGGAGCCCTTGAACCGATCATAATCTGTTAGTCATGAAAGGCGGGTCACAGGAAAGTCCACTGCAACAGGAAGCGGTCCCTCGATCAGGAATGTTCGAGGGACCGCTTCCTGTTGCAGTGGACTTTCCTGTGACCCGCCTTTCATGACTAACAGATTATGATCGGTTCAAGGGCTCCCTCCGTATTTGTGAGTGGACCACGGCTCTTCAGTCTAACCCAGTAGATACAGACAAGGAGAAACAATCCCCGAAAGTGACATTACAACGAATATGTTTCTGAACCTCCTTTTTTCCATATCCCTGAAGAAGTCCTGTGTTAGGACGAAACGCGTCGGCTGTATCGTTTTATATTTTAATACCTATTTTTGGTTCTAAAATAAAACAACCATATATTTTTTATATAAACCATTGGCCTAGAGTTCAGTTCTTGATTGTGTGTGACCATTGACTGAGTGTGTACAACAAATGCTTTACACTGTCCTCTGATACTGCCTTACTGCTCGACCAAGCTACCACTTTAGAGCGTAAGGTTATATCTAACTTTAGCCTCGGCCAAGCCTCTGGGGGCTGTGGACTCTGTACACACTGTGCCTATTTGGGAACAGTATATACAGAGCCACTTTCTCACACGCGCCACAAGCACGAGTATGTGCTTTGAAAAAGAGCTGCACGACAGCTAAAGGTCTCCTATGTAGTGCATGCGCACTGTGTAGGCGAGACCTAAAAAGGGCTAGAATCCTTTTTATACTTGGCCATTTTGCCTCAACTTTTACTGGTCTGTTTCATCTAATCACTAGGTTTTACCATTAACCAAAATCTGACAGTGTTCCCACACGTATCCAAACAAAAAAATTACACCCTTTCTACTGCTCCAGCGATGAAACCATAAGCCCCCAACATTTCATAGCAGTTATTGAAACTGTGTAGCTTTCACATGCTACAGTATTTATGAAGTGTATCAACAAAGAGTCCGCGGGTCTTCACAAAGGCAAAACTAAAAACTGAATATAACCCAACAATATGTTCATGAAAAGAAGTCCTCAAAAAGAGGACTGAGTCCCATCACCCACCGAAGTAGCATGCTTCATCATCTGGGGCCTCCTATTAACCACACCTAGTGCCGTTAAGGAGCTACAACTCCTTGCTAGTGTCAATAGGAGGAGCTCGCGGATGTTTTCTGTGTGTACCAGGAGGACTAAATTTCCAAATAAACAATGAAGCTACCTATCGTGTGGTGGAGTACGATGTGAAAAATGGGCAGTGTATATAACCAGTGTTTTAAAATTAACTACCTAGAGAAAATAAATGTATTCAATATCTCAGGGTGTTAACATAAAAAAACATGGAAGCGTATACTCTGTAAATCTCCGAGTGCGTTAATACCATAAAGCGGTCTACATGTTTCAGACAACTGTGATCAAAAAAGTGTAATCGTGGCTTTCTTCGGGACCATACAACGATACTACTGCAGCAAGAATAAGTCAAATGTAAATTAATCACAAGACTAGGAACGATACAACCAACTGGTGTACCTGTGTATTCATAGGTAAACGATACTGCAGGAGGAATTGGTGATCACCTGTCAGAGAAAGCAAACATGAAGCAAATATCACAAACAATGTTGGATCAAAACCAGTCAGGAGCTACAACAACTGTATAAATACATGATTGTCATGCGACAGATCTAAAATGAACCTTCTTATCCGCACCAAATCGGGGATACCGCCCACCGCTCCTGGTAAGAACTCAGGGCGTGAGGCAACGCTCTATAGAAAAAAGAGAAAAAATAAAACTAACAAACCAATGTCTCTGAAGAACCACAGACTGAGTTCTTTCTAATGGCACCATGTGCAGAGACTGAACGGCAATGCTGACATAGGCAATACAGCGTACATCAACTAGATTTGATCTAAGCCCAAGCAAATGCCTCAGGCATGTCAGTTGTAATCTTCTTCCTACATACGGAGGTAGAACAACATGAGTAGTGGACTGTGTCCAATTCTAAAACAGAATGTTATTCTAAACATATAGCACAGCGCCATATCTTATGTTTACAAAAGCAAAGGACTGTCAATCTCATCAAACCGGTGCATTCTTCAGGAATCAGTTCGAGGAGAGTCATATTTAAAGAATACGTGACTCGACCTCGGAAGAACACACACACGTTAAGTACTGCTGCTGGCCATTCTGCAGCAGACACACATGGCAAACTGGCCAAAATAATCATCCCACAGCGAATGATTAGAACTCTAAAGACTCTACATCATAGAATGTAGCGCACTCGCTCTCTTACCTGTCCTGTCCAGAACAGACTTATTCCACTGCCTCATATGGGCTATGATATTATTGCTACCATTTTAGATCATTTGTCTAGGCATTTCAGATCGGTTGCTATGAACATCACCTCTAATCTAGATCTTCCTTCCGTGACAGATGCTCTAGTGTGGTTTCGTTGTCTAGCTCTACATATTCACTAACGTATAAGTCACCAGACAAACATCATTCTGATACATGGGATTGGAAACTTATCAGGTGTCACTTACATTCATGGTGTATCATTCTATCTATCTCATGATATTGCTAGGCTTTCTGCTTGATTTGCATATTTGTTGACTTCTTTGCTGTGAGTTTGAAGCTATCCTCACCAGTCGAACGTGGTGTGTATTTTTTCAAGTATTTTTTCAAATTCCTTAATGGGTTTTTTCATGACACGCCCGTATATCTTAGGACTCTGGTAGGTTTGGTCACGAATCCGGCTGCTTGATATGGATCGGACTGAGACGATACTACATTTCCCATCAGGCAAGGCACGTGGCCACGTACTAACATGTAATTTTCACGCGACGAGTCACTCAGATGTCGCGTTTTTTGACGCATAAGCTTTTTTGATCATCATGAGCTTTATAAACAACTCGCTCGCTCCCGTCCGGTTACCGCTCGGAATACTCAGGAAGAACGTCCGGGGTAACGACGGACAGGTAAGGGAGCGAGTGCGCTACATTCTATGATGTAGAGTCTTTTTAGAGTTCTAATCATTCGCTGTGGGGATGATTATTTTGGCCAGTTTGCCATGTGTGTCTGCTGAAGAATAGCCAGCAGCAGTACTTAACGTGTGTGTGTTCTTCCGAGGTCGAGTCACTATTCTTTAAATAGGACTTCTTTTCATGAACATATTGTTGGGTTATATTCAGTTTTTAGTTTTGCCTTTGTGAAGACCCGCGGACTCTTTGTTGATACACATTTATGAATTAGGGAATGTGTCCGTGCTGGTCTCTAAACTTCCCTTAGACCCTCTAACCAATCAGTGTTTTTGCCACAGTATTTATGAAGTGCATGGTGGAGAGACTGTAGCGGAGCCCCGCCATCTGGGTGGTGGAAAAAAATGGTCAGAAATGCAGTAGAGAAACTAACGTAGACTGTGAAGGTCCACCCATGAATAAGTTGTAGGCATGCTTCTCCAACTGTGAAACATGGGGGTTGTGGGCTGTCTGATAGACACGCCTCTCCAGCCATGAAACACTGGGGCTGTGCACCACTGAGACATGGATCAGGGACTTGGTTCCAACACGAGCAGATGTCTCAATATCTAGGTATCTAGTAGATTGAAGTCTACAACCTCGGCAGTGAAGACTTAAATCATACAGTGCCACCACTTGGGACGGCCATCATTAGAGGCAACATGCACACTGCGGCCAGACCTCTCACCCACGTGCAGGAAGTGCCACACTGTCTAACACTGCTTATATGAAGGTTTGTGTGAAAAGGGGTGGCCATATTGAGTTGGGACCATCGTACTTCTCTGGGCTGACCAGCCTCTGTCCTGTATCGGAGATGGAAAGAAATGTCCAAACATAGCCAGTACTGATCAGTGCTAGGACTGCCAAATCTATAATAATGTCTCTATGGACCCCCAACACAGGCTGATTTATCTTTAATCCCTTGTTCTTCACATAGCCACTATTTAGGTTTATTGTCCACATTGGTAGCCAAGCTCTCTCTATATTTATGAGAAATGGAATTTTGAGAGTATTTGAAGGCAGACTGTAATAGAGCGTAGATCTACAGGAGTAGTATTTCTTTTGATGGAGACAGTGGAACTGAAACAAAACTAATATGTTTAAAAGACCAATACTTCTCTTAAATAAGCTGGATTTCTGGAGGTGAGGTTGCAACTCCACTAGTATCACTTCTAATGAGTGTAAACGACTCACATGATTCGCTCGAATTATGGACCATGTTCAGGACACCTGTGGGAACAGCTCAGCACAAGCGATGATCAGGATTATTAGTAGTGGCGCTCAAAATTGACTTCACTTTGCTGAAACAGAGAATCCTGCATCCCAACGGCACTTTGAGACTAAATTATGGCCTAACCAGTGGGGGATGATATGTCCAGACCACAGGTCTTCAAACTGTGTCCATGACCATGAATTAGGGGGATGCAAATGCCCCAGTAAGTGCTTGTAAATGAAGAAGGCCTGGAACACCAACTTTAATTCTTTGTCGCATTTAGAGGCTGCCTTCATTTATAAGTCTCATTTAAATTATTTGAACAAGTACGCCAACTGTTATCCAGAGTTCTTTGGTGGCGGTGTTAAAGAGGTGGCTAAAATGAACAAAATATTCTAATTTTGATGTTTTTATTTCACCTTTAGACGACTGCATGTAAAATAAAGCACATACGTTAGATGAAAAATAAATGCATAAACACAAATTAAACGAATCGGTGGGGGAGGCACTTTTTTGTGTTATGAAACCTCAGTTGGTTATTGCGATCTCTCCAGACGTCTGTTTGTAAAACTAGAGAATCACAAAATGTAATCCTGGTTGGCGCAGTTTGGAAGAGCGACTGGTGTCCATATAGTGCTGTTATGTCCCAAACAGTAACAAAGTACTATGAATACGTCATTATTCTAAAATTGCATGCCCCAGTATAAGCAGGACCACTAGAATTATGTGACAGTGTAGGGCTAAATTATGCAGCAGGGTGGACTAAATGCAGCAAGAAAAGGCAAATTACATGGCGTAATGCGGCATATTTTGTGATGGAAATACTTTAATTTCTTGTAATTTTTACACATGGTAGCACTGTCTGGGCAAAAATGTCACCCCAATTGTTGGAAGTAGTGTTTTCTGGTCAATTTCTGTCTTTGTTTGAATGTATTAGTTCTTTTAAAGATCTCACATTTTGTGTGTATTATAAGCTAAAGAAAAAGTACCCCAGAAAATTACCTTATTAGCCCTGTCTCACCCGCTCCCCCAAATCTTGCTGTGAAGTTTTGGAGGGGGCTCGACATCAAAACATTTTGCTTATGGAGGCTTCGATCAAACAAGTTTGAAGGCCTCTGTACTATACCCTCTCACATGTTCTAGAATACTACAGCAACAAAGCAGGTTGTGTACTTTATTGTCCTCAGGGGAATCTTTTGCTAGGAATGAACTGAAACTTGCTTATATGTAACCTGTAATTGCTTCTGTGCTACTTGTAACCCAACTAAACTCTTTGTATGTAAAGAAAGTAACTGTTCTCATGGAAAGTGCTCTGACATTCATTGGCCTTGTCCAAAATCTTGTTTATACAGAAAAGCTGCTCTCCATGCATCTGAGTGCCTTATGCGTAAATATGATCACTGCGCCAACATTTGGAGAGACCAGTGGGACAACTTGAAGCCAGAATTAGCATCTATATCTTATGCATCATAAAACTGTACACCTCAGTTTGCACAGTTACCTGAAGAACAGACTTTGTGCCGCAGATAGACT
This sequence comes from Triturus cristatus, assembly GCF_964204655.1. Taxonomy (NCBI): domain Eukaryota; kingdom Metazoa; phylum Chordata; class Amphibia; order Caudata; family Salamandridae; genus Triturus; species Triturus cristatus. The sequence continues at coordinate 51,777,914 of NC_140595.1, forward strand.
GGGAAACATTTAGAACAAATTCACCCATTCACCCAATACTCATAGCTAAAAACTGGAAAGCCTTGAAGTAACCATTGTAAGATAGAAATATATATTAAATTTGCATTTTCTTGTTACATGTCGCGCGATCTGCCCTGCTCTCAGGTAGGTCTGTACTTTACAAATACTATTAAATACTTTTTCACAAAAACTATTTACAAGTTCGACAGAATATATGAAATTGTTGGGTTATGTGAGGGTCAGGAGCATAATTATTTAGAAATAAAGTTTTTTGTCTTTTGATATGATCTGAAATATATGCTCCTCCTTTCTCTATAGGCTGCACTGATGAGCGGGCTAATAGAATTTTGCATCGAACTGAACTCCGCCATGGAAGCTCCGGGCCAAGAAACTGCTAATGCCTCTACTGTGGCCCCAGCACCCCAGTCCCGGGCAGCTGAGAGGCGCTCTAAGCTCCAACGTCAGTGCAGTGCTGTCTGTAACCGTCTTCAACACCTCTCCACCATCGACTACGTCGACGATGGTAAGCTTGGGGCCCTGGTATGTCCTATCCTTAGCAGTTCAAACCGAGTCTCTACGGCAGCATATGCTCATGGTTTTGATGATCTAAACATGGCGATGAAGCATTGTGTACTCCCGTTCCACTTCCTTTCAGTGCTTTACGCAGTGAGTGTGTGGCCTCTGCCCATTCTCATTTGTTTTGTGCTGTTGTAGCAGTACTACTCATTCTTTGTTCAGGTTTGATATCTTGAAACATGCTGTCCACTAACCGGTCATCTGCTGGTTGGATGTGGTATCATGTGAATCTGAAAGAGACACGTTAGTGATAGATTCCTTACCTTAGAATATCCCCAGGCGTCAGACTGGATCCGTAAAGTTTTGCTAGCAGTACCCCTGCGCGTCAGTAGGTGGCGTTGTGCGGCTCTCCGTTCGTCGCTGGCCACCCATGCACGCTGACATCAGTTCTTTCTTTTTCCACGCCAGAAAGCGCAGATCAGGTTAGAGCACGTACCTTAGTCACTTTTTGACTAACCTTTTTGAGACTTTTGTCTCCTGTACAATTTTGGTTTCCTTGATGCACGTAGGGATGCCTGGATTTAAGTATTGTGGGGTCTGCCGTCGCAAAATATGTCGGTGGCGGACCCCCACGATGTCTGCCTCTACTGCCTGGAGACCGACCACGACTCCCGGGACTGTCGGGCCATGGCCCCGAAGGCCTTGAGGAAGCAGCGCCGGAAGCTGCTGGAGGTCCGGCACTCGTCCCAGCGCCGTTCCCAGTCCAGGGGCCGTTCCAGGGAATGCTCGCGGGGCTGTAGTCGTCACTCCTCTGGCTCCAAGTCTTCACCCTTGGATTCGGGTAAGAGACGACACAAAAAAGTCGATGAAGCGTGTTCGCTCTCTGACGTCCCCACGCCAGTCCCGGATGCGGACGAGGGGGACAGGGGTTCTGCCCCTGCGGCTCCTTCGGAGCCCGGGAGTCCCGTGGCCTCTTACCCGGGTCTGTCGGCGACTCCTGCACAGGTGCCTCTTTAGGCCTCGGGCTCCCGCTGGTGTGCTTTCCGGCCCCGCAGTCCCATGTCCGGATCCTGTTGGGCCGACGGTGCTGCCGGTGGATCCAGCTTCGGCGCCACAGGATCCTGCGCCGTTGGCTCCGACCACGGCGCCACAAGGTCCAGTGCCATCTTCGGTTCCGGCACCGCAGTGGGTGCCATTTGTCCCGCCTTTGCCCAGGTTCCAGGACCATTTTGCTCCTACCTGGGATCCGCATCGGGAAGCGGTGCCGGCTCGCCCCGGCCGGCGACATTCTCGGCCCCATTCCTGATGCCGTTCTCGGCACCATTCCTGATGCCGTCGGGCTGCTGAGGTCCTCAACCTTGATCTCCCTACGGTGGCCCTCAAAACGAATCTCCTCACTGAAGTGCTCCAGACGGCGTCCACTTCGTCGGAGCCCCTGCTACCATTTAATGATGCCCTCACTGACGTCTTGTTGGGCACTTGGTTGCGGCTGGCCACAGAGGCCCCTGTGGATAAGAATGTCACCAGGCGTCACCGCCCGGCACCTGGTGACCCCGCTTTGCTGACCACTCATCCTATGCTTGAGAGCCTGGTCATCCAAGCCTCGACGTCGCAGAGTGCCTTTCCCACGGCTCTGCCGGACAAGGACTCTAAGAAGCTGGAGCAGTTTGGTAAGCGGTTGTTCTCTTCAGCCAGCTTGGGGCTGCGGTCGGTGAACACCGCATGCCTATTGGGCTGCTATTCCCACGCGGTGTGGGATACAGTTGCACAGGTATTGCCTCAGTGTCATGAGGAGACCCAAGCTGTGCTTTCCCAAGCTGTTGCTGAGGGTAAGTTCGCCATTCGGTGTTAGTTGGACACCGCAGACTCGCTGGGTAGAGCGATCTCTACGACTGTGGCTCTTCGTCGCCATGCCTGGCTGAGATCTACCGGGTTCTCGCCAGATGTCCAAAGCTCGCTCATGGATATTCCGTTTGATGGCACTCGCCTGTTTGGCGATAAGGCCGACCGTGCACTGGAGCGTTTTAAGGACTTGCGGGACACGGCCAAGTCCTTAGGTTTTCCCACGAAAAGCCCAGCCACTCCTGGTTTTTGTTTTCTTTTGTGGCCATGGCAGAGGCGCCCAGGCACGTTCCTTCAGCAATCCTGTGTGGGTCTGGGAATCAGTGTGGGGGTCAGTCCACCTCCGCTGCTGTCGTAAATAAAGTATTACGCACTCAGAATTTCTATATTATCAATATGATCATGCATAAAGCAAGAGGCTGAGTCTGTGGTATGAGGTTCAAAAGGGCTTTATTCCAATAACTCGAGTTATAGGGAGAATAGTTCCATCACCACAAGGGATCAGGAAGGGTCTTCTCAGAATAATTCTCAAACTTTATTCACAGAGTACAGTATATATACATTGTAATAATATACGTAAGCAGGAGTGCTTCAGGCGGAGCAAGAGAGAATGAGATAAGAGCATGTGGGTGTGTAAGTAGGCGTGAAGGTGGGCGTCCACGTGGGCGTCCACGTGATGATCATTGGTGAATGTCATAGGTGGGTGGATACCTGGAGGGGGTTGCGTGATCAGCTGGAACTTTACTGGAACTTTGCCTTTCTTGTGCTCAACTCGAGCATGACGTGTAACTGACGTGGGGAAGGGTTGCTGTGCAACCGGGGAGTCTGGAAGTGAGGCCTTCAGTGTCAGGACGACCAGCACATCTTGTATTATCTGATATCTGAAGTCTGGGGCAGGGACTGATTTGTGACATAGGTTGCCCATCACCAAGAGCCAATGTGGCATCTATTTCTTCATTTACTGCGTGGGCCTTACATGGGGGCTATGGGCTTTTCACTGACGTGAGCTTTGCAATCACACGAAAAGAGACAGAAAGGCTAGGCTCTCTTCTTGCAGACGGGTCGTGTTTATTCCTCCTTCTCCAGGCAGGAATGTGGTTTAGTAGGAGTAAGCAGATAACCGTGCTCAATACTGTCTCGGCACCTCGGACAGGGCCCCTTTGGCTGAGGCCCAAGTGTGCGAGGCCAAGGATACGCAGCTGCAGTTTTCAGCGTCTGAGGCCTGAAACCTCTTTTCGGCTCTGGCTGAGCCACAAAACATACTTTCATGAAATGACACGAGTGCAGAAAAACATGATGCAAAACGTGTAGGCCTCAATGCAGAGTTGTCGTTTCTCTCATGGGAGACTGGATGATGGCAGGCCACGTTATAGCATAAGCATCATGGTTGATAGGTTGATAGGCCATGGAGGGGAAATGCATAGGTTACATGCATGTGCACATGAGCGACGGGGAACACACGGGGACACATAGGCCTCATGATATTTTATTTTCCTCACTGCTTCTGCCTCCAAACCTTCCTAATCCGTGCTTTGTGGAGCAAGCCAGTGGGTGGCTGGATCCGCCATCACCTCCCCCACTGGCACGCTGTTACATCGGACAAGTGGGTGCTGCAGATCATCCGCAAGGGTTACTCCCTTCCCTTTCAGTCCACCCCTCCAGCCATGCCACCTCAGTACCACCGCATGTCAGGGTAACACCTGGCAACTCTCCAACAGAAAGTTACGGCCCTCTTAGCCAAGAGGGCCATTGAGTGCGTTCCTGGGCCAGAAGTAGGGAGTGGTTGTTATTCCCACTACTTTCTGGTCCCCAAGAAGGACAAAGGGGGTCTGCGTCCCAGCTTGGACCTCCGAACATCAACTGCTTCCTCCAGAAGAAGTTCAAAATGCTGACTCTGGCTCAGGACTTGGCTGCCCTCGACCCTGGAGACTGGATGGTAGCGTTGGACTTGCAGGACGCCTATTTTCACATCCCCGTCCTGCTGGCCCACCGGCGTTACCTGCGGTTCACGGTAGGCCAGGAGCATTTTCAGTTTGCTGTGCTCCCTTTCGGCCTTACCAGCGCCCCATGGGTGTTCACGAAGGTGATGGCGGTGGTCGCAGCTCACCTGTGCAGGTCAGGGGTGTCAGTCTTCCCTTACCTCGACGACTGGTTGCTGAAGGCGGGCTCGCCCCAGGCAGTCGTCAACCTCCTTCAGATTACGGCCGACCTCCTGCATTTGCTGGGGTTCTCCATCAACGTGCCGAAGTCGCACCTGAGTCCCTCTCAGAAGCTCCCCTTCATCTGAGCGGTTCTGGATTCGACGCGGTTTCAAGTTTTTCCTCCCGAGCAGCGAGTCCGGGATATTCAGGCTATGATTCCGATCTTTCAGCCTCTATCCAGGGTTTGTCAGGATGACCCTCCGGCTCCTGGACCTGATGGCATCCTGCATCCTACTGGTGACACATGCCAGGTGGCATATTTGGGCTCTGCAGTGGGACCTGAAGTTCCAGTGGGCGCAGCATCAGGGCAACCTGTCCAATCATGTCCAGATCTTGGAGGGCACTGCACGACTATTGCAGTGTTGGGTCACGAATCGCGATTGGGTCAATGGCAGGTCCCTCTTCCTTCCCCAACCGGAGCGCACAGTGGTGACTGATGCATCCCTCCTGGGATGGGGAGGCCACTTGGGAGAGGTGGAGATCCGAGGACTCTGGTCTTCGGCGGAGTCCCGGCTCCATATCAACCTTTTGGAGCTTAGGGCGATCCGACTTGCACTGAAGGCATTCCTTCTCTCTGTCCGGGTAATTGTGGTGCAGGTGTTCACGGACAATACCACAGCCATGTGGTATTGCAACAAACAGGGCGGGGTGGGGTCCTGGACCCTATGTCTGGAGGCTCTGCGCCTCTGGACATGGCTGGAACATCAAGGCATCACCTTGGTGGTTCAACATCTGGCAGGTTCTCTGAATGCCAGGGCGGACAAACTCAGCCGCCGGTGCTTGATGGATCACGAATGGCGTCTGAACTCGGACGTGGTGCAAGGTCTCTTTCAGCAGTGGGGAGAGCCTTGATTAGATCTATTCGCCACTGAAGAGAAAGTGCATTGTCATCAGTTCTGTGCGTTGGAGTTTCCAAAGCGGCACTCGCTCGGCGATGCTTTTCGTCGCGAGTGGAGTTGCGGTATGTTGTACGCCTTTCTGCCTATACCACTTCTGCCCAGAGTGCTGAAGAAGATTCGGCACGACCGGGCCCAAGTCATCCTTGTGGCTCCGGATTGGGCACGAAGATACTGGTATCCCGAGCTACTCAGCATGGCTATCAACCCCCCGATTCATCTCCCTCTTCGGGAGGATCTTCTGTCACAGCAGCAGGGGATGGTCCTCCACCCTAACCTGTCCAGCCTCCACCTCCATGCGTGGAGATTGAGCGGCGGCAGTTGACAGCCTTCGATCTTCCTCCTGAAGTCTGTGATGTCATTCTGGCAGCCAGGCGTCCCTCCACTAAAACGGTATACGCCTGCAGGTGGAACAAGTTTGTGGCATGGTGCACAGCTAAGGCTGTGGATCCCCTCTCTGCCCCTCTTTCTGAAGTCCTTCTGTTCCTTCTTTCTTTGGCCCAGCAGGGCTCTGCTCTGAGCACTATCAAAGGTTATCTTTCGACCATCTCCGCCTTTTTACGGCTTCCAGATCAGTCTTCTCTTTTAAAGTCTCCGGTGGTTAACCTTTTCCTAAAAGGCATTACGCACACGTTTCCTCCTGTGCCGTTCATAATGCCTCAATGGGACTTAAACCTTGTCTTGACATATCTGATGTATGCTCCCTTCGAGCCCCTTCATACCTGTCCTTTGCGTCTTCTCACTCTCAAGGCGGCCTTCCTGGTAGCTATTACCTCTGCCAGAAGAGTGAGTGAGCTCCATGCTCTTTCTTCCAAACATCCTTTCCTTTCTGTTCATCCGGACAAGGTAGTTTTAAGGACCCGCCCTACTTTCTTGCCAAATGTAGTCCCGCCTTTCCACATAGGCCAGAATATCATTTTGCCCACCTTCTTTCCGCCTCCGCCTCCTTCGAAAGAGGAAGAGAGGCTCCACAGTCTGGACCCAAAACGTGCGCTCTCGTTCTACCTGCAGCGCACACGCCAGTTCCGTGTGGATGACCAGCTCTTTGTTGGCTATGTGGGCGTCAAAAGAGGTCGGGCTGTGCACAAGTGGACCATCTCTCGGTGGGTTGTTCTCTGCATCAAGGCCTTTTACTCGTTGGCAAAGAAGGAGCCTCCTGTGGGGCTGCGTGCCCATTCTACCAGGGTGACGGCAGCCACTACTGCCTTGGGACGCGGTGTCCCCTTGCAGGACATTTGTCAGGCAGCTACGCGGGCCTCCCTGCACACGTTTACCAAGCATTACTGCCTTGACAGTCCGGTCCGGAGAGACGGCTTCTTTGGCCGTTCTGTTCTCCGTGACTTTGTGGTGTAATCTATTCGCAGACCCACCAACGGGGGTTGGTATTCCTAGGGTATCTATTCTAAGGTAAGGAATCTATCACTAACATGTCTCTTTCAGATGCACAAGTTACTACTTGTGTAACGATACATCTGTAAGAGACATTAGTTAGTGATAGATTCCTTACCGCCCCACCCATCCTCCCCGTTCTGTGAACTGATTTCCAGGGTTAAGGTCATCCCCATGTGGGCCCTAGTTTCTTGGCACCAGTGGGCAGTTTCTTGCATGGCTCTGCGTTCCTGACGTGGAAAGTCGTGTAAAGAACTGACGTCAGCATGCATGGGTGGCGCCTAAGTAGTCTCCGTGACATCTCGGCGCTTACAACGCCAGCGACGGACGCGGAGCCGCACGACGCCACCTACTGATGCGCAGGGGTACTGCTAGCAAAACTTTCTGGATCCAGTCTGACGCCTGGGAATATTCTAAGGTAAGGAATCTATCCCTAACTAATGTCTCTTACAGATATATCGTTACACAAGTAGTAACTTGTGCGAATATTAGCTTCTGTACATAGCCATCCAGATTATCCAAAAGGTGATTAAAAATGCAGCTTATAAGACGCAGATGGGCTTCTCCGTTGGAACTGTGCATCTAGAGGGTACTAATGAGTTGGATTGGTTATGGGTAAAATATTGTTCCATTCATGAATCGCTAAAAACAATTAATGCTGTGAGCCTTAACTGTTGGCTGAGAAAACCCCTTTAGTTTTTGACAAGGATGCCGGAGTAGGTTCGCTGTAAATGAAGTGCCCTTATGACTGTCTTTCTGTTGAACATGAGGAGCTACTTTGTATTTCACTTTTATTCCAAAAGTGTTTCAGTTCTAATGGGAAAAATGTTGGGCCCATGGATAGGAGAAACCCAAGACAAGCTCTCAGTATAGTCTGAGAGCTTAGAAATTGAGGAAGTCTTTGAGGAACTGATGTACGCTGCTTGATTCCTAAATAAAGATTGGGTACCCAGTAGCTTGAGCCCCAAAAGAACAAAGAGCTGTGCCTAGAAAAATCATCATCCGTCCTAAAAGGCGTCTCTATAGAAACTAGGAATCTCCTGTCTTTGGCCCCTAAATATGTGCACTTGGCTCAGCTGCCCTCCCGGTCGGACAAGGCTTTCTACTACGACTCCATCTTGGAGACCATAAGGTTTCTTGGTTTTCATAAACAACGCTCTTGCATTTAGGATGATATGGTAGCTTTGTAAGTAGTCACAGGTGTGAATGGACGAAATGGAGAAAGTTTTTTAGACTCTAGTTTGGTTTTGCATTGAAAACTCTAGTTGTGGAATGTGGTGGACATGCTAATTGGTCTAGTGAGACAGAAAAGAGCATTGCCTTTGCCTGAGGGGGGAGTGTTTATGGCCTGTCCCATTCTCCATGAAGGCCTCTTCTGTCCCATTGTTGTAGTCTTGCTGTATGTGTGATGTATGGTGTAATTGATGTCCCAGTGTCTGTGATATTCCCTCTCGGGCACTAATTCTACCCATATTAATCACTTCCTATCCCCGAGTTGGTGTCTGTTTCTTCCCATCTCAGGATCCTTGTTTCCCTGCCCTCATATTGATGTCTTTAAAAGTTGGGTAGATGTGTCTTCCTGTTCAATTCTCACTTTGTCTCTCACTCGGAGTGCCACTTCTCTGTCCCAATTTTACTTCTTTGTGTTGCTGTAGCTGAGTATCCCTGCTCCCATGTTTGGAGGGTTCCTTTTTCCTTGTTTCACTGTCCCATTGTTTATTTTGTTCAGCTCTGTTTTGTGTCTGTCACATTGTCTGTTACTAACGTTCTCATTGTACATGTCTTTGTGGCTCATATCTGTGCCTTCATGTCTGTGCCACTTTGTCTTAAAAAAGGGTCTCTACAGATGCAGTGACCGACGTGGGTGTAAGTGTGTGGCTGTCAAACAGTGTGCCACTGTGTGCATGTGTTGAGGTGAGGCGTGTGTGCAGTGCAGGCACATGTGGATGCAGACCCGTGATCCGTTGTATGTGAAGGAGGCTGTTCAGAGTGTTCCGGGTAGCAGTACTGGTTGGTGCTCCTGTGCAGGCGATGACTGCGCCTATGCTGGTGAAGCAGCATTAATGGCGAAGTTGTTCCTGCTCACTGAGGGAGAGGAGGTAAGGGTTGGCACAGTAACTGCAGGTGGATGGTCTGTATAGCCTATATCTCCTTCCCTGAGCACACATTGCAGCAAGCCTCCTCTCTAAGGGTACCCCACGATTTGTGTATGTTGAGGCCTGTTAGTGATTTGACTCTGAAGATAGTAAGGGACCCAAGCTTCGGCCGTCTTGATTTCCTGTTGCGACAGTGCTTGGGCCCAGATTTCCCAGATGGTGTCCCCTTTTGATGGTTGCCATTGGCATCAGAGCCAGTGGAGAAGGCCACTGGTGAATCCTCATATGGTGACTCCGGTGCAGGTGTGAGAGAGTATGGGCTGTGAATGCAAATTAGAAGGGACTGCTGGAGATGAACGAAGGAGAGCAGTGTATGGTGGGCGGAGGGTAAATTTGAAGGGAGGAGGAGGAGGTGGTCAGCTTCCTCTTTTCATGTCTGTCTTCTCCTTTGCTTCTTTTGCCCTTCCCTCCTATTTCTCTAATCTCATCAACTTTGTGCCTTTTTATCATTTGCACTTTCTTCTACAATAGCTGCAGATTTGCTCTTCTGCCTACTGTCTTCATTATTTTTCAGTCTCCTACGCTTCTCCAGTTTTAATCGCCCACTCTTCTCCCATTTTAATCTCTAATTTTCTTCCATTTTTAATCTCCCACTCTTTTTTCAATTTCCAACTCTTGCTTTATTTTAATCTCCGACTCCCTTCTCCCCATTTAATCTCAGACTCTCACCCCTCTTTAAGCTACTCCTTTCCTCCCCATTTAATCTCCTCCTCTTTCCCTATTTAATCTCCTCCTCTTCCTCCTTTTAATCGGCTTATCTTCAACCTTTCTTTTTCATCTTCCACCCTTCTTCCTTTTTAATCTCCCACCATTCTCCCTTTTTAATCTCCCACCCTTCTCCCTTTTTAATCTCCCACCCTTCTCCCTTTTTAATCTCCACTCGTCTGCTTTTTTAATCTCCAACTCGCCTGCTTTTTTAATCTCCCACTCGCCTGCCTTTTTAATCTCCCACTCGCCTGCCTTTTTAATCTCCCACTCGCCTGCCTTTTTAATCTCCCACTCGCCTGTCGGTTTCAGTCTCCCACTCGCCTGTCAGTTTCAGTCTCCCACTCGCCTGTCGGTTTCAGTCTCCCACTCGCCTGTCGGTTTCAGTCTCCCACTCGCCTGTCGGTTTCAGTCGTCCCACTCCTCCTATTTTAATCTCCTCCTCTTCCCCCTTTTTAATCGTCTTCATACTTTTTCATGTCTCACACGTCCCCCTTTTTAGGCTCCTCTTCCCCGGATTTAATATACTGGTTTTGTTGTCCACGGCCCTTAAATGCAAGCTGTCCTCCTCCCCTTCAGACAACTCCTCTGTCGTTAATTATTCCCAGTTCTCTTTACTTATCTATTTTTTTTTCTGCCTGCATTCCTCTCCTGGTGACACTCTGCGTTCTATGTGCCCATCCACCTCATCGCTCGCTCCCCTGTCTGCTTTTCGCTCCACCCTGCACTGGTCCTCCTTGCCTCCTGCCCAATCTCTTTACTCTCCATAACTGCATTTCTCCCCTCTTTCACCCTCAGGCACGAAGATCAAGCGTGTGAAGCCTAAGCGTGCAGCATCCTTCTTCTCCCACCAGGCATCCCATAGTAATGCTTCCTACTCAGAGGTGCAGACGTCCGAGAACCTGGAGCAGGGGTGACTGAGGCACTCAATGTTGACCAAAGACAATCATCTGTGATATAGGGAGCGGACCAATCCAAGACCTTCAACCACGAAGAAACAATCTATTGATTGCGCACACCGTTTTAACACCTGCTGAATCCCACACACAAAAATCTACTGATTCTTGACCACACCCTCTGACTTATGAGCTACTCAGTCTCATTAATTGTGCCAGGTGATGTTAACCAATTTTATTTACAGCGAGGCCTCTCTTCTAGATGGGTCTCATCCACTTTAAACATCTTGATGTATTGATCTGTTGACAATGGGGTGGTTGTTTCTAATTTTCCTACCACCATGTAGCTACTACTGCCAAGTCTAACACATTTCCTTCTCTTGGGCGGATTTACTTAAACCAACCATTATTCACGTTCATAGTACCAGCGTTGCTGGTGACCAGCTTTGCGGCATGTGAAGTTTAAGATTTGTGGCCTTGTCTTGTGAATTTGCCCAGAAAACTGCTGCTAACTGTGTGTGATTGATCTTGACGATATGGGGATGTATTTATCAAACATGCTTCAGCTCATCAGTGGGACTTGCATGCCATTTTACAAGTAGGTACAAGTAGTTGTGTTGGATGCCAATAATCATTATGTATAATTGTGCCATGGTCTCCGCCATTCTGTGCCTTACAAGTGACCATTTAGTTTTGAAGAAAATGGCACTTTGTTATCCATGCAGGAAATACAGCCATAAGGAAACCATGGCTACTGACGATGTACTGTTTGATGATGAATACTACTGTATGTGCTAGTGCCTCATTTTTGTAAAACCCATTATTTTGTAACATTTTGGTGCTAAATTTCTTCGATCTCAAATATTCCAAGAGCTCTCCAGCTCTGTTTTCACCTGCTATCGTATTTCATTCACAATTGTTAAACTTTTCCTACTGTTTCAACTTCTGGTGGTGTATATTTTGTTATGGTTTATTTCTAGCCCTGATAAAATGTTTGCGATTATGTGGTCGAGTACTTCTTTGTATTTCTTGAAGCCCCAGGGCTACTGTAGTGCAGCCTTTGGGAGATAGACAAGGAATAGCATCTTTAGAAAGGCAATGTGGAAGGGAATTTTGCTTTCCCTGGGTTCCTTGCAAGAAAACAGCCAGGCAACCATGTGTGATCAAGACTGCTTATCTGCTTAGTCTTCCTTCTTCTAAGAAGTGTGGGGTGCCCATTCCGCACGGCTGGGGATGGCAGGTTTTTTATATAGTGCCAAACGTGAAGGCAATCCAATAGACAGGCCTGACTGTGTCTACCTGCTGCCAGGATTTGCCCCTCATTTCTCCCCATTGTTTCAAATCGGTAGATGGGGATATGAGGAGTGGATGCTTACCGGTGCAGATTCTCCTTCTTTCAGTATGCTTTCCTCCCAACATCTTTGGTCTTTGTTTGGTCCCACATCTCCAGCAGGTCCGGTGTTTCTTTGACAGTTATGGGCTTCCGCTTAAACACCGGCGTGGTTTCAAGAGAATGCTTTGTGTGTACAGTAAGAGCTTACTTTACACTAGTCCAGCCACAGAGCCAAAAAACAAAATCAGTTTATCCTATTTTTCAATATTTTTTTTTAATGAAGAGCGTTTGAACCATGTGCCACTTCTGTTTTACCTCCTTTTCTACAGAATCTGTCTAGTCCCTGCGTCTAGCCCCTTCCTATTTTCATGGGGCTGAGAAAATGATTGCTTTAGGATTGAGGCGATTAATTTTTCCAGTGTTGATACGCATTTGTGTGTTCTTGTCACTTCCCTTCACACTCCACTTTGTGTCTCCAAGATTTTCACAAATAGGTATATTGCATCTCTATTTGTCTGTCTATCTGCCATAAACCTTCTAGCATCCCATTCTCCTTCCAAAGCCAACCCTTTTTTGTTTCTGGGTAGATGATTACCCCTAGTGGGCTACTTTAGTCCCAATTTCTATCCCTGTGCTTTATCAAACTAGTGATCTTAATATACTTTTAAGGCAGTTTGTATTTTAACCTATTGTAATCTGCCAGGCTTATTGTTCCATGGGATTAAAAGACATGAGTTGCGTTGTCGCTGCATTTGTTTTGGACACTATTTTTCCCAGTCCTGGGCCTTTCTTGTGTGGTTCTTAATTACCTGGACCTGTATTTTGTAAAACTACGTGCTGTCCTTTGTGCATGATGCATAAAGGGACGGTGCACCATATTACATACAATGCAGTCTCTCGAGCGTAGGTGCATTTTCACACCTGCACTGACGAGGCAGAATTGAAAGATCAGCTGCTGTTTTTTAATCACTTGTCTTGCCATTCTGTACAGAAGGAGGCAAGACTTTAGGTAGAGGCATGGAATTCACCCTCACGCTGATGCAACGTGACTGCACTCATCTGCAGGGTCAATGGGACTTCTGTACTCTCCTAGCAAATGAGGTCCTCGGGTTTTCACTGGCTTCCTGCCATGTCATATGTGGTGCACTGTCAGCGAGCCTCCTGATGCTGTGCTTGCCACTGTAAATTAGGGAACACCTCCTTTGGATCAATTGGACATAAAACTTTCACTAGTGAGATCCTTATTTCATATGAGACTGCATAAGTGTCTGTGGCCATTGTGCAGCCCCTTGTGTAGTACCAAAGTGCCCCGGATCACTACCTGTAACAAATCCCAAGGTGCGTTGGAGCAAATGTTTTGCATGGGAGCAATCCAAGCTTATAACTCCCTGGATGCATTGCGTTGTCAAATGAAATGGAGAACTAGAGGCACGAGCGACAGTGGCAACCTTGAAGCAGACACTGGTGGGGGCAGAGAAAACTGCAGACACATTTCCACTCAACTACCCGCAGAGTCCAGAGTAAAAGGGAAACACAGGGGGAAGCACAAAAAATGAGTAGAGGTGCACAGAAGCAATGCATCTCTGAAGGGAGAAGAATTCAATAGGGCTAAAATCCCAGAGGAGAAATGGAGAAATGTGTGCCTTTAAAAAGTAAATTAAGTCCATACAGTAAACCACACAAGCACGAGGGGCACTAAATACCAAATGTCAACAACACTGAAAGGTCCTCTTAACTTTTTGCCAAGACTGCTCTGAAGGTCAAGCGATCTTGTTTAGTGAGAGGCTCTAAAGAACCACAGGGATGTACCTCTGGTAACCATCACACGTCTTCCCATGGCATGAGCTGGGGTTGCAGGAGGATTACATCAGACACTGTGTGGAGAGATAGGCCTTGAATATCCAACGTAGGTCTAGAAGGGCTAAGTCCATGGCAGATTTTCAGAAGAACCGAGTATTTAAATTATCTTTGCTGGGTTGGCAAATGTAAATATAACCTATGTGTGTATTCTGAAGCCCTCTTGGACAAATGTTGGATAACCCCAGAGAAGTGGCGATATGTGCTAATATAAATTCAGGAGGAGGGAGCTGGGTTCAACAGTGCTTCGCGGAGCTCACTCTACACCTGAGAAGGCACGGATATGGGTAGGAACTGCCTGCTGCTGTGGCAGTACACTGGGGCCTGACTAAGAAGTTGTGCACCCTAAAACTAGTTTGTGGAAGCTGCTATTCCTGAGTCTTCATAACGCACCGTCTTTATGTTCCTGTTCGTGATGGCTTAGGGCCCCCTCACTTTAAGTCAAGAATACAGTCACATTGTAGCCAATTTTACAGTGTATATTGGTGTCTGGATATTACAATTGCCAATAAAGTTACTTTGAGCACCAAAGACGCATACAAACATGCCAGGTGTTTTAGTCACTTTATAACTTTATATGCTCCAGGCCATGAGGAGGGAAATGAAGCATGTGAATTGTGTTGCAGAAGCTTGTTCCTTGTGTACTGGAAGTGGAAGACGTTAAGTGGAAGTACCCCGCGTGAATGAAAAAAGCAGCAACCAGTGGAATTGGTCTAGAAAAGTGCCTAGCAGAGGAATTCCAAGCACCAACAAGTACATTTTAATTTTTTTATCCTTTGCCTCGCTCCACACCCGTTGCATTGGGAGCCAAGTGTTGGGCTAGTAGTTTTGTTCTATTAATATGTTGCTGGCGTTCCAGTGGACTGGGTGCCAAAGTGAAAGATGATCGATCAATCTAGCTGCGATGGAGAAATCTTCCATCAAATTCAAAAACATTTTTAAATAACTTCCATAAGATATAGTAAGACCAAAGGACTGTGAAGGAGGGACCATCTCCGTGACATCCTGATTGCAGATTTTGTTTGAACCCAAAGCTCTGTTAGAAGCACTTCATGGAGCATTTATCAGATTTCTCTTTTGGGAGACCCACCACCGAACTAGACCAATCTTCACCAAAGCGCTGGCAACTTTTCTATCCTGGTTTAGCTGATGCTTACATCCACCCTTGTCCACTCCCAAGTGGACCAGCCATGGGTGTCCATGGTCAGCTGAAAAAGTCCTTCAGGAGACTTGTTCGCTTCTGTGTTTTATCAACTTCCTCAAAGACGGAAAATAGGGAAAGATCATCAAAGCCCTGTAAGTGGACTAAACAAAGAACAGTCGTTTAAAAATGGGCAAAGCCACAGCCCGGGAGTACAAGCTATGGGAAACTGGGACTCTGGGTCAATTTGGGATCTATTTTTTAGAACCTCCCAACTAACACATGAAGCTTTAACATATCAGTCAAATAAAATGGAGGTGCAAATAGATCTTTTGAGTGCCATGGCAGTGTCTGTAGCTGGAATTGATCAGAAGATAGCAACATTAAACAATCTAGTAATAAGGGCACAAACTCAACTGATATCTTATATAGATTGCATTTGTGCCCCACTGATCAACAAACTGGCCACAATCCCTGATGTATTCAACACAATAATTGATGATCTAAAAGGAAATTTAATCGCCATCGGAAATAAAGCAAGTCTGAGCGATTGCGCGTCTGAGCAAATGGCAACAAGTAACCATAATATTGTAACTAAGGAAATTATAAAAGAATCAATTGACATTAAAGTGAACAATCAAGTAGTGGAAATTCCATGTTGGTTACAAACAATACCTTCAGAAGTATCTCCAGAATTTCATTTATCAAAAAGACAGAGGAAAAAACAACGGAAATCAAGAAACAAAGTCTCAAAAGTAACAAAAAAAGTTATTACCACGGAAGTAGAGATAACAAATAAAGGAAAGAAGCGAGAACAAGTATTAAACCGTAAACAAGATGAAGATATATCACCACCAAAACCGTTTTATACTTTGTTCAATAAAAAACGTCCAGAAGAACAAACAGTTGTAAAAAACAAAATTATTGAGTCAATAGATTACACAAAACAGGTAGAGCAGGAAAAAAAAACAGATGCATCATGTGTTGAGGAAATCAAAGGGAATGTGACAGGTAAACTAGGTCAATCAGAAAAGAAAAGGTCAAAAAGAGAGTATATTAGAGTGGCCAATGAGAACATAGAATCGCCAAACAACCGTAAGGAGAGTGAGATACCACAAGATCAGGAAGCTGATGGAATAAAATATAATACATCTTATGTTCTAACTCTTGAGAATCAACCACTTGAACAACAAAAAAAGGAATTATGTAAATGTATTGGCGAGCGCTTAGAGCATGAGCAAGTGAAATACGCTAATCCTCAAAAACAAACTATGATAAAAAACTATAGCCAAAAAGAGGGAGTAACACAAGTAATTTGTATGCCCTAATATAAATCCAGGGGTAACAATGATATCCTGAATCGTGGAAACATCTTAAAATTATGCAAAGCAGTACTTTAGCTGGAAAGAATCAGAAACACTGATAAAGAATCAACTGAATTTATAGTAAGTAACAACAGCAATCAAGAATTGACATTGGTAACCTGGACAACACCCATCTATGCCGGCCTTATTATACAAGAACACGATCTTTTTTTGGACTGGGTAATAAAAGTAACAAGGCCACTCCAACCCTCGTACCCAAGCCCATTTTTTTTTTACCAAAAATGCAAAATAAGCAGGGAAAGAGATAAGAAAATAATCTGATATACTCAATACTAAAAAATCTGATAGGTATGACAAACGGGCAATCGCTGAGATCACTAGTTGATAACAAAAGTGGTCTAACTGAGGTGCTAAAGTTAGGCTGGTTAGCTGCAGCCCTACATGATGTAAAGGTGGATTGACGAATACCAATTGTAGATCCTATGAGGGGGACAATAAGCCCAACTGAAAGGATTAGAATATGCTCCTGGAATATAAATGGCGCACAATCAAAGTT
Organism: Triturus cristatus; assembly: GCF_964204655.1. Lineage (NCBI taxonomy): Eukaryota > Metazoa > Chordata > Amphibia > Caudata > Salamandridae > Triturus > Triturus cristatus. The sequence goes on from NC_140595.1 coordinate 51,794,727, forward strand.
CCAAAACGATCAACTATCTTCTATGTTGAACCATTTTCAAATCATCTGCCTACAAGAGACCTGGGAAACTGTACCTTTCAGACTAGAAGGTTATAAGGGCTACTACTCGTTGGCCGAGAAAACAAGTAAATACGGCAGATCGTGTGCGGGTTTGGCTATTTTTATTCCGACAGAACTAAATATGGAGACTGAGAAAGAAGCTCAAAGTATAAAGGAATGTTTGATGGTCAAAATACGTTACAAAGAACAAACGGTAATTAAATCCCTCTTAATAATTAACGTATATATTCACCCTAACACTGGTTCACAAAGATCAATGGCTAACCGCTTGACAACTATGATATTGCAGCAATTAAAAAATGGCACCCAACTTGAGATCATCGTTACGGGTGATTTTAATATGAAAATGTTGTGGCCTTACGTTAGAGAAGCAAAGTCCTACAGCATAATTATTTATGGTCAATCCCCTCCCTCCCACTGACATCGGATATTTTGGGGGGAAAGAAAGGGCAAATTGGTAAGAGTTGTTTGAAAGATTTAGAATCCATAGGTCTAAGGGTGCTAAACGGTCGTTTTCAGCAAGACTCCCCACCAGCTTGGACATATCTAGCCTTGGGTAACAAGTCCCGAATAGATTATACAATAGCTTTGTTGGACCTATTTGATAAAATTGTGGCTTACCGGATTGGTGGTCTAAATGGGAGTGATCATAACCAACAAAAATAGAGTTAAATTTAAATGGCATAAGGCATGAAAAATGACATTTCCGAGAGATTTAACAACAGCAAATTATAAGAAACATTATTGGTCAGAAACTTCTAAAGAATCCCTTGTTCTCTTTCATTTTACTAAAGAACATTATTCCACCCCTTTGGAATGGATCGATCCTGGTGCCAATCTTTAAAGGAGGAAATAAGCAAGCCCCTGAGAACTACAGACTGGTCGCACTCATTGACAATGAAGCAAAGTATTTCGCTGGGATATTGTTAAATTCACTACGGGCTTGGGCGGAGGAAAATCAAGTAATTCCGCCAAACCAAACTGGCTTTATGAAAGACACAGGAACAGCAGTCAACCTCATGTCACTGTCCTGTCTGATAGATCAGGCAGAATCAAGCAAAGGATCTCTTTACATGGGATTTATTGATTATAAAGCCGCATTCGACAATGTCAACAGGGCAAAGCTCTGGCAGAAACTCTACAGTCTGGGCATACCACACGACCTACTAAGAGCCAAACAGATGCTGCACCATGACACCTGGGTCAGGATTAAAATTGGGGACGGATCAAGACTATCACGTCGAATAACAACATCTAGAGGCCTAAAACAAGGATGTGTCTTGGCCCCTACCCTTTTTCATCTTTTTCTATCAGACCTTCTCGAGGCACTAAATAAAATAAATTCCCATGCTCCCAAACTTGCCAGTTTTCGGTTGTCAAGCCTCTTATATGCAGACGACCTGGTCCTTTTAAGCAGCACAAAAATAGGTCTGCAAAGATTAATGGATGCAGCTGCTGAGTATTCTATACGGAACGAGCTTCAGATGAATAACAAAAATCTTGGCGGTGCGTCCTGGTAAGCCCCGGAAGATGGCTTGGTTTTTAAATATGGAGAGAATTGAAGAAGCACCTTGTCAAAAATATTTAGGTGTCTTTTTTAACAACGGCGGCTACAAAACTCAGCTAGAAGAGCAAAAAAAAAAAGGGAGTAGCACTTTCTTTTGCTCTCAGCTCCATCTTTAAGAAACTGTTTGGACCAACATTTACCCCTATTCTGCAGACAGCTCAGGCAAAAGTTATTCCCACCCTATCATATGGAAGCGAGGTTTTAAAGGGGCGGGACAGTGGCAACTTGAACACAATTATTGCAAAAAAATTTAAAACAGTGTGTAAGCTTCCAAAAAACACCTCATCAGCACAGATCAGGCTTGAATTGGGCATCAGCAATCAAACTCTGGCGAGACTAATGAGTTTTTTAATAAACTGCCACAAACTAAGGTCATCAAAAGCCGGGAGTCTGGCACAATATCTTTGGTCTAATATATCTACAAACCAATGGCATTCGGGGCATAAATACTTGGCCAAAGGCCTGGCAACTTTGAACTTAACAGAAGCATGGGATTTGCAAATCAGCCAAGGCGAATTTAAAAGATTGGCAAAAATAAGTATGAAAAAACTCTCTGTAGTAGAGAACAAATCATGCCTCGCAAAAAGGTCACACGGTTGGCTAACTCTCAACACATACTCCAATCTGTCTCCCCAGGGGTACCTAACTTTACCATTCTCTGCACATACCAAACTTCGTTTCTTAAGACTAAGACTGGGAGTGTCCAACCTGCTTTGTCACCTGCCGAAGTGGAAAAGAGACCAAACACAGCAGCTATCATTGGTCTTAGTTAAATTATCTTCTGAATGTCATCTATTAAAAAAGAGTGCAATAGAACTCTAAGATTGGTAAAGAAGCACCGGGGTTATCGAATTTACAGAGAAAAACTAAAGAGGTAAGGAAACTGACCTGGAATGATAAATGCACGCAAAACAAGCACTATGGGCAAAAGCTTTATATACCTGTAAAAAGAGTAACGCAATAGAATTCTGGGCATTAATTAATAATATGAACAGATCCAGCAGGAAAGCTACTTCTAGTCACTGAATCTGAATGGGTTAAGTTTTTACACTCGCATTTGAATCCTAATCCAGATATGGACATGAATCCCATTGCTGTGAACATAAGTAGAACAATGGTCAATATAAATACTGATATAATTATAATGGAAAGTCAAGTATGCACACTTGTTAAGAAACGGAGATCCAACGGTGCCCCTGGCCCGAACAGGATTCCAGCTGTCCTCTATAAGGAGAATGTGTTATTTTGGTCTAGTTACCTAACACCAGTATTCAATCAAGCATTGCAGAAATTGACCATCCCAGAGTTTTGGAAGGGTTCTATAATTTCACCTATCCACAAAAGCGGGGAGTGGTCAATACCAGCGAACTATAGATTAATTACCCTACAGGACATTGAAGCTAAACTTTTTGCATCAGTTCTACTCAAATAATTAATGGACTGGGCAAAAGAAAAGCACTAAATTCCGCCGAATCAATTTGGTTTTGTACAAGGCCAAGGGACAGCAACAAATATTTTAATATTGAGAATATTAATAGAAAAATTTAAAGTGAAAAAACAGCCGCTATATTTGTTATGTGGATTTTAAATCGGCTTTAGACTGTGTGGATAGGCAACTTCTATGGAGGAAATTGGATCACTAGGGTTCGACTTGGTAATGGCTCAAGGCTCTCTGGAAAGATTAAATCATCCCAAGGCTTAAAACAAGGTTGTGTTTTAGCCCCCATATTTATTTCATTTATTTTTATCCAACCTTACGGAAGAATTGGACAATGAGTTGGCTCATTCACCGAAACTGGCTGATAAACAAATTTCGAATTTAGTATATGCCGACGATGTCGTTTTGATTAGTCAAACAAAGATAGGGCTGCAGCGACTTATAAACAAAATATCAATGTATTCAATTAAGAATAAGATGGTAATAAATTAAACAAAAACTAAAGTAATGGAAATCATCAAAAGGGTATTGATGCGCTGTAACCATAAATGGTATCTTCGAAATCGGCTGTTAGAAAAAGTGAAATGCTATAAATACCTTGGTATACTGTTTGACAAGAACGGATCTTTTGTACATCATAAATCGGCGATGAAAAAAAGAGGCAACTGTCTAAAGGGGCTTTTCGTTCACTACATTGCTCCTTGGGTGGTCCAACCTATCTATCACTTCTAAAAGTAATAAAAGCGAAATTGCTCCCTAGCCTTACCTATGGAAGTGAAGTTGTTGGAAACCGGGCAACCGGGTTAGCAGTCACCAGGTTCCCAGCACAGTGGTAGCTTGGCTCGAGCGGTAAGGAAGACAGGCACCGTGTTAAGCGTACGTCACACCCTCACAATAACCATGCGTTCATCCATGCCAAAAACGACACTACACCGTAAAAATTATGAAAGAAAGTAGTTTGTCTTTATCTTATTTTCTCTTAGTTGCAAGTTTCAAAACATACATACAATACCATAAGACTTTTCCTGAAAATAGCAGGTCAAATAAATAATACAAAAACAACAATTGATGGACAGAATGCAGAACAATGTCATACATTCACCCCAGTACAGAGATCTGGGCCTAAATCCATTGTTTTTTTGCTCACCATGCCATTCCAGTTTGAACCCAGCCATATGCGAATCAGTCTTGAACCTGTGCCCCATGGGAACAGTCCAGCCCGAACTGCCAAGCCAGGTCCTCCTTGGACTGGAAACAAGCATCCTAGGACCGGTTTCGGGCTTTCAGCCCTCGTCAGCCAGGATAGCTTGATTCCAGTGGCATGGAGAGCAAGGGACTCACGTCTGAGCATACCCTTCCCACTCGGGGTGACAAATGCAAAAACAACAATTGATGGACAGAATGCAGAACAATGTCATACATTCACCCCAGTACAGAGATCTGGGCCTAAATCCATTGTTTTTTTGCTCACCATGCCATTCCAGTTTGAACCCAGCCATATGCGAATCAGTCTTGAACCTGTGCCCCATGGGAACAGTCCAGCCCGAACTGCCAAGCCAGGTCCTCCTTGGACTGGAAACAAGCATCCTAGGACCGGTTTCGGGCTTTCAGCCCTCGTCAGCCAGGATAGCTTGATTCCAGTGGCATGGAGAGCAAGGGACTCACGTCTGAGCATACCCTTCCCACTCGGGGTGACAAATGCAAAAACAACAATTGATGGACAGAATGCAGAACAATGTCATACATTCACCCCAGTACAGAGATCTGGGCCTAAATCCATCGTTTTTTTGCTCACCATGCCATTCCAGTTTGAACCCAGCCATATGCGAATCAGTCTTGAACCTGTGCCCCATGGGAACAGTCCAGCCCGAACTGCCAAGCCAGGTCCTCCTTGGACTGGAAACAAGCATCCTAGGACCGGTTTCGGGCTTTCAGCCCTCGTCAGCCAGGATAGCTTGATTCCAGTGGCATGGAGAGCAAGGGACTCACGTCTGAGCATACCCTTCCCACTCGGGGTGACAAATGCAAAAACAACAATTGATGGACAGAATGCAGAACAATGTCATATATTCACCCCAGTACAGAGATCTGGGCCTAAATCCATCGTTTTTTTGCTCACCATGCCATTCCAGTTCGAACCCAGCCATATGCGAATCAGTCTTGAACCTGTGCCCCACGGGAACAGTCCAGCCCGAACTGCCAAGCCAGGTCCTCCTTGGACTGGAAACAAGCATCCTAGGACCGGTTTCGGGCTTTCAGCCCTCGTCAGCCAGGATAGCTTGATTCCAGTGGCATGGAGAGCAAGGGACTCACGTCTGAGCATACCCTTCCCACTCGGGGTGACAAATGCAAAAACAACAAATGATGGACAGAATGCAGAACAATGTCATACATTCACCCCAGTACAGAGATCTGGGCCTAAATCCATCGTTTTTTTGCTCACCATGCCATTCCAGTTTGAACCCAGCCACAATTGTTGTAACGCTTTTCGCCCTAAGTGGGATGGGTATTCCCAGACGTGGGACCCGTGCTCACTACGCCACTGGAGTCAAGCTATCCTGGCTGATGACGGCTGATAGCCAGAAACCGGTCCTAGGATGCTTGATTCCGGTCCAGGGAAGACATGGCTTGGCAGTTCGGGCTGGACTGTTCCCATGAGGCACAGGGTCAAGACTGATTTGCATATGGCCATGTCTAAACTGGGGTGGCGTAGTGGGCAAAAGAACAATGGATTTAACCCAGATCTCTTGACTGGGGGAGAATGTCTGCATTGTCAGCATTCCGTCCATCATTTGTTTGTTGTAACGCTTTTTGCCCTAAGTGGGATGGGTATTCCCAGACGTGGGACCCGTGCTCACTACGCCACTGGAGTCAAGCTATCCTGGCTGATGACGGCTGATAGCCAGAAACCGGTCCTAGGATGCTTGATTCCGGTCCAGGGAAGACATGGCTTGGCAGTTCGGGCTGGACTGTTCCCATGAGGCACAGGGTCACGACTGATTTGCATATGGCCATGTCTAAACTGGGGTGGCGTAGTGGGCAAAAGAACGATGGATTTAACCCAGATCTCTTGACTGGGGGAGAATGTCTGCATTGTCAGCATTCCGTCCATCATTTGTTTGTTGTAACGCAAATAAATAATACCACAGTGGGGTTTCGATAAATAGGATCAGGTCATAAATAAGCAAGGAATAAATAGGGGTGCAATAAATACAGAGGGCAAATACATACTGTCAGACAATAAATACAATGCAGGAATAAATACAGTCAGACAATAAATAAAACACCTTCAATAAATAATATAAGCAATCAATAACAATTGCAAATCAGATCACATTTATGAGGTAGTTTGGTTTTACTATGCCCAAGTACAGCTTGTGGTCACTGGGGTGGCCTGGGGATGTCCCCCCCTAGAGTGGTTAAGGCTGGGGCCTAAGCTGAGGTAGAATGAGGGTAACCTAAGGTTCTGGCTCTCCCAACTACACAGTCCCTCACACAGGTCCCTGCACCAGTCTCAGTTCACCCCCTAGCACTCCCAGGCTGGTCCTAACACCCCTCTAGCCCCTAGAATGGTCTTTTAGGGCTCCACAGGGCCTCAGATGCCCTTTCTACCACTTACTGTCCCTTCTGCGAATATCGGCTCCGCTGGCGCCGAGTCGACGCCGTGAGACGGTTCCGGTTCGATGTCGCGTCGATCTGTTCCACTTGACGCCGTGTCGATGCCGTCTGGCGGTTCCGGTTCGATGTCGCTGGGCGGCCTTGGCTCGATGTCGTGTCCTGGCGTCACAGGGTCACGGTCTCCCCGCTTCCGGGTGTCTCCGGAGTGCGACCTCCACCCCCGACCTCCGTCGGCTCCACCTCGGGTTCCGGCGACTCCGGAGTGCGATCTCCACTCCCGACCTCCTGCGCGCTTCACCTCGACCTCGGGCGACTCCGGAGTGCGATCTCCACTCCCGACCTCCTGCGCGCTTCACCTCGACCTCCGGCGACTCCGGAGTGCGACCTCCACTCCCGACCTCCTGCGCGCTTCACCTTGGTTTCCGGCGACTCCGGAGGGCGGACTTCACTCCCCCGTCGACGCCTCACCTCGACCTCAGGTGACTTCCTACTCGACCTCCGGTGACTCTCCACGACCTCCGTCGGCGCCCTCTCTCGACCTCTGGCGGCTCCGGGTACGACGTCTGCTTTCTGTCAGCGCCGCTTCTCCACCTCGGGCTCCCGGTCTCCAGGCTTCTCGACGTCAGGACTCCAGGAGGACACTGCTGTACAGGTCAGGAACTTGCTGTTCTTCCTTTGTAAGGCCTGTTCCAAATGTTCAGGTCCTTAAGATGGTTTTTCTGGTCTTGGTCCCACACAGGGCTCTAGGCTGGGCTTGGTCAGTAGGGACTAGCATCAAGGGTGGGTTTCTGGACCCCACTCCAAGCACTGGTTTCCACCCCTGCTGCCTCACTCCTTCCTCCTTCTGGATCTCTGTCCTCTCTCCTCTCCAGTCAGTTGCCAACTGCCACTCTGAGATGGCCTCTCAACATTCTAAACTGCCTCCCTCTGTCACAGGGTTCTAGAATGTTGCAGAAGGTTCTAGAAACCTCTAGTGTGTTCTGGTGATGTCACAGGTGACAATGGGTGGCCACCATTTTGTGTCTCAGGCCCTCAGACAGAAGTTCCAGGGGTAGGGAAAATGGCTCCCTGACCCTGCATCAACACTAAAAAGTCTGGTGGTTCCCAAAAAGGAAAAATTATAACAGGGTTTGAGGCAGAAGTGGGACAAAATAAATAATGATGAGGAGGGACCACCCAAAGGGCTGACAGGTCTAACACGCGTCCCCCCCCCAGCTGAAAGTGGGGAGAGCTACCCAACCCCTTGGGAGTTCTCATCACTAAGGCGTAAATACCTTGAGAGACCGTCTGCATTGGCGTGGTCCACTCCAGGCCGATGTTCCACCTGAAAGTCCATTCCCTGTAGGGAGATAGACCACCTTAGTAACTTGGGATTCTCCCCCTTCATCTGCATCAGCCACCGAAGGGGTCTGTGGTCGGTCTGAACCAGGAAGTGCGAGCCAAACAGGTATGGCCGCAACTTCTTCAGAGCCCATACCACTGCAAAGGCTTCACGCTCTATTGCACTCCACTTCTGTTCCCTGGGAAGTAGTCTCCGGGATAGGAAGACTACGGGTTGATCCAGACCCTCTTCATTGAGTTGCGATAACACTGCCCCAATGCCATGTTCCGATGCATCCGTCTGGACAATGAACTCCTTGGAAAAGTCTGGGGCCCTTAAGACCGAGGCCTCGCACATGGCTTGCTTCAGTTTCACAACGGCCTGCTGACAAGCCTCCGTCCAGACTACCCGTCGAGGTTGTTTCTTGGACGTAAGCTCCGTGAGGGGGGCCACAATGGTACCATACCCCTTCACGAAGCGGCGGTAATATCCGGTGAGGCCCAGAAAAGCTCGGACCTCAGTCTGAGTCTTGGGGGGTTCCCAGGCCATGATAGCCTCGATTTTCGCCTGGAGGGGTTGCACCGCTCCCCTTCCCACCAAGTGTCCAAGGTACACTACCGACCCCTGCCCGATCTGGCATTTACTGGCCTTGATCGTTAATCCAGCTTGTTTCAGGGCCTGGAGAACAGCTTGCAGGTGACGCAAGTGATCCTCCCAGCTGTTACTGAAGACGGCAATGTCGTCCAGATAAGCAGCAGAGAAACTCTCCATTCCAGTGAGGATCTGGTTCACCAGACGCTGAAACGTGGCAGGTGCGTTCTTGAGCCCAAAGGGCATCACGCAGAACTGGTAGTGGCCCTTGGGCGTGGAGAAGGCTGACCTTTCCTTAGCTCCATCAGTCAGAGAGATCTGCCAGTACCCGGAAGTAAGGTCAAAGGTACTTAGATATTGGGCAGCTCCCAGCCGGTCAATCAGTTCATCCGCCCTCGGGATCGGATGAGCATCAGTCTTGGTTACTGAATTCAGTCCCCGGTAGTCCACACAGAACCTCAGTTCCGGCTGGGCCCCCGGTGGTACAGCTTTTGGTACTAGTACCACCGGACTGGACCAGGGGCTGCTGGAAGGTTCAATCACTCCTAGCTCCAGCATCTTAGTGACTTCACTGTGAATGCTGGCCTTCACCTTGTCTGTCATCCGGTAGATCTTTGACTTCACAGGTGGGCTGTCTCCTGTGTCCACGTCATGGACGCACAGGTGAGTCCTACCCGGAACAAGGGAGAACAACGAAGAGTACTGCCCCAGGACCTGGCGGCAGTCCTCCTGCTGTTCAGGAGTTAGAGATGGGGAGAGAATCACTCCCTCCACCGACCCATCCTTCTCTTGAGACGCAAATAAGTCGGGGAGAGGCTCGCTTTCCACGTCCTCTGCTCCGTCAGTCACCATCAGCAATATGACTTCGGGCCTCTCATGGTGGGGTTTGAGGCGGTTGGCATGCAGCACCCGTAGGGGCTGACGAGGGGTCTTCAGATCCACCAAGTAGGTAGCCTTACCCTTCTTCTCCAACACCTCAAAGGGTCCTGACCAGCGATCCTGGAGGGCGCTAAGCTCTCCTGGTTCGATCACCCACACCTTCTGGCCAGGCTCCAACTCCACCAGGTGAGCATTGTGGTCATACCACGCCTTCATCACTGCTTTGCTGGCTTCCAAGTTGTCAGAAGCTTGCTTCCACAACTTAGCCATTTGGCTCCGGAAGGCCAGCATGTAGCTCACCACGTCCTGGGGAAGCTTTCTGGGAGTTCTTTCCCATCCGTCTCTCACCAGGCTGAGAGGTCCACGCACAGGGTGCCCATACAAAAGCTCGAAGGGGCTGAAGCCCACTCCCTTCTGTGGCACTTCCCTGTAAGAAAACAATAGACAGGGTAGGAGGACGTCCCATTTCCTCCGCAGGCTTTCAGGCAGACTTCTGATCATGCCTTTCAAGGTTTTATTGAACCTCTCCACCAGACCATTGGTCTGGGGGTGGTAAGGAGTGGTGAACCGGTAGGTCACTCCACACTCCTTCCACATGGCCCGCATGTATGCTGACATGAAGTTGGTCCCCCTGTCGGACACAACTTCCTTGGGAAAACCCACTCGGGTAAAGATTCCCATCAGGGCCCTAGCCACAACAGGTGCGGTAATGGTCCTCAGAGGTATTGCCTCTGGGTATCGTGTGGCATGATCCACCAAAACCAGGATAAACCTGTGACCAGCTGTAGTAGGCGGATCTAACGGACCCACAATGTCAATGCCCACCCTTTCAAAGGGGGTGCTAATGACAGGAAGTGGTTCCAGGGGAGCTTTCAGCTTCACCCCTGTTTTCCCACTGGCTTGACAAGACACACATGTCCGGCAGTAGGTGTCGGACGACACTTTCATTTGAGGCCAATAAAAGTGTGGGACAAGACGGGCAAAGGTCTTGTCTTGCCCCAGGTGTCCTGCCAAGGGGATCTCATGAGCCAACTCCAAGAGAAAGGCTCGATAACGTTGAGGGACTACCAAGGCCCGTGATGATCCGTGCATGGGTGCCTTGGGTTCACTGTAGAGGAGGCCGTCCTCCCAGTAAATGTTGTAGTTCCCCTCAACGTTCCCTGCTGCCTGGGCTTCGGCCTGTCGCCTCAGTCCCTCAAGGGTAGGGCACTCCCTCTGGCCCTTGCAGAATTCCTCCCTGGTCGGCCCTCCCTCCACGTGCCACTCGGCCGGGATGGGTAGGTTCCCCAGTTCGGTAACATCCCCCTCCGCGGACTCCTGGTCCACCACCTCCGGTGGCCTATCCATCTCACGGGGCGCGGATGCCCAGGCAGGCTCCTCCTGTCCTCGGTTCTTCCCTTGATCAGCAGCCGGCTGTGCCTTTGTTCCAGGCTCCAGCCTAAACGAACTCCCCCTCCGGGTAGTCGTAGACCCCGTGCTGACACAGGCCCAGTTAGGTGTACCCAGCATCTCAGCATGAGTCCGGTATTCCACCTCCTTCCAAGCATTATGCTCCATGTCATTCCCCAGCAGACAATCGACTGGCACGGCAGGGCTTACGGCAACTCGAAGTGAACCTGCAACCCCTTCCCATTCAAATGGAACCTCGGCCACCAGATAGTGACCCATTCTGCCGTCAGCCATCGCGGCAGGGTGGAGTACATTGGGAATCACCTGCTCTGGAGACACCAGTTGGCTACGTACCATAGTCATACTGGCTCCTGTGTCTCTCAGAGCCTCCCCTCTTTGGCCATTGATGGTGACCCATTGCCCATACTTTGTGGTATTTGCGGGCCCCTGGATCTTAGGAACCATCTTCCGTTCTCCCAGGGACACTAAAGTGACACCCGCCCACTCCCTTCCCTTATCTAAGGGCATCTTCTCCCCGAGCACTACACTAGCTACTCCGGGGGCCTTTCCTCCAATGAGAGGGGGTGGTCTTTTCGGGAACTTCACATCTCCCTTATAGTGTCCGACACCACCGCACTCGTAGCAATGGACAACCCTTGGCTGCTGACTCTGGCCAGGATTAGGGTTTCTGGGTAGGTTAGCCCTAGGGGTGAATCCTGTTCCTTTCCCTTGAAAATTATTTTGGGGGCCTTTAGAGAACTCTGCTTTCTTTTCCCCTCCCTCTTTCTTCTGGGGGGCGCCCTGTCCGGTCTTTTGAGAGTCCCCTCCAGTCCCCCTGGTGGACACCCGGGTACTAGCCCAAATGTCCGCCTCCTCAGCAAGCTTCCGGGGATTGGTCAGCTTGCTATCCACCAGGTGTTGACGCAGTTCAGGGAAACATTTTTCGAACAGGTGTTCCTTCAACATCAAATCAAACAACCCCTCGTAGTCCATCACCTCACTGCCTTGTATCCAACCCTCTAATGCCTTCTTTGCATAGTCCAGGAAATCCACCCAATTATGTGTGCCCAGTTTGTGGCTACCCTGGAACTTCTGTCTGTACTTCTCGGGTGTTAGTCCAAACTTTCTTACGAGCGCCACTTTCATGGTGGGGTAGTGGGTCTGCTCATCCTGCTCCAGGGCCAATAATGTATCCCTGCCAGCTGGAGGCATGTATTTATACAATCCCCCTCCCCAATATTTCTCTGGAACCCCATGGGCTCTTAGGGAGACCTCATAGGCTGCTAGCCACTTGGCGATATCATCCCCTGCACTATAGCTAGCTACTATGTCTTTTGGCAGATAGGGTTTGGGTTCCCTGGTGATTTCTCTGTCTTTGCTGCCACCATTAGGAACAGTTTGTGCCCCGACTCGTAGGATCTGGAGATCCATCTCCTTGAGCCTCAACTCGTGAGCCATCCTCCGTTCCTCCTTCTCTTTCTCCAGCTCCGCCAACTTCCATGTGAGCTGTCTTTTCTCCCTCCGGTCAGTTAATTCTACTTCTGATAAGCCGCCACTAGAGACACTGCTGCCCTTCCTTGAAAGTGTTCTGGGCCCCTCTACTAGGTTCCCCACCTCAGGTTGGTACAAACCAGCCCCCTCGCGGTCAGTCTCTCAATCCCTGTCCTCCTGTTCAGCCTTACTTTCTCGTCGTGCCTCCCCCCAAGCCCTCAAGCTGGTTTGGAGCTCACCCTTCTTTGCACCTGGGGGACAATACACCCCCTCTCGCTGACAAAACTCTCTGAGTTGGGCCACAGTGTAAGTTTCCACATCCTCCAACACAAACTCCATTTTGCCCACTCAGGATAGAAGACAGTTGCTTACAGAAGCTATGCAGGGGGGTACCTTTTGTAATACCTCCTCCCACCACCAGAAGTAAATTTGGAAAAAACAAAACTCAAAATTAGGAAGTCCGCTTGGAGAAAACTCCCGGTGTAGGCCTATGGACTACCCACAGTTATTGTCGAGTGGACGCAAGCACAGCTCTATCCCACCACTGAACACCAATTTTATGTTGGAAACCGGGCAACCGGGTTAGCAGTCACCAGGTTCCCAGCACAGTGGTAGCTTGGCTCGAGCGGTAAGGAAGACAGGCACCGTGTTAAGCGTACGTCACACCCTCACAATAACCATGCGTTCATCCATGCCAAAAACGACACTACACCGTAAAAATTATGAAAGAAAGTAGTTTGTCTTTATCTTATTTTCTCTTAGTTGCAGGTTTCAAAACATACATACAATACCATAAGACTTTTCCTGAAAATAGCAGGTCAAATAAATAATACCACAGTGGGGTTTCAATAAATAGGATCAGGTCATAAATAAGCAAGGAATAAATAGGGGTGCAATAAATACAGAGGGCAAATACATACTGTCAGACAATAAATACAATGCAGGAATAAATACAGTCAGACAATAAATAAAACACCTTCAATAAATAATATAAGCAATCAATAACAATTGCAAATCAGATCACATTTATGAGGTAGTTTGGTTTTACTATGCCCAAGTACAGCTTGTGGTCACTGGGGTGGCCTGGGGATGTCCCCCCCTAGAGTGGTTAAGGCTGGGGCCTAAGCTGAGGTAGAATGAGGGTAACCTAAGGTTCTGGCTCTCCCAACTACACGGTCCCTCACACAGGTCCCTGCACAAGTCTCAGTTCACCCCCTAGCACTCCCAGGCTGGTCCTAACACCCCTCTAGCCCCTAGAATGGTCTTTTAGGGCTCCACAGGGCCTCAGATGCCCTTTCTACCACTTACTGTCCCTTCTGCGAATATCGGCTCCGCTGGCGCCGAGTCGACGCCGTGAGACGGTTCCGGTTCGATGTCGCGTCGATCTGTTCCACTTGACGCCGTGTCGATGCCGTCTGGCGGTTCCGGTTCGATGTCGCTGGGCGGCCTTGGCTCGATGTCGTGTCCTGGCGTCACAGGGTCACGGTCTCCCCGCTTCCGGGTGTCTCCGGAGTGCGACCTCCACCCCCGACCTCCGTCGGCTCCACCTCGGGTTCCGGCGACTCCGGAGTGCGATCTCCACTCCCGACCTCCTGCGCGCTTCACCTCGACCTCGGGCGACTCCGGAGTGCGATCTCCACTCCCGACCTCCTGCGCGCTTCACCTCGACCTCAGGCGACTCCGGAGTGCGACCTCCACTCCCGCCCTGCGCGCTTCACCTTGGTTTCCGGCGACTCCGGAGGGCGGACTTCACTCCCCCGTCGACGCCTCACCTCGACCTCAGGTGACTTCCTACTCGACCTCCGGTGACTCTCCACGACCTCCGTCGGCGCCCTCTCTCGACCTCTGGCGGCTCCGGGTACGACGTCTGCTTTCTGTCAGCGCCGCTTCTCCACCTCGGGCTCCCGGTCTCCAGGCTTCTCGACGTCAGGACTCCAGGAGGACACTGCTGTACAGGTCAGGAACTTGCTGTTCTTCCTTTGTAAGGCCTGTTCCAAATGTTCAGGTCCTTAAGATGGTTTTTCTGGTCTTGGTCCCACACAGGGCTCTAGGCTGGGCTTGGTCAGTAGGGACTAGCATCAAGGGTGGGTTTCTGGACCCCACTCCAAGCACTGGTTTCCACCCCTGCTGCCTCACTCCTTCCGAATCTCTGTCCTCTCTCCTCTCCAGTCGGTTGCCAACTGCCACTCTGAGATGGCCTCTCAACATTCTAAACTGCCTCCCTCTGTCCCAGGGTTCTAGAATGTTGCAGACGGTTCTAGAAACCTCTAGTGTGTTCTGGTGATGTCACAGGTGACAATGGGTGGCCACCATTTTGTGTCTCAGGCCCTCAGACAGAAGTTCCAGGGGTAGGGAAAATGGCTCCCGGACCCTGCATCAACACTAAAACGTCTGGTGGTTCCCAAAAAGGAAACATTATAACAGGGTTTGAGGCAGAAGTGGGACAAAATAAATAATGATGAGGAGGGACCACCCAAAGGGCTGACAGGTCTAACAGAAGTACTTTGCGGCTCGGATTCTATACTATTGAACAAGGCTGTAACAAAAATTCTCAAACACTTGTTTCGACTTCCGCCTAATGCATCGCCAGCTCAGATTCGGCTGGAATTTGGTTCCTGTAACCAGCAAATTGCAAGGATGGGTCAATATGTAAAGACATGGAAACAAATTAAAACCAATATAAACAATCCAATGTGCTGTCTTCTTTGGCAAGAGATGCTATGTGTTTCTGTAATGTATGCAGGGTTTGCCAGTCACAAATTGCAGAAGTGAACACCTATGATTTGTGCATTCACTTTAATACTATTTTTTTTAGATAAACAGGATTTTACACCGAATATGGGCTAATTCACAACTAGACCCTTAATCTTGTAACTTGATGGTTACAGTGCTTATTGATCTGCCCCTCCCGCACCGGACATGCTTATGTCAGATTTAAGCCTATGCGTTCAGCCTCCACTGCTGCTGCTGAACTTTTCAAGCATGACTTGTGACCTTCCTCTGCCTGAATGTCTCTGGAGTATGCGATTTGGAAATTCTGTTCAAGTATATGAGACCTCTGGCTCCTCTTCCACCACTGCTGGCTGTTTTTTAGGTCGAGCCTGGGCAGCTCATGCGCTGCTCTGTGGCATGCTGTATTGGAGTATGGAAGAGAAGCCCTGCCCACTGTCCTCCCATATTTGTCATTGGCTTGTGTCATTGTCCTTTGTAAATGCTGGCTTCTGATTCGTTAATCGACTTTAGTCCCTCTTTAGTACCGCCTTGTCTTCATTTGTAACCTCCCATGAGGACTGGCCCTTTTACTTGGGTTGCTACACGGTTCCTCCTTTTTAGTCTGTAAGCACTATTTTCTTTGAGTTTCTCCAACCGCAGGCATGACCTGCTTCCCTGCTACATTAAGCGCCATGCACGCTTTCACTTTCAGAGTAGCCCAGGACAATGGCAGCTGCTTCTTTGAATATGTCTCGCATTTACAAGAGTTTGAGCTATTGTCATTTACAGTGTCAACCGCCTAAACTCTCACAAATGCGAGACCTATTGCATTGCAAATCCTTGTTCACATGTGTTTGTGACCGGTTGCACTGCAGATGGCAATGTCATGTAATGCTGAACTGCTTCATACCCGATGATGGGTATGAGGATGTGCAAGTTTCTCTTTCTCGCCCCCCTCCACTTAAAGATGAACTGCTGCTACCCATGAAATGAGGGTACACGTGTAGGCATCAGACACTGCCCAAATATTTCTTACGTGGACCACATAAATCCTCACTTTACCAACCAAGCACAGCCAATGCTGCCCAGCCACCAAAATGCACTTTATTTCTCGAGGTACTATACATATGCAAATACAATCCATTTCCAAGACTTAAGCTAGCTGCCATGAGAAAATATGGATCTTATATACCTACTGACAGCAGTAAAATAATTTGCTATTGACGCTGAAAGCTAATCCATTAAAAAGCAATTTTTATTTGGTATCAATTTTCACTGAATTATTGAGATGTATTATTGAAGTCAGCTGAAATGATTAAATCATCACCGACCAACACAAAGATGCACTGCCCGCGCCAAACCAAGGTACAGTCATCGGACAGAGGAGAGAAACATAGTGAGATTATACATAGGAATTTAGCGTACAATTTCTTTAGATATTTCAGATGCTGGGATAAGTGTGTTACGTCTCCCCTGTCCGCCAGGGGCAATGATAGTGGCAATAACCGTTTCTTTTAGACAGAAGAGTATTTAATAGGCATGTTTAAAATATTTCATTGTTTATTTTTGTTAAAGAGTGGCTTATTGTGGGTGAGCACTGCTATCGAAATCCAATCCACAGATGCCCTTCCCACTCTTATAAAGGTGCCATCTGCTCAGGATAGGAAAGCCTGAGCTCCAGTTGCATCGCTCGAGTGCACAGTTCACCTCAGTTCCCACAGATACATAGAGCTTCTCTGCTTGTGCCCCATCAAAGTCTTCTACGTATCCCCTTCCAAAGTGGAGTTTGCACGACTATTGTTTTTTTCTTTCTCATCCTTTGGTCTGTCAGTTCCAATGTACTCCGATACGTTTGCAGACTGGCTTGGCAGACCCAAGCTGAAGAATGAAGAGGGCAGACAGACACATGCCTCTGTTGCCCATACTTTGTACCATAATTTGTTCAGGTTTTTCAGAATTTTAAACAGGTGATGAGGCAGCTTTTACTTGCCTATTTTGCAATTCATTAAAAGACACCACTCCCATGGCATGGGGACCTGTAAAGCTGATGGTCTGTGTACTCCAAGGCATGTCTTCATCCGATGAGCAACAGAGGATTTTATTCCTTATGTATCAGAAAATCGCATCATTGGGAGATTACACCATGAAGCATATTATGTCTAGTAATGGCCCTGTGCTATGTATGCCCCCAAATTTGACTTTCTAAATCTAGAAACCTTGGGTGCAGACAAAGCTCCTGGGTCAAGAAATTCAACTTCTGTTTGGTAGCAGTGGGCAATGAAGATGAAGAACTCAAAGCTTTGTGAAGCACTTGCGGTCTTGGTATCAGGGACCTTAGCTTTAAATTCTAAGATGAAAAATCTGACACTGGGCAAATTAAAATTGTAGTCCGTTCCCTTATTGATTACCCCAGTAGAAGGATGATTAAAACGTCTCTCTCTATATGCCATAGAAAAGGTGAGAACACGGAGTCCTGCATCACTAGCCTCAATGTTCACAGAAAGACTGAATTAGATCAATCTGATCGACACATCTTACCACAAATTCCTTACCTTCGAATTTCCCAGGCTGAATCCGGAAGGTTTTTGCTCGAGCAATACCCTTGCGTCCAGGAAGGTAGAGTCGGTCGGCTCAAAGTGACTTCCGTGCCGGAAGAGACATCCCCGTCACTTATATAGGTGCCACCTCGGCGCGCTGACATCAGTTCTTTTCTTTCTGCACCAGCCAGCACTCATCTATGAAGAGAGCCACCCTCAGTCACTTTTTGACAGGCTTTTTGGACATTTTGTCGAACATGTGTTAGTGTATAGGTGTTTCTAACATGTCAAACAAAATTACTGGATTCAAACCGTGTAGCGCCTGCCACTGGGTCATGTCTGTGACGGATCCACATATGATTTGGCATTGGTGCCTGGAGCACAACCACAACTCTAAGTTGTGCTCTGACTGCCAGACCATGGCTCCAAAAGCTTTGAGGGAGCGGTTCCTAAAGCTGCTTGCGGCCTGGCTCTAGACACCATGCCATTCGCCCTGGAGGTCTCGTTCTTGGTCCGGGCATCGCTCCGTAAGTCCTCGTCCTCCCACTTGGAATCGTCGGTTTGGGTTGGTCAGGTAAGGGGCATAAGAAACACAAGTCAAAGCATGCTTAAACTTCTCCCTGTCCCTCAACTGACATGACGGAGGAGTGTCAATGCTCTAGGACTCGTTCTACGGAACCTATGCCTGGGTCGGCTTTGCACTTCCCTGCTGTTCCAGGAGCTGGAGTGACCCCTTATGATGTCATGTGCCTCATATTTGGGCAACCTGACCCTACCGGCATGCCTTTGGGCCCCGGAGGCTCAGAGGGGGCTCCATCGGGTTCTGTGGCGGCTGCTCTGGCCTGATGCCGATTGCCCCCATCCTCCCCCAATGAATATGGCGGTGGATCTAGACCGGCACCTGTTGTGCCACTGCGACATTAAAGTCCTGGTGGCGCCAGCCCTATTGTTATCCTCGACGACCCAGGAGCCGAATCAGTACCTACTGATGCTGTTTCTGGCGCTCACAGCACCCTTGGGTCCTAGGTCGGTTCCTCAGCCTTATTTTGAAGGACTAGAAATGGAGGAAGATTGTGATGGGTCACAGGACCCATTACAAGACCAGCCTGAGCATGAAATGGTATTGGATGAGGCCAGTGAACATGCTACCTCTCCAAATTCTGGCCTGCTTTCTCCCCCTACCATGGCTACATAGGAGGGGCTTCATATGCTATGGTGGTGAGAAGGGCATCTGAGGTCCTGGACCTTCACCCCCATTCAGTGGAAATCAAGACTTTACAGACTTCCTGCATCCGGGTGACCTCCTCAGAACCCCTCCTGCCTTTTAATGAGGCCTTGACTGATGACTTTCTGGAAACCAGGTCCAAGCCCCGCTCAGGGGCTCCTGTGGATAAGACAATTGACCGCCGCCATCATCCTGCACTGGACGACCTAAAATTCCTTACCAACCACCCTAACCCGAGAGCTTGGTGGTCAAAGCCTCTATCTTACAAGGCGCGTACCCTTCCGCACCCCTGGACAGGGAATCTAAGAGGCTGGATTGTTGGGGCAAGAAAAAAAGTTCTTCCCCCAGCCTAGCATTGCGATCAGTGAACACCGCATGCCTATTGGGCCATTACTCCCACTTCTTATGGGAAACAGTTGCACAAGTGCTGTCATAGATCCCAGAAGAGGCCCTTCTCTCCAAGCAGTATCAGATGGGAGAGATGCGTCAAAGTTGACCATTTGTTGTGGGCTCGACCGTGGCTGTACGACTCCACGCCTAGCTGAGAACTTCTGTTTTTTGGGGGTTGTCTAGGCTTCCTTAATGGACATGGCCTTTGATGACACCCTTCTTATCGAGGACATAGCAGACATGGCCCTGGAGCGCTTGAAGGACTCACAGGCTATGGCCAAGTCCTTGGGCCTCTCAGTGACCACCTGTCCCCCATCTGCCTTTTGTGGCCACAGAGGGGGCTTTCAGCTGCGCCAGCCATATCCCAGCCACAAGACTGGGCAAGTTCAGCAACCTCTGTGCATCCGTGGATCCTTTCGACCCCGTGGGTCAGGTGGCCAGCGGTCGGGTCAGTCCACTCCTCCCCCTGCAGCCTTCAAACATTCCTAGTCCAGCCCTTCAAGATCATGGGTGGCCAGTTGGTGGCAGGATCAGCCATCACCACCACTGGCAAACCATCACATCGAACCGGTGAGTGCTTCAGATAGTCCAAAGGGGCTATTACCTTCCCTTCAAGACTACCCCTCCATCCGCTCCTCTGACTTACGACTGGCTAATGGAGGACCACCTGAGCTTTTGCCTAAGGGAGTCATAAAGAGCGTTCTGGCGCCAGAAGTAGGTTATAGTTGCTATTCCCGCTACTTTCTGGTCCCAAAAAAAGGCCTAGGACCTTCGTCCTATCCTAGATCTGCGAGCCCTTAAATATTTCCTCAAAAAGGAAAAGTTCAAAATGCTCACTCTAGCTCAGGTTTTGCCTGCCCTGGGCCCACAAGACTGGATGGTAGCGTTGGACTTGCAGGACGCCTATTTTCACATTCCTGTCCTACCTGCCCATTAGCGCTACTTGCGGTTTACAGTAATCCTCTTTCACCTTACCAGCTCCCCTCTGGTGTTCAGCAAGGTCATGGTGTTGGTCGCAGCTCATCTGGACAGATCAGGGAGGCCAGGCTCCCCCTATTTCGATGACAATCTGGAGGTGGGAGAACGTGCCTTCAACAGCCAATGGCGCACCTTCTGCACTTACTGGGGTTTACTATCAACATGCCGAAGTCACACCTGACTTCCTCTCAGATGCTTCCTTTCATCTGACCTGTTATGGACACAGTGCAGTTTTGGGCCTATCCTCCCAAGCAGCGAGTCCAGGATATTCAAGCTCTGATACCGATGTTTCAGCCTCTATCCTGGATTTCAGTGAGAAGGACTCTGAGGCTGCTGAGACTCCTGCATCCTGCTAGTGGCATATGCGGGCTCTGCGGTGGGGCCTGAAGTTCCAGTGAGCGCAGGATAAGGGCAAACTCTCTGACATGTTCCAGATCTCAGAGAGAACTGCACAGGACCTGCACGGGTGACTAACAGACCGCAATTAGGGTAGAGGCACCCTCTCCCTTCCCCAACCAGACCACAAGGTAGTGACAGATTTGTCACTCCTAGGATAAGGCGGCCACCTGGGAGAGGTGTAGGTCAGAGGACTCTGGTCTCTGGCAGAATCCGGACTCCACATCAGCTTGCTGGCGCTCTGAGTGATTCACTTAGCATTGAAAGCCTTTTTTCCTTCAATAAAGAGAAAGATGGTTCAAGTGTTCACAGACAACACCACTGCCATGTGGTGCTGCAACAAAAAGGTCGGGCGGGGTCATTGACCCTTTGTCAAGAGACTCTGCATCTCTGAACGTAGCTGGAACAGCAGGGCATTTCCTTGGTTGGTTAACACCTGTCCTGGTCTCTGAACACCAGTGTGGATGAACTCCGCTGTCGATGTCTATTCGGATCATGAATGGCGTCTCTGTCTAAAGGTGGTACAAGGTCTCTGTCAGTAGTGTGGAGAGTCTTGGTTAGATCTGTTCACCTCTGCCGAGAACCTGCAATGTCAGCAGTGTGGCGTTTCCAAGGCAGCACTCGCTCAGCAACGCTTTTCATCTCTAGTGGAGCTCAGGCATCCTGTACGCCTATCCGCCAATACCACTCCAGAGTGCTCAAGAAGATCAGGAGCGACTGGGTTCAAGTCCTTCTGGGGGCACCGGACTGGGCACGGATAGTATGGTATTTCGAACTTCTCCAGCTAAGCATCGATCCTCTGATCAGGTTGCCCCTTAGGGAGGATCTTCTGTTGCAGCAGCTGAAGAGGGTACACCACTTGAACCTGTCAACTCTACGCCTTCTTGCGTGGAGAATGAGCGGCAACAGTTGATAGCATTCGTCCTTCCATCAGAAGTATATAATGTTTTTTTGGCAGCTAGGTGTCCCTCTACTAACCTTGAAAACAAGGAGAGGGGACTCTCAGAGCCAAAAGGCTGGAGTACCCAGGAATACAAGTATAAGAATATGTGTACCTCTTGGCTATTGTTCAAAGATTGCTATCCTTTCATACATCAAACAAGCTCATATTTCCACTTCATTTTCCCCTTCAATACTGAATCTGTAAGAAGCACTTATCATGAAACAAAAATGGTAAAATATATCTGTATTTTAATAATCAATGTAAATTCATCCAAAGAATCTTTCATATAACACAATAAATCATCCACAAAACAATCCTACACAATTAAAAAAGATAAAAATCGCAAAACGATTATTTGCAGTTTTCCTAAAAAAAGGGATTTTTTTAAACATGTCATAAGAAGGAGAACAGTAATAGACAAACAGTGTGTCATACATATGTCAATTTGGTTTTTACCAAAGGCAGTGTCAGACATAAGTCACTGATCCCTGTCTTTCCCTAACTGCACCAAATTTAACACATTAAAGAAACAGGCGTCGATACGTTTCGGTGGTGTGAACTCCACATAGGACCACCTTCCTCAGGACCCAAAATATTTTCTCCTTGTGTATATATATGTTCAACTAAGATGTCGAGTTTACCGGTACAACCGTACTTCGGCAAGGATGTCTCCTGCATAGGAGTATTTCTAGAGTCCTTTTGCGGATGGTTGAGAACTTGTCAAGATTACTTGATACTAGTCTTAGGACGCATAGATATAGTAGACTTCAGTCCGAATTTGTATTAGTGGAAGTGGACTTCAGTTCGATTTCATGGGTCGCGTTGTCATTCCTCCGTTTGTCGCGAAAAGTGGAAGGAATACACGACAAACGGAGGAACGACAACGCGACCCGACCAAGCGATGACCAAGGGAGACGATTAACCATAGGTTCGCCCCTATACAGAAATAAGAAAACGCGGTGTATGGATGCATACCCACATGTAATAAATGCGGTTCCAGATAAAAAAGAGACCGAGATTGTATCCGGCCACTAACATGAAATCGAACTGAAGTCCACTTCCACTAATACAAATTTGGACTGAAGTCTACTATAGCTATGCGTCCTAAGACTAGTATCAAGTAATCTTGACAAGTTCTCAACCATCCGCAAAAGGACTCTAGAAATACTCCTATGCAGGAGACATCCTTGCCGAAGTATGGTTGTACCGGTAAACTCGACATCGTAGTTGAACATATATATACACAAGGAGAAAATATTTGGGGTCCTGAGGAAGGTGGTCCTATGTGGAGTTCTCACCACCGAAACGCGTCAACGCCTGTTTCTTTAATGTGTTAAATTTGGTGCAGTTAGGGAAAGACAGGGATCAGTGACTTATGTCTGACACTGCCTTTGGTAAAACCAAATTGACATATGTATGACACACTGTTTGTCTATTACTGTTCTCCTTCTTATGACATGTTTAAAAAAATACTTTTTCTTTAGAAAAACTGCAAATCGTTTTGCGATTTTTATCTTTTTTAATTGTGTAGGATTGTTTTGTGGATGATTTATTGTGTTATATGAAAGATTCTTTGGATGAATTTACATTGATTATTAAAATACAGATATATTTTACCATTTTTGTTTCATGATAAGTGCTTCTTACAGATTCAGTTTTGAAGGGGAAAATGAAGTGGAAATATGAGCTTGTTTGATGTATAAAAGGATAGCAATCTTTGAACAATAGCCAAGAGGTACACATATTCTTATACGTGTGTCCCTCTACGAAGACCGCCTGTATGTGGCACACATTTTTAAAATATTGTACAGAAAGATCTATTTGTCCTCTTTCTGCTTCCCTTTCCCAAGTTCTTCTCTTTATTTTGACCCTTGCATAGCAGGGCTATGCTCTGGGCACTTTCAGAGGGTTCCCTTTCGGCCTTGTCATCCATTTTGAGGCTGCCAGAGCAACGCTCTTTATTCAAATTCCCCTATTGTAAATAGATTTCTTAAGGGGCTCTTGCATATATTTTCTTCTGCCCCTTTCATCGTGTCTCAGTGGGACCTTAATTTGGTTCTCACTTTCCTGTTGTGTGCTTCTTTTGAACCTCTGCACAACTGCCTCCTCTGGCTGCTTACCATCAAAACAGCCTTTCTAGTGGCTATAACTTCTGCCAGGAGGGTGAGTGAATTGCAGGCTCTGTCATCCAATCCTCCTTAACTGACCATCTTCCCTGATAAGTTGGTGCTTTGCACTAGGACCTCTTTCTTACCGAAAGTGATAACTCCATTCCACTTGGGGCAATGAGTCCCCTTGCCCACTTTATACGCTCCTTATCCCTCTAAGGTAGATGAGCGACTCCACTGTCTTGATCCTAAAAGAGCGTTGTCGTTCTACCTTGACCGCACAAAGGAGTTCCGGGTGGATGACCAACGCTCTGTGGGGTGCGTTTGATCAAAGAAAGGTTGTGAGGTGCAGAAGAAGACTCTCTCAATGGGCCATCCTCTGGATCATAATTTGCTACGCTCTGGCCAAAATGTCACCTCCTGCAGGCTTAAGGGCTCCTTCCAACAGAACTAAAGCTACTACCACAGGATTGCAACGTGGAGTTCCAGTCCTAGACAGTTGTCAGGCAACAACGTGGGCATCCCTCCACACATTTACCAAGCACTACTGCCTGGACAGTCAAGTTCGATGGGAAGGCCTTTTTGGCCACTCTCTCCTGTAGGATTCCTGGTCTTAACTTGTCCGCAATCCCTTTGAAGATGGTATTGCTTGGGTATCTATTCTAAGGTAAGGAATCTGGGGCTAGATGTCTCTATCAGATGAACAAGTTGCATACCTTCGGTAACGCCTTCTCTGCTAGAGACGTAATCTAGCTGCAGATTCCTTACCGACCTACCCATCCTCCCCGTACTGCGGTCAGGTTTTTTAGGGTCAGGGCTGTTTCCTTTCAGGGCCCTAATTGTTCTAACCACACCAATTTCCGTGCACTTCATGAGTCGGTGTGCCTGGTTTGGAGCGTCATGAAAAGTAAAGGACGTCCGCACGCTGATGTGGTGTCTATATAGGTGCCGCTGACCATGTCACTCAGAGCCAACCAACGGCGCCTTCTGGCACACAAGGGTATTGCTCAAGCAAACACCTTCTGGATCCAGCTTGACGCCTGGGAAATTTAAAAATAAGGAACAGCCGCTAGATTATGTCTCTCCCAAATAAGGCGTTACCGAAGATATGTAACTTGTCCTATGTGTGAGGAGAATGAAATCTGTTTCCAGAGTGGGGTCAAAGACAGACATACAGCTTGCCTCAGTACTATGAAACTTGATGTCGTAAATTGCTTTTTAACACTTGTCGAACCAAAAAGTATGGCTATCTTCTTTATAAGATGTCTCAGAGGAGCACTTAATGATGCAAAGACTTAAATATTTCTAACACAGTCGCCAACCATGCCTAATAAACAATGAAGGGACAATATGTTGGTTGCTGCTGGTACAAACTTGTGCGTGTTTGGCAGAATTTGATTAAAAGCAGCACAACAGTACCTCTACAAACGTGGCTATAGCTGCAAGGCATTTGGATAGAGGTTACAATTGATTACTTTGGGCAGATTCCGGGTGGACACCATCTGCTTGTGGTCATAGATGATGTAGGAGTCTGGCTCACTTATATAAGTGATGCACCTTGCACTAATCCAGACAATTCTTATTGTGGTTTTGGTGGTCTTTGATAACCTCTTGAAAGCTCTTAAAGTGGTAGCTGTGGAGAGCAGCCTTCAGGCTTATCTAGAAGGCGTGTTAAGCAGCTTGTTTTATCAGGTTAATCATGTAGTGTAGGTTAAATGAAAAAGACCCACACAGTGTATATATAAAAATGGCTATTTATTACACAACACTCACTAGCACATTGGTGTATCTCCTACCCGGAGATATAAACCCAAATACACAATAAAACTTCAATTGCAATAAGGTAAGTAGCACAAAATACAGTGGTCTCCGGGGAGAGACCAAACCACATGTATTAAGAAAGTGAACTGCAAACTGTGACCAAAGTCGGGACTTGGACCTGGAGGCTCAGAGGAGCTGGGGACAAGGAACCACCCAAGGTAAGCACCCAGCAACCCCACGGAGGCTGTGTGCAGAGTGGAAACACAGCAGCGTATCCAATAGGGAAGTTGTGATTGCAGTTTTTAAGAAGGACCCTTCCCAGTGGACACTGAAGAAATCCTGTGGAAAACAAAATGTTGTAGATTCACCCTACCCGCGGATACCCCAGGAACTAAGATGCCTACACCAGGGAAACTGGGGGCATCGGTGCAAAGAGATGTCTGCAACCGCTGTAGACCACAATGGAGGACTTCAGGAAAGATGTCGCTGGAGAAGACTATGCAAGAGTCCGGTGGAATCCAAGAGTGGATTCTTGAAGAGGAGAACCTGTAAGCAGAGGGAGCAGAGTCTTCGCTGCTCTGAGGTGACTAGGAGGCACAGAAGATCAATGCACACCGATATCGGACGGTTCAGAAGTGTTGTTGGTGACCTTGTTGCTGCAGCTGTGAGGACCAGACAACGGAGAGGAAGACCAGGAGCCATGCACAAGCTGTCCTACGTCTGAAATCAAGAACCATGGGGGTCGGTGTCCGTCTGGAACACCAACGAGCCTTGGCAACTGCAACAGACGTGGAGAGTGAAGACGGAGCAACTTTGGGACCAGCAAAGTCCAAGGGACTCCCCACAAGCAGGAGAATCCGAGCAGACTCCGAGCAAGCATGGCAGCCCACTGAAGCAGGAGACGCCCCTCAGGAGGACCCACAGGCAAAAGGCATAGGAGTTGGAAGAAGACCTCGAGCAGCTCCCCCAAAAGGAAGGCCCAGGGTGCAGAGGATGCAGTGAGGACGCTGTACTTGGAAGGAAGAGATGCTGGAGGCTGAAGCTTCTTGTAGACAGAAGATCTCTGAAGTGCAGCGCCAACAAGCCTGGGCAACGGCAAGTCGACTGGGTGCACAGGGGTTTGGTCCTAGCGCTTCCGACGAGGGATACTGGCCTCAAAATTGCAGAGAGGATAGGTCACGCTTTGAGGGACTTGCAGAGCCACCACCTGTGTTGCTGAACCTTTCGATGTCTGTGGGATGTCAGGAGAAGCAGACTCATCAGCTTTGTTTCAGTGCCTGCAGATGCAGGGGAGTGACTCCATCACTCCATGATAGATTATTTTGGGTGTCCTTGATGCCCACAGGTCTTTTGAGGATCCTGGAAGAAACGCCTGACACACACAACGAAGAAGACTTGCAGGAGCAGCAGGAATCTTCCTTGATGCACTCTCAGTTCCAGGCGACATCCAAGTGTCGAGACGGTCCAAGATGAAAGTGGTTTCAGGCATGAGTCTTGTCCTATGACGAATCTTGGGACCCACCCACAGGTAAGCCCTTAAATACCCTAGGAAGGGGATTAGGATGACTCAGGGGCCCCTCCCAGAGGAGGGGCTGGACAGAGGGGAGGATATTCCTTTGTCCAGGTTCGCGCCAGAGCGGGAGCCAAGGGCTCCCTGAACTGGCTAAAACTGGAGTAAGCCAGGAGGGCACCAACGTTGCCCTTCAAAGCACGTGCTGGCAAGCTCCCCCAGCCCAATGCACTAAGTCCTGTCTGAGAGGTGGTCACACCTCCCTGCTACAGGAAATCTATTGTTCTGCCCTCCCCTGCTCAAGCTTGGCTCAGCAGCAGGAGGGCAGGATCTTATCTCTGGTCAGCAGCAGCATTAGCTTACTTTCAGACCTTGAAAGGCTGTTACCGGAAGTACAGGGTGGATAGCCCAAGGGGGCCCCCCCATTACATGCTATTATACTTTCCAAAACTGTAATCGGTGTTGGGGTATGATTACGTCATATTTGATACCAAACATGACCAGGTTCGGTGAAGACACTATATAGTTAGACATCTCGTAATGACTGAGGTCCATTAGAAGTACTATACTGGCTGACCGCACTTACAAAGCCTGGAGAATCGACACCCGGGTGTGTAGGGGGTGTGCTGCTCATGCAGGGGCACCCTCATTCTTACAACTAAGCACACTGCCTTCAGGACTGAAAGCCCTGCCATAAGGATGACCTATAGGTTTTAAGTGTAGTGACCTCCGATATAACGTGTATCTTCTGTGAAAGGTGCAAGCACCAACTCGCACAGGCTGCAATGGCAGGCCTGTAGTCACAGTTTGAGTGGTCTCTCATGGGTGGCATACTACAGCCCATGGGAGACCCCTGGTGAACCTATGCCCTGGGTACCTTAGTGCCATATACTAGGGACGTACAAGGGTACACCAGTAGCCAATTGTAGATATACAGAAGTACTTATCATGGTCTATTTAGGGAGGAAGCACTGTGACTTGCATCCTGATTAGCAGGATCCCAGCCAGACTAGTCAAACGAATATACTGACACCAGCAAAACATGGGGGTAACCATGAAAGCAGATCCTACTTTCCTACAGATTATAATATTGCTATTTTCCTCATCATGGTAGCCCATTATGTCTGCCAATATAATTCCAGCTCTTAAAGATTTCTGCCTTGTCTTGAATATCTAGACAATAACGCTCTATCAATTTCAGGGATTTTGCCGAATGCCTCTCCATCCATCATTGAAAAAGTGCCCCACTGGCATCAAGCAAATTATTTCGGGGAGCAGTTTGTGGGCAGTCTGAGCAAGTTCATGCCAGCAGCCCAGCTTACCTGCAAACTAATGCTTCAGTCACTCTGGTAGACCATGCACGACAACTGAGGCACACCTCAGCTCTTTGCAAGTCGCTGGTAGAACTACACCTGCATTATGAAAATTATAGCGTCCTTACCTATGATGCAGTCAGAAGTACAAAAATATGGTTGTTCCCAAAACAGAATGATGAAACAATATGCTGAAAGGAGGAGGGGAGCAGTTTCATCTCATCTGGGTGAACAAGATCTGTTCTAGCCATAAAAAAAAGTTTAGAAAACATGACTCGACATTTGACTTCTTGCTTAATACTGTGACTGACTTCAAAAGCTGAATGCGTACTGTATGGAGAGATGGACAACCTCTCACCAGGAATACTTCCATCTACAGGGTGCTCAATGGAATGCCAATTAATGCCAGTGGGTTCACACATATTGACGAACTATCGAGAGAGACCAACCTGATAATGACTTTGTGCCTGATAACCCCATGACCCAAACACTCACCATCTCATAACCCCTCATTGCTCCCTAACCTCCCCCACCCTGTTGTAATAGAATCCTGGAACCACTCCTCACTAGCATGGACTTGAAGGCCATCCTAAGTCATGTAATAAGGTTGGGTAAGGCATAGCATTGCTACTAACAATCTGTGTGGATCTACACAGGGATGTCTAACCTGGCACACCTAGGCAGCTGGCTGGAGAGTGCAGACAAATGTTTGTATTGCTTCACTATTAACTTTTGCCTGCCACTGCATTGTTTCATTTCTGCTGATGACACTGTGGTGGTATGGTATTTAATTAAATTTGCTGCATTTCAAGCATTCTTGTGTCTAATAAGGATTTTACTCTACCAAGGATTAGAATTCTGCTCTGTTTTGACCAAGGGTGGATGGCTAGAGTAGTATGCAACATTTTAAGCATGCATTCACAACAAGACCCTCCTTTTCAGTTGACAGATTTTCCAGGTGACAATTTAGCCTCAGTGTAGATGTGATAAGGGACCTTGTTATTTGACCATCATAGGCCAAGATGTTGATGTTAGAATGAGACATAAACTGGAAAAGTCATAAATGTTCAACCAATCACTGCAGATGTTCCCTCTTTATGACCTCTTTTACTTGTACAAAGTTTGCCAGGCATTACCTGTTGACATCTGCTGAAGGGAAAAGCTCATATATGGGGTAATTCCACCCCAGATATCGAAATCAGGTGCACAGCTGGAACTTGTACTGAGGATCCTAGCAAACGTTTAGTCATCTGGGGGGAAAAAACCTAGAGTTCAAGTGCATCTGGCATTAAAATGCATACTTAACTGAGGCATTGTGATAATGGACTGATAAAGTGCACTTAAATAGGCAATGGTCATAACTGTCAGTCCGCCTTCATGTGTTGCCCCCTTATTTAATAATAGTTACCCTCCTATTTGTAGTGTCCTGCAGGACACGTTCTAGTGTTTGTACATGTAGTGTTTCCACTAGCCACTACTTGAGGGCTGGCTTCCACACTAAACCCCACACCCATCCATCACAGGCGTCACCGGTCAGGTGACCCTGCTAATAACGGGGGCCGGGCGCATGTGCCCTGGGCCATTGACCAGTACTATACCACAGTGTGTGATCATCATTCACAAGTATGTGGTCCTAGAGCCCACTACTTTACAATGGCTACCAGCTGGTCTGCTCCGCGTGTAGGCTGGCTGCAGCTCTGAAGCTCTGCGTGGGGAGAGAGAGGATCCTGAGCATAAGGCACCCCTGCCAGCTTGCTGTCACCCGAGTAACATGGATGATGGTGTCTGCAAGTTGATGGCCTGCAGCCGCAATACTAACTGGCCTTGCAGCTTCAGAGCAGTAAAAGGGAGTGGGGCATCGCAGCCACCACCGCGCTCGAGGCGCTTCCACACTGCCGATCTTTACTGCTAGAGGCGAGGAGAATGCACCTAAGTGCCTGCAGTACAGCAGAAAGGAGCAAACAGCTTTACGGCCTGCTCGCATGCCATCCTACCTGTTGAGGCGCCCAAAAGCTGCAAATACACAAAACCTGATTATTCACGAACACTAAAAAAAAACTTAACGGATACCAAGAGCAGGTTTAACCCCTTGCCTGCTCATGACGGAACCACTCCGTCATGAGCCATGGGCGCCGTGTGCTCATGACGAAGTGGTTCCGTCATGCTGCGGCCGTTGCGGCCGCTCCGCCCACGCGGCGCTGATTCCCCGCCTGTGCGGGCGAACAATGCAAGTGGGCGGAGTCGTGACGGAACCACTCCGTCATGAGCACAGCGCGCCCGTGGCTCATGACGGAGTGGTTCCGTCACGAGCATGGCGGCGCCGCGCTCACCCCGAACCCCCCCCCCAGCACCGCGGCAAAATTCGTGCCGCGGCGAAGGGGTTAACAATATCTCTGCCCACGGGCTGGCTTTTAAAAATATTTTTGCCAGTCACCTCCAGATCCAAGTGTTCGATTTTCACTGTTTGTCAATACACCAGGCGGCATTTCATCTTATAAATATAGCCAAGAAGAAAAAAAATGTTTGAAAGGTTAGAAACTACCTCACGTAAGCATCACCAAGGGAGCTGCTGGTTGGTACTCCCCATCTTGCCCACGCTATCATCATTGGTAACTTTCATAACCATAAAGAAAGAGAAAGAGTGTCCTAATTAAAGAGGTGAAGAAAAGAAGGAAGTGATGTGTATAAGAATGCACTATAAGTGCTCGTGTCATTCTATGCCAACTGGACCCCGTTGTGAAAAAAGAAAAATAAATTTGCTTCTCCAAGCTAAAATGAGGTGTGACTCACTTGCAAATGTACATACTTGATTGGATGCCGTGAGTACCCTCGGATTAAAAGAGCGGCATGTATTTGACCATTTAAATTAGGAAAGGCTGACATGTTTCGTTGCCAATCTACTTGCTGCAACTTCATCAGGGTTCGGGGACCAGTCTTCACCTCACTGGTACTTCAAGCATAGCCAGGTGGCTGCTGTCAGCTTTCATACCCGCAACACACCATTGAGGGGTGCCCACAACTTCTAGCCATGCATCCCCTGGAAATAATCAAGGTCGCGCCCATCAACCCCGATCACGGACGTCTCTGTCAGTCCCAAAAGCTGCCCTGCCTGCTGACAGCTATCCTGATGAAGAGGTGTCGTGAGTGGGTGGAAGCTCCCGCAGAGAGGAACTGGCATCCCCAGTTCACTCCGAGGCCCGCAGCATCATGAATGCTGCTTTGGCCTCTTGAAGTAACTCTAGCACCACCCAGTGGATGCCCGTGTGCACTGCATCCCGATAGTGACGTGTGAAGCAGTCTGCAAAAATCAATCAATCAATCAGTGACACTTATAGAGCGCGCTACATACCCGTAGGGTCTCAAGGCGCTGGGGGGGGGGGTGCCGCTACTGCTCGAACAGCCAGGTCTTCAGCTTCTTCCTGAAGGAGAGGTGGTCTTGGGTCAGGCGCAGGTCGGTCGGGAGGGAGTTCCAGGTCTTGGCGGCCAGGTAGGAGAAGGACCTTCCTCCTGTAGTCGCTCTTCGGATGCGGGGGACGGCGGCGAGGGCGTGGTTGGCTGATCGGAGGTGGCGTTTGGGAGCGTAGAAGTTGATCCGGCTGTTGAGGTAGCTCGGGCCTTGGTCGTGTAGGGCTTTGTGTGCGTGGGTGAGGAGGCGGAAGGTGATTCTTTTGTTGACGGGGAGCCAGTGAAGGTCTCTCAGGTGTCCGGTGATGTGGCTGGTTCGTGGGATGTCGAGGATGAGTCTGGCCGAGGCGTTCTGGATCCGCTGGAGTCTCTTCTGGAGCTTGGCGGTGGTACCGGCGTAGAGGGCGTTGCCGTAGTCCAGTCGGCTGGTGACGAGGGCCTGGGTGACGGTCTTCCTGGTCTCGGTGGGGATCCACCGGAAGATCTTCCGTAGCATGCGTAGGATGTTGAAGCACGCCGAGGAGACGTTGTTGACTTGCCTGGTCATGGAGAGGGAGGAGTCCAGGATGAAGCCCAGGTTGCGTGCATGGTCTGTTGGTTTGGGTGCGGTGCCCAGGGCTGGAGGCCACCAGGAGTCGTCCCAGGCGGAGGGGGAAGAGCCCAGGATGAGGACCTCCGTCTTGTCAGAGTTCAGTTTCAGGCGGCTGGTCGTCATCCACTCGGCTACCTCTTTCATCCCTTCGTGCAGGTTGGCTCTGGCGGAGGCGGGGTCGTTGGTCAGGGAGAGGATCATCTGGGTGTCGTCGGCGTAGGAGATAATGCTGAGGTTGTGTTTGCGTACGATGGCCGCGAGGGGGCTCATGTAGACGTTGAAGAGGGTGGGGCTCAGAGATGATCCTTGAGGGACGCCGCAGATGACTTCGGAGGCTTCTGATTTGTATGGTGGTAGGCGGACTCTCTGTGTCCTTCCGTCGAGGAAGGAGATGATCCATTCCAGCGCCTTGTCCTGGATTCCGATGTTACTGAGGCGCTGTACTAGGGTGCGGTGACAGACCGTGTCGAATGCCGCGGAGAGGTCTAGGAGGATGAGGGCCGCTGTTTCTCCATTGTCCATCAGGGCTCGGATGTCATCGGTGGCGGCGATGAGGGCGGTCTCGGTGCTGTGATTGGCTCGGAAGCCGGACTGTGAGGGGTCGAGGGATCCGTTCGTCTCGAGGAAGGCGGCCATCTGCTTGTTGACGGTCTTCTCGATGACTTTGGCTGGAAACGGGAGGAGCGAGATGGGGCGGTAGTTCTTGAGTTCGGTGGGGTCCGCTGTTGGTTTCTTGAGTAAGGCGCTGAGTTCGGCGTGTTTCCAGCTCTCAGGGAAGGTGGCGGTGTTGAATGATGTGTTGATGATGTCTCGCAGGTGGGGTGCGATGACAGCGTCGGCCTTGTTGAAAACGTGGTGAGGGCAGGGGTCGGTCGGTGATCCGGAGTGGATGGAGTTCATCGTGCGGATGGTGTCTTCGGTGCTGATCGGGGTCCAGGCGTGGAGGGTGGTGGTGGGGGGTGATTGTTCGGTCATGGTGTGCGTTGGTTGGTTGTTGAAGCTGTTGTGTATGTCCGTGATCTTGTTGTGGAAGTATGAAGCGAGGGAGTTGCAGAGGTCTTGTGATGGGGTGATGTCGTTGTTTCCTGCGCTGGGGTTGGAGAGCTCTTTCACGATGTTGAGGAGTTCCTTGCAGTTGTGTGCGTTGTTGTCCAACCGTTCCTTGAATGCTGTTTTCTTGGCGGCGCGGATAAGCTGGTGGTGCTTCCGGGTGGCAAGCTTGAAGGAGGTCCTGTTGTCCGGTGTAGGTTCCCTTCTCCAGACTTTCTCGAGGGCTCGGCAGTTCTTCTTGGAGCTCTTGAGTTCGTCGGTGAACCATGGGGCTTTCTTGCTTCCGGGTCTGCTGGGCGGGGTCCTCAGCGGGGCGAGCTCGTCCGCGCAGATGCTGATCCACTTCGTGAGGTTGACGGCGGCCTGGCTGGGGTTCGCTGAGCTGGCAGGAGGGTGCTGGCTCAGGGAGGTGGCGAGCTGGTCTGCTGTGATCTTGTTCCAGCTTCTGCGGGCGGCCTGTTGCTGGTGGTGGTGGGTCGTCGTTCTCTTGAAGGTGAAGTGGATGCAGCTGTGGTCCGTCCATTGGAGCTCTGTGGCGTGGCTGAAGTCGATGTCTGTGCTGGAAGAGAAGACTGCGTCGAGTGTGTGTCCGGCGAGGTGGGTGGGGGTGGACACCAGTTGCTTGAGTCCGAGGTTGGCGAGGTTGTCCAGCAGGGTGCTGGTGTTGCGGTCGTTGTTGTTCTCCAGGTGGAAGTTGAGGTCCCCCAGGAGGATGTAGTCAGCGGAGGGGAGGGCATGCGGGCTGACGAAGTCGGCGATGTCCTCGCTGAATTGCGTGCGTGGTCCAGGGGGTCGGTAGATCAGGGTGCCTCTGAGGGTGGTGTTCGGGTTGGTGTGGATCTGGAAATGCAGGTGTTCGGCAGTGGTCAGGGTGTTCTCGGTGCTGGTCGTGAGACGGATGGTGTTCTTGTGGATGATGGCGATGCCTCCTCCCATCTGGTTGGCGTTGCGGTCCCTCCGGACGATCTTGTAGCCCTCTGGGATAGCGATGGCGATGTCGGGAGCTGATGAGGCGTTCATCCAGGTCTCTGTGAGGAAGGCAACGTCAGGGGCTGTGGCGTCTAGGAGGTTCCAGAGTTCGATGGCGTGTCTGTGGACGGAGCGGGTGTTGAGCAGGATGCACTTGAGGTGGGTGCTGCTGCTGTTCGACTTGGCGGGGGCTGGTGTGCGGCAGGTCCGGATGCAGGTGAATTTGCAGGCGTGGCAGCTGAAAGGTCCGTGGGTGCGTCGTGGTGTGGCTTGATGGCATTCTGGGAGTCGGCCAGAGTTGAGAGCGATGAGGGTGGCGGCGGAGTACGTCAGGCGGGTCGGTCGGCGGCATCGGGGGCCAGGGGTCCTGGCGCTGGTCGCGATCCGGTCGCGGACGGGCGCAGACGGGCTTACCTTTGGCGCGCCTTCGGCGCACAATCGGCGCGCCCGCTGCGCGTGACCGCTGCGCGTTCGCACGGTCGCCATATAAAGGCGAAGTGCGCGGGTGGGCGGAGCAGCTGGGAGGCGGGAGCGGGGCGGGAACAGAATGAAAAAAGGGGCGGGGCTTGCGGTGGTGGCGGGAAGCGGGGAGCGGGGAGGGAAGGCGGCGATGTAGGCGGGCTAACAGGAAGGACACAAGCTGGACAGATAAACAGGCAAATATACTTTATTAAGCACAAATGGCGAACAAAACAAGGGAAAAAGAAACTCAAACACGGGCAGGGAATACAGATGACAAGCACAAATGGCGAGAGAAACAAAGGCAAAACAAACGGCAACGGAGTCAGCCGGCGGCGAGGCAGGCAGCGCGGCAGGGACAAGGCTGAGGGGCACACGCAGCAGCTGGTGGCCGTGCGGCGCGGGGGTGTCCCACAAGTGTTATGCTAATGTAAACCATGTGTTCATGCTCCGTTAGAGCCATCTACCTGGCTTGAAACACTCTACGTGGTGTGTTGGATCTGAGGCGGCCCCCAAAGGGCAAAACAACTTTGAGAGAGCACAAGCTGCCCAGCAAGTATTTAATAGAGCCTTCTGTACCCCCATTTCCAATGCCGCTGCATCATGTGGACTGCTGTTGCCGGAAAGTATAAGTGGCTGCAGCATCACCTGGCGCCACACCACGGTGAGGAACCTGGTTGGAAGTAGGGTTGAGTATGGCATGATGCCACATCGTGAAGGAGTTGAAGAGGCAAAGAGAGTAGCACGATGCCACAGTGTGAACGACCACCACAGGTACATAGGAGAATAGAGTGAAGAGTGATAAGTCCGATGACTCATGCCACTACCAGAGAGGGCATCCATCAACACAAGCCAGCCACTGGGGTGCAGAGACATCACTGGAGACAGCTCCAAGAGTGGACCAACCGTAAGTCGCCAGCAAGCACGAGCCGTGTCCAGGCCCAATGCTTAACAGTGCGACCATCCAGTCACCTGTCACCGGCTGCTTGGTATAGATGGCATCTCGGCTGCAATTGCACAGACTGAAGAAGAACTGCAAGTGGATACGAAGTTCCTCCAGTCCT
Organism: Triturus cristatus; assembly: GCF_964204655.1. Classification (NCBI taxonomy): domain Eukaryota; kingdom Metazoa; phylum Chordata; class Amphibia; order Caudata; family Salamandridae; genus Triturus; species Triturus cristatus. Next base: position 51,830,493 of record NC_140595.1, read on the forward strand.
CCTCATTCCTAGTTAAACATTGCTACCTGTAGCCCAAGTGTAAAATGGTAATCTCCGTCATTACCAGGTGCATCACCAGAACCACCTAAAGGGCATCGCACCACCAGAGTGGATCAAAACACATAAAACATCCAGAGACCAACAAGCCATTCCTAGTGCCGTGGGAGTCGGGCCACCTAGAAATCTGTGAATCCCCATGAACCTGGGACCTGCCAGAAAAAGCATACTCAACAATTGGACCATCCACCTTTGGGGTTGCATGAGGCTTGGCCATGGCCCTGTTGAGAGTTCCTCAGCAACCCCTTTGTACAGCCTCAGTGAGGCCCCGCTCAAGCCAGGCAGCCCTGTCACAAGCCAGGGGCAAGGGACTCAAGGGAATTCCAGTGAGCGGGGAATCCTGACACGAGAGATGCAACTGCAGCAGCTCCAGGACAGGCACTAGGAAGCACTGAGGGCACGGACAGAAACTGGTCACCCAAAGACTATCTGATGAAGGCCCGCGTACCTGAGTCCTGACAGCTGGAGCGCACAGACCCTGAGACAACCACCCTTTTGCGGCTGCAAGTGCGACTTCGTTGTGGTCCTGTTGGCAGTTCCTCAGCAATGCCTTTGTTCAGCCTACGAGAGGCCCCACACAGTCCACACAGTCCCGTAACAGCCTGCTAAAAAGGGCCTAAAGAAAATTTCTCTGAGAGGGGAGTCCTGGTAAGAGAGGGAAGTCTGAAGCTGTTCTACCAGCAGGTACTTGGAAGCATCATGTCCTTCAAGGAAGAGTCCCATTAATCAATGTTGTCCTCTGTCTTTGCAGGTTTTCCATCCCTTGGAGCCTGAGTGCCTTCAAGGAGCTCTCCACAGTAGACTCCACCTCCTGATGCACCCTCATATTGAACTGTGTAAATAGACTCCAACACTGTGAGACCAGGCGGAACAGAACAGTGCCGTGGTGGACTGTAGCCCCACAGACAGGTGATCGATAGATCCGGACTGTTCACACTGCATTCCTTGCCGACAGTCCCCTGGTTAAACTGCGGATGCATGCTGTGAAGCCGGGTGTTCCCAGCTGCACCTGCTCACTCATTCTGTCCTGCGGACAACCTGAAGAGACTTAGTGGTGGTTTGTTGTTTTATTCTTTCCCACAGGTTGTACTTGTTTCTTTTCAATAAAGTTTGGGAGGGATGTAGTGTCTGGCAGGATACAGTCTAGTGTTTGTACATGTAGTGTTTCCACCGGCCACTCCTTGAGGGATGGCTCCTACATCCATCCATCACCGGACAGGTGACCCAGCTAATAAAAGGGGCTGAATACATGTGCCCTGGGCCAGTTACCAGTACTATTCCATGGTGTCCATGTCCATCATTCACAAGTATGTGGGCCTTGAGCCCAATACGGTAAACTATCAACCAACATGACCCCATTAAGTTAAAGTTACTTTATTCTTAGAAAACTTGCTTTACTCTCCAAAAAGGGTTTTCTTCAATTCTTTTTAATAGGATTCCCCATTTTAACCATCTGGCCTCACTCATTCAAGAGGCTCCATGTGGATACTGTGATTCTGCGCAAATCCCTTCATCTCCCTGTGAAAAATAAAACGAATGTTACCTTGTGTATTCGATGAGATACCGTAGGGCGCACAAGCTAGGCATGTTTCAGTAGAAACAGCACCCTTGCAAGCTGTCATGTCAAGCACATCCTGGATCATTGAGCACAAGGCCCTTTTTGGTCTCGCTGAGCCAGCGCATGCGCTGTGCTGCGAGACATTTAGTTAGTGGCTTTTCAAAGTGCGCCACAATCATTCCAGGCCTCAAGCTTGCGTTCATGAGAGCAGCCGCCATGTGGCTTTCATGGCTCATTAAGCCTTGCTCTCCCAAGCGCCTCGCTCTGCCCCTCCCCCACCTAAATGAAAACATTGATTACAGAAACCCACATTGCTTCGAAAACACCTATAACCTTCCGAAGTAAAGGAATGCATATTTATATTGACTCTCTGCGTGTTACCAAAATTTTCTTAAAGCTAACACTGACCTGCAGTGTTCATTTTATGAATTGCTTTTCTGTTATTGTAAAATGAATTGCCAGCCATGGGAAGTTCGAGAATTCTAGTCCACACACAGTATAAGAAGTACAAAGTGAATGAAAGTGTCAGAAAACCGTCCCTGCCTAGCAAGAAATGAACAGAGGTGGCTTATTTCTGCATACCTTTTTTATTAGAATGCCCTTCCTGGACGAGATCTAAATAGTCAATGTACTGGTGAATAGCTAGCTTGTAAATAAAATACTTAGAGTTCCGCTTTGTTTTTTTCTCTTTTTAATGTCATTTATATTAGGGATTCCTTTACAATCCGTATTTGAGGCGCATGTCCACCAGTTACCCTTTTAAAGAAAGGATTTGTGTACATAACTATGTTGTACGGTCTTTGAATACCTGAAATAAGCATACACGAACACCTAGCTTCGGTTTTCTCGTACAGACTATTTCTGACATTACGAATCCACTGTAATAAGAAAATGTGGCATTCCATTTCGCTGCATTCTGCTATTCCTTGCTGTGCCATTTAAGATGACGTATGCTTGTTTAAACAGAGGAGTCATTTACAAATGTCTACACTTGGCATTGTCTTCCTTGTGCGCAAGTTCCCAGATGGGTTGAGCCATATAGGAAGCTCTGGGCCCAGAAACTGCCCTTTATTCGCATAGACGTTGCAGCGCTCGGGTGGACAGCTCAGCAGGTGCTGCTCACTCAGGCGGAAGGACCTGCCAAGGAGCTTTCACGTCGGCTGTTCCCTTAATAGCATGAGTTCTCAGCGATCTAAGGCGCATTATGAGTCAGCATGAAAATATTAAACTTAAATTTGTTTTTGTTTAGGTAGCTAGTGCAAAATCCAAATGTTGGCTCTGCTGGCTGGATGTGTGCCTTGGGGTTTAGATGGGAGCGTCTCTCGTGTTTTTTTTATGCAGCTGCTGCAATTTCTTGGTGATTTTTGGCACCTCGGTGTACTGCGGACTGTATTTATTTATGTGGACAGCATCACTGAAGATTTCCGTTCAGCTTGTTGTATTTGATTTAATGTTGTGCATTTCTAACACTGGTGCCGGAAATCTGTGAAATGCTTTCAATTTGAGATTCCTGTATTCATATTAACAATTATCAAGGGAGTAATAACACTCTTATATAATCATAATACATAATGTGCTTATAGAGTAATTTAAAGATTGGCACCGTGCTGGCTCCTTTGTCCATAGTGGTATTAGCTTCGGGAGAAACACGCATTGGCATAGCCAATAGGTCTCGCCTTTGGGACCGTATAAGTGTTTAGCCATGCAACACTTGATGTTGTTGCACCAAGGATATTGTGCTGCATAACTCAAAACGTATAAGGTCCCAAAGGCGAGACCTATTGGCTATGCCAATGCTTGTTTGACTAGCATATTTTGAAGAATAATTTCTGTACAGGTTAGAGCCGTTGTATGATATCGATCACGACAGCAAGACACTTATAATTTTGCTAGGAGATTTTTCTTTATCGTTTTCCTTTAGCAAACATCAGTTATCACTTATAAGGAGAAAAACAAATACGAAAATAAAATATGGTTAAACCAATGCAATATGGCCGACGAACCTCCAAGCAGTGGGATATTGTAGGCCTTCGTTTGTGTCAATGCTCTTCCCGGTTCATGCGGGGTCTTTCCTAGCTCTCGTCGCAGGGTTAGGTGCCCGCGACGACGCCTGATGGAGAAAGACCCATACATGAACTAGTGACCGAGCGGCTCCTGCCATGGGCTCCCGGGAGCGGGCCGGGAAGCGCAGGAAAAGGAAGCGGGACTCGGAGTCAGACTCTGGCGGGGAGAGCAGACGACGACGCAGGCCGCAGTCCTCGGACTCTGAAAGCGATAGTGACCGGGGCTGGAGGAGGGAGAGGCGGCGTGCAGAGCCGGAGAGAGGCCGAGGGAGGGAGCTGAACCGCTTGGGGTCGGGTATCCCCGCGGAGGCCGGGAGGAAGAACCGGTCTTCCTCCGGGAGCTCTGCGGACAGGGCAAAGGGACGGCTGAGCAGCGCCAGTGACAAGGAGCGCAGAAGAAGCCCCCCTACGTCCCGCCTGAAAGACAGAGAGCGTCCGGTGGATAGGTGGGACCGGGGTAAGGCCCGCAGGAGCAGCCGCCCATCTTCAGCCGAAGCCAGGGGAAAGAAAGGAAAGCCGAGCCGCGCTGGATCCAGCAGCTCCAGTGACAGGGGCAAGAAGGCCCGCAGGAGGAGCCGGTCTGGGTCCAGCAACCCTGGGGACCGTGGGAAGCAGAAGCCGCGGGGTAGGAGGAGCCGGTCTGGGTCCAGCAACTATGGGGACCGTGGGAAGCAGAAGCCCCGGAGCAGGAGGAGCCGGTCTGGATCGGGCAACCATGTGGACCGTGGGAAGCAGAAGGCCCTGGGCAGGAGGAGCCGGTCTGGATCTAGCAGCCCTGGGGACCTAGGGAAACAGAAGCCCCGCAGGAAGAGCCGGTCTGGGTCCAGCAGCTCTACTGACAGGGGTAAGAAGGCCCTGGTCAGGAGGAGCCCGTCTGAGCCCAGCAGCCCTGGGGACCGAGGGAAGCAGAAGCCCCACAGGAGGAGCCGGTCTGTGTCCAGCAGCTCTGGGGACCGAGGGAAGCAGAAGGCCCTGGGCGGCAGGAGCCGGTCTGGTTTCAGCAGCTCTGAGGACCGAGGAAAGCCGAAGGCCCTGTGCAGGAGGAGCCGGTCTGGGTCCAGCAGCTCTGGGGAACGAGGAAAGCCGAAGGCCCTGGGCAGGAGGAGCCGGTTTGGGTCCAGCAGCTCTGGGGAACGAGGAAAGCCGAAGGCCCTGGACAGGAGGAGCCGGTCTGGGTCCAGCAGCTCTGGGGAACGAGGAAAGCCGAAGGCCCTGGGCAGGAGGAGCCGGTCTGGGTCCAGCAGCTCTGGGGAACGAGGAAAGCCGAAGGCCCTGGGCAGGAGGAGCCGGTCTGGGTCCAGCAGCTCTGGGGACCGTGGGAAGCGGAAGCCCCGAGCCAGGAGTAGCTCCAGGGAACAGGGGAGGCAGAAGCCCTGCAGAAGGAGCCGCTCAAGTTCCAAGGACAATGGGAAGCAGAAGCTCCGCAGGAGAAGCCGCTCAGGATCCAGCAGTCCGGGGGGCCGGGATAAGGCTCGACTCGGTACCAGGGACAGACGACTAGGAAGCCCCGGAGGGAGGAGTCGCAGTGGCTCCAGAGGTAGGATGAAGTGTGTCGGCGGTGCCTCTCCATCAAGAGGTAGAGAGAAAAAGCGTCCGCGGAGGACAGGCAGGTCTTCGAGCTCTTCTGGATCCAGTGCCTCAGGGGAGAGAAAGAAGCACAGGCCCCGCAAAGAAAACAGCTCGGCCTCCAGACATGGTAGCCCTGCCGAGGGCAGGCCGGCCCGGTCTGTGGGGAGCGCAGCCAAGCACAGGAGACGCAGCAGGTCCTCTGGTTCAAGGGACAGACGGGCATCGAAAGAGAAGCGGAAGCGTGTCCGGGACTCGCCGCAGAACTCCCATCCACGGAGAAAGGGGGATAACTCCCGGGGGAAAGAAGAACGGCGCCAGCGAAAGAGGGAACACAGTGGCAGGTGAGCATGAAATCTGTTTCCACCCCTGTCAATAAGTCAAAATGTCCACTTTTATTTTGTATTATATCTGACAGTCCTAAGACTGTTGATTATAAAGTTGCGATGTATAGTGGTACAAAGTTTTTTTTTATTTTTTTTTTTTAAATGAACAAAAAGGTTACTTACCAGTGGGAGTAGTTTTTCTAAAATTCAACCCAACCATTAGATGACAGAATAATGCACTGCATGTGAATCCATAAAAGATTAATGCTGCAAAACATTTTCTGCCGTCAGTATGACCTTGCATCACTTGTGAGTTTAGGTACCTTCTTCACCTTAGTTCGAGGATTGTGGCATAGTGCCAAGTCTGTTTTGGTTTGTGAGCTGCAATGTCAGTCGTGTATTTTTGGTGTTGATTGTTACTAGCAATATGTCTTTTATAATAATAGGAGACAAAGTGTGTGTTGGCATATATGGAACTCGGTCTGTCACATGGTATTGGCTCTTTGCATACAGTCTATAATTTAAGAGTCCTTATCACACAGAGATCTCCCACAAAAAAACCAGAGAGGGTTTCCAGCGCCTTTGAGCAGGCTCTGCATGGCTGATGGCCATTATGCTTTTTAAAATCTTTCATGGAGATAGACTTCTGTGTCAGAAGCTTTTTAGTGTTATTTGCGACAAGGAAGTAGATGCTCTAGTAAGAACTGGTCTCCTAAGCCCTGTCCCCTTCACTGCACTTCCATGGCTGGTAAGGCAGTGACTGACTCTGTGCCCACCCCTGGTGGCAGAAGATCTTTTGTGGGCCATACCACAAATTTACTGTGGGTTTAGAGTCTGCCAAATGCTTCCATTAGCTGGCTTTATCGTACACATTTGCTTGCTCCATACTTGATGACAATTGTTCCTTTTACTTCCTCTTCTTGTTTTTGTTCCTCCCCGAAGCATGGTCTCTTGCTATCCTTTGGATTGGCTAACTTGTATTCTTTGAATCCTCTCTTTTGGGGAACTATTTTTCTTTTCATCAAGCACTTAACGAGAGTACATGTTTTTAGGTCTCGCCTGGCTATCGCATAAGCGATCGCTCAGCGAGACTTATGTAGGGGGCTTCAGAAAATGCTCACAAAGGCTTCCCAGGCGGATCGGGTAGCGGTTACGCGCACAACCACGCGCATTCCATTTGCCACCAGCTACTTCCTGCGCGTGCGCCGCCTCACGCATTCAGAGAGATTTAGTAAGGGGCACAAGACCTTAGGAATGTGGTTTATGGCCAGTGCATGTGAGGCATTCAAGCGCGAAGCTGGTATCAGGCATCGGACTTGAAAGCAGCAGACTGCTTTCGCCAGCGTGCGCTCGGCCTCACTTCCTGCATCCCCTCTTACAACAATTAACTTTCGTTATAACTCACACCCCATAAGCTCGTTCCCCCCCCCCCCTTTCCTTTGATGTCCGCTTTTCTTGTTGTTTACAAACCACGCCGCACACTGCTGGACGCCGCACACTGCTGGACGCCGCACACTGCTGGACGCCGCACACTACCGGACGCCACACCCTGCTGCACGCCACACCCTGCTGCACGCCACACCCTGCCGCATTACACCCTGCCGCATTACACCCTGCTGCACGCCACACACTGCTGCACACCGCACAATGCTACATGAAACACTGCTGCACGGCACACACTGCTGCACGGCACACACTGCTGCACGCCACACACTGCTGCAAGGCACACACTGCTGCACGCCTCACAATGCTGCACGAAACACTGCTGCACGCCGCACACTGCTGCACGCCGCACACTGCTGCATTACTCACTGCTGCATGCTGCATGCCACACACTACTGCACGCCACACACTGCTGCACACTGCTGCACGCCGCTGCACGCCACACAGTGCTGCATGCCTCACACTGCTACACGAAACACTGCTGCACGCCGCACACTGCTGCACGCCGCACACTGCTGCATGCCGCTGCACGCCACACAGTGCTGCATGCCTCACACTGCTGCACGAAACACTGCTGCACGCCACACACCACACACTGCTGCACGCCGCACACTGCTGCACGCCAAACACTGCTGGAGACTGCTGCATTACTCAATGCTGCATGCTGCACGACACTGCTGCACGCCGCACGCAGCTGCACGCCACACAGTGCTGCAGGCCTCCCACTGCTGCAGGCCTCCCACTGCTGCAGGCCGCACACTGCTGCAGGCCGCACACTGCTGCACTCCACACACTGCTTTTATGCGAGTTTATGCTACTGACATTGTAAATGACAATGCCTTTTATTTGTTTTAAAACCAAAACATAAATAAAAGGCATTGTAATTTTACAATGCCAATAGCTCAAACTCTTATAAATGCGAGACCTATTGCATTGCAAATGCTTGTTCTTTCTTGTATGTTTTTCCCCTTTGGTACCCGTCCCTGAATTCTTGTTATTCTCTCTCCGATGTGCTTCTGCTTCTCCCATGTGCTTCTGCTTCTCCAGTGCCCTCACATTCCTTGTTGTTCTGTCTCTAGTTTATTCAGTGGCCTCCCCACCATCCACCCAGATTTTTAGGTTGAAGCCTGCCAGGAGGCTACAATCAGCCTTTTGCTACTGGTGTGAGCATCAACTCGCTCTGTGTGTATGTGTATGTATGTTATGTATATATATATATATATATATTTTAAAAGTTTTTCCTAGAGCAAAGACACTTTGCAGTTTTCTGTTTGGAATGTTCTCATTGGTGCAGAAAACTGCTGAATAACCAGCTTCATGTAATGCAGGTTGATAGTATAACAGTTTGAGGAAGGGTGGGTCGAACTTGTTAAGTGAAATATATTTAGGATTCTGGAATGGAATGTGGTGTGTGGCTGTAGAAGGTATGAAGAGATACTTATGGAACCCCCTGCAAAGATTGAAGGCTGGCAAGTTAGTAAACTAACAATTCAAGATTTTCCAATATTCCGGACACAGTTTTTAGGTCGCGCCTGGTGTAGCTGCGCGAATGCGCAGTCTCGCTGAGGAGATTTAGTGTTAACAGGTATTTTCTGTAAGGGGCATTAAGCACCACCCTTCTTTTCCATTGGCTGGCGTCACCGTTTATGCTAAACGGTGGCCAGCCATTGGAAAAGAGGTGTCGGTGACGTATTTGCTTGGCTTTTCGAGACGTCCCATTTGGATGGACTCGCTAGCTTTGCGTTGGTCGCAAAAGGTTTCTTAACTTTATGGGGCTAAAAACACATGGCCCCATAAAGACAAGAAACCTTTTGGCAGGTTAGGCCGGCAGAAAAAGCCAAGCAAATACGTCATGGCGTCTTGGGTGGGGGAGATGCGCGGGGCAGGCGGGGGTTTGCTGGGGCTGGGAGTGCGGCAAAAGGGGGGGGGAAGAAGGGAAGGGAAAAAACCCTGGCGCCCGACTGACGGCCAGATCCCCCACTCCCCAGGATCAAGCAAGCGCCCAGGCTCCTCGCCTCTTTAGCGGCTGCCAGGAAGTGCGACAGTCCGTTCCCAGGCTCACTCCAGCTCCTGACTTGCAGTCACCTCCTAGGAGGGGGGCCTTGTGTCTTGCCCAGGATCCCTGCAGTGGCAGTCCGGTCCCGCACACCGGCGCAGACCAGCGTGGGGAGGGGGCGTGTATGATTGGGTCGCGCAACCCTTCTGCCAGCGTCTGACTTGCCGTAGGGCCCACCGCCACACCAGGCCACCAGTCACAGGCGCAGTCCGCCGACCCAGTAGTTTGTGTGGGCTCCCTCTATGGCAAAGCGGCACAGAAACAGTAGGGGGAAGCAACATTCCTCTCCTTTTGACGCCGCCAGATCGGCGGCCGAGTGTGTATCGACTGTCCGGCGCCGCACCTCCTCCAGTCAGGTCTGCCCAGGGCGTACGGCGGGTAGGATCTCTCTAGGCGCTCCCAGCGCCTCACAATCCAGCAGGTGCACTGCTGGTGCCAAGGAGGGGAGGCGGCACCGCTAATTCAGCCGGAGCAGCGCCAGCAATTCTCCAGGATCCTCCTCTCTCTGGGGTGCACTAGGAGGAGTACCGGAGTTCAGGGGCCTCGGAGCGGGCCGGGAGATCACCAAGGCGGAGCCGCCATCTTGGGATCCCCGTGAGGCCAGAGATGCCGCAAGGGCCGCCCGCGCACTACCAAAGAAGGCTCAGAGGTCAGGGAGAGGCAGGCAGGTGGCGTGTAAGGTGGGAACTCCCTGATGGCGATGTGTGGCACGGGGGGGGGGGATCGTTTTGCTTGAGATCAGCACATGTCTTTCTCGGTGACGGTTCAAGGGAACAAGTAGATCAACTGTACGCATGCAGAGTGGCAATCCAGGTGCATAGACACAGCAAGCGGTAAAAGAGTGGGTGGGGCATTCACCACAAGCGCAGTACGGTATATCAAAGCAGAGCTATGGCGGAAGTTAAATAAAAGTTTGTATATATGTCACTCCCCCTAGTAATAATAAAATAACATTAAAAGTAAAATTCCATTCAGGAAACCCCCCACCCTGCGCAGCTCCCAGCAGACAAACCCAGGCGTGGGAGTGCTCCAAGGCCGCAGCTGCAGGGAGGGCTGGCACGCCCGTGGTGAAAGTCCCAGACTCCACACTACAAAGTGTGCAGGAGGCCTCCGCCTGTAAAATGCAGTACCCTGAAGGTCATGAGTTGAAACTCTACTCAGCCTTCCGTCCTTACGAGTGGTTTAAATTGGGTTACAGTTTCATTGTGTTATTCATAGTTTCTAAAACCGCTGAAGTGTGGCACGTCGTGCTATGCAAAAAAAAGATTCAGTTAACCCATGAGTTGTCTTAGCATTCAAGCCGTGTTCCCGCAGAGCATGCTAACGGCAGTGATTATGCGGTTATCGGCGTGAGCTGGATTTCCAGCCACCTGCCAAGGATGGTTACGCTTGGTGGTGGGAGGAGTTAAGCGAGTTATCGCTATTTTCGGAGCTCCTCTTAAGCGTACAAAGTGCAGTCGGAGTTGCAATTGGGGCTTTCAGAGAGGCATGATTTAAACGTTCATTCAACCTGCCTTACTTATTACGTACGGCTGCAGGGGCGGGCTGAAGTTGATTTATAACCAGAGCACCTGAAATTATGTGGTACGGCTGAGTAAATTATGCGGTAAAAAGGCACATGATGCGGCTTAATGTGTAAGATTTTGTGATACTATTACTTTATTATTTTGTCCTTTACACACTTCTTAAGACTCGTCTGGGCTTTGGTTGCACCTCATGAGTACCAGTTTAGAACCCAAATGCAGCAATAAGCAACAGAAATGTAACCAGTCAACCTTTGCAAAAGGCTTTCTATTGCGTGCAAAACGTGTCGCTTCGTTGTTATTAACTTTTGAACAATTTGCGCGAGAAACAAAATTTTTGTTTGTTGAAATCTACAGATTATGCAGCAAATGATGAGATGTGTGGCAAATGTGTCAGATCTATAATTATGCGGAAAAGAGCAGTGGCCGCACAATCACATAATTCCAGTGACCCTGCTTATAACAGTGTGTTATGCTGTTGAGTGATTTTGCGGTTTTCCTACTGGAGACATCACTGTCTGTGGTTCAAGAAAGCCCCCATCCGTTGAGTCAAAAGCGCAAATGCGCACATCGATGACGTCTCATTTTTGTTGTGCGCTGGTATTAGAGCTTGCCGTTTGCTAGCTGACATCAACCTCAGTAATAACTTCTGAGGTGAATCTGTTCCATGCACTTGTTTATGAGAGGGAATAGGTGTGGACAAGTTATTAGAGATACATTTCCTTATTAAACAAGCATTTGCAATGCAATAGGTCTCGCATTTACGTGAGTTTAAGCTATTGGCATTCTAAATGCTTGTTCAATTCTGTCAAGGAAACTGGGTGAGGATTATGCTTCTCTTCCTTTTACTGCTTCAAAACAAGACAGTCGCAACGTTTTTTAAAATACTACATTTCCCATGACTCTGTACAGTCACTTGACCAACCATAGAGACCCAGCCCTATATAACTCCTCAACATCCCATGCGCTTCCTCTCTTTGCTCAGTTCAATGAAACAAAGTCAGTCTGAAAATCTAGGAGTGCCAGATTATACAACCAAAGTTCAGGCCCCTGCAACAAGGCATCAACTAACAGTACTTGAGACCCAACAGGGGTCGGAATCGTGACTCGTTCCAATGGTCCTTTGATGAACATCTCCGCCGGAAACTAGCTACTCGCCAAGCAGGAAATCTCCATTGCCTCGGAATGTTGTATAATCTGACTTTCATTTGTTACCAGTTTCTAGTAAGGAATCAAAATAATAAGCCGTAAAATTGACCTAGCCACAGACATCTCATAAGCAGAATACAGTCAAGAGGTAGGAAACAAGGATTAATCAAATCATTACAAATCAACTGTAATACATAATCACAGAGAGATAAATACAACATCGTGGTTGGGATAATCCTCGCCTCCTTGTTCTTAATAGAATTGGAAGTTCTTGTCCCGAATGTTGGAAACATTTATTCTATGTCAGGACCAGAGGTTCCGATTATGCTTGTTTAAAGCTGCGCCGCCACAACAGAAGCATCATCCACAATAGGTTTACAGTAGAATGACTTGAGCGTTGATACCGCTGACCAATCTGCCGGTTTCAGAATGTCAGACAAACTAGAACCCAAAGCAAATAATTTAGAGGCCATTGCGCCACACGTTGAGTGGGCACCAAACATGTAAATATGAATCCCAGCTTCACTCATGAGCCAATGCACCCATCTCTTAAGAGTGGCAGAGGCCACTGGGCGAAAGGATTTCTGTAAAGCAATTGGCCTCTCATATCAGTACGAAATTCAGCAGAACTTACTTCGTATGCATTCAAACACTGCACCACATGAAGTTTGGGGTTATCTGGAGAAGCAGGATAAGAAACAGATGATGAATTACATATGGTGCACCAAAAAATGGGAAAAGTTACCTCTTCTGAGGAAAAAACTCATCCTGCAAGATCCGTTTATCAGACGTCTGACACCCTCTTACAAGATGTGAGCCACAATAGCATAGTTAGTTTGGCCAATATCTTTTGTGAGACCAGGAGTCCAAAAACCGCACGAACACAGACCCATCCCACAAAACAGAATACGTAAGAGGAGGAAGAGGATGGACTGTATGGATGCCTCTTAGTAACTTAGACAGTGGGGTGTTTGCCTACCAGTTTACCTTCAACAGATGTATGACCCACAAAAATGGCATACCTAAAATTAACAGATCGGTATGCAATACCCACAAATGCCAGGGATGACAATAAAATCACTACCAAACAACAATCTACATCAGCGGGATCTGCACCCCTTTTCATGGCACTAGCCACTCCAACGATTCCAAATGGAAGAAAGTCGTTGGTGAGTGCTGGAAGTCCAGGCCTGACTGATGAGGTCATTATCCCCTATGCGTAAGTCCTGGAACACTCCATCTTCTCCTAAAACCCTTCAAGCTACTAGAGAGAGATGTTGTGACAAGATCAACGGAGGGAGAGAGTTGGGGGGGGGGGGTTGACGGAAGGAGGTTCCTACGAAACTGAATCAGAATCAAGACAAGCACAGGTCAGCTCCAGGAGAACTAGAAACCAAGCCTGGCCTCTCCAACAACGTGTCGCCAGCACCAGTTCTGCTCGTTGATGGCGCAGCTGAGCCAACACCTCGGGGCTCATCAAGAACTGGGTAAATGCATAAAACAGGTAGGAAGTGCAGTCGTGAAGAAAAGCGCCCGTGGCTTGGGCTTCCGGATCTGGAGGCCAACTGAAGAAGGTTGAGAGTTGGCGATTGAGCTGAGACTCAATCATGTCTATCGCACAAGGACCCCACTTGCGATTCAGCGCATGGAACACTCTCTGATGGAGTCTCCAATTGCTGAAATCCTGAAGATGCCTGGACTGCCGTTCCGCAGCAGTATTGCTCTGTCCCGGAAGGTATTCCACCACTACAGAGATCCAATGCTGTAGACAACAAGCATTGGAAATGCAATAGATATCGCATTTGTTTGAGTTAGAACTATTGGCATTGTAAATGGCAATGCCTTTTACCTATGTGTTATGGAGTGTATGTATGTATGTGGTGTGTAGTGGAATTATTTAATTTAAGGTTTTTGTAGAGCGCGTAGTAACCCTTGAGCATCCCAGCGCTTGAACCTGACTTCGGGGGGGAACAGCAGCAGGAGGGAAGAGGAATCAGGGAAAGAGAAGAGTTTTCAGTGCCTTCCTGAACTGAAGGAGATTTGGTTCGGTTCTTAGACTCCAAGGGAGGCTGTTCCAATGTTTGGCAGTGTGGACCGAGAAGCGGCGTCCTCCAGACCGAGCTTTTTTTACTCTGGGAACCGTGATGAAATTCTCTCCGTTTGATCGAAGAGCTCTTGTTGCTTTGTAGGGGATGATAAAATTATTGAGGATGGGTGGGCCTTTGTTATGGAGAAGTTTGTGGGCCAGACAGAGGGCTTTGAAAGCAACCCTCTCTCTGACTGGGAGCCAGTGAAGGAGCTTCAAAGCTGGCTTTGCCGAAGATCTGGCTGGTGTGTGAGTGAGTAGTCGGGCAGCGGCGTTTTGGATTCTCTGCAGGGTATTAAAAGTAGCTTCCGGGGCACCCAGGTAGATTGCATTGCAGTAATCTAACCTTGCCAGGATGAGGCCCTGGATCAATAGTTTCCGGGAAGTGGCGGGAAGCAAAGGGAAGACCTTCCTACATGCCCTGAGGAGACCAAAGCATATTCCTGCTGTCTTTTTGGCCTGAGTTCTGAAGCTCAGATCCTTTTCGAGCCATACGCCCAGGCTCTTGACCTCCTCCTTGGGGGCAGGGGGGTCACCTAAACAGTCGGGCCAGATGTTAGGCGGCAGGGAGGGCTCTTTATGTCCGAGCAGCAGGATATCGGTCTTGGACCCATTCACTTTCAGCGCTGAGGTGTTCATCCAGCTGTGGATTTCGGTGAGACAGCTGTGGAGATCGGAAGGATCTTGGTGTGGGTGTGAAAGGGTTACCACCAGCTGGGTATCGTCTGCGTAATTGATGATCGTCACGCCGAACGGGGTGACCACTTCCTCCAACGGAGACATGTAAACGTTGAATAACGTAGGGCTAAGAGATGAGCCCTGCGGTACTCCACAGCGGAGGGGGATCGCGCGAGAGTGGCTGTCATTCTCCCAGACTTGGAAAGAGCGACCATCTAGAAAAGACATGAGCTACTTCAAGGCCGTGCCCCTTACTCCAGTGTCTCTCAGCCGCTGGATTAAAATCTGGTGATTTACAGTGTCGAAGGCCGCACTGAGGTCCAGGAGGATCACTGCCACTGATCCTCCTGTGTCCAGAATGCTTCTGGCCTTCTCCACTGCCGCCAGGAGGGCGGTGTCAGTGCCCTGGCCGGGGCAGAAACCAGTCTGGGAGTTCCTGAGTATGTTGTTACTTTCAAGAAATAGTGATAGTTTTTTATTCACTAGCTTCTCCGTGATTTTACTGTTTCCGGGGAGGAGGGAGATTGGCCTGTAGTTGGCTAGGTCCTGGGGGTCCAGTGAAGGTTTTTTCAAAAGACCTTTGACCACCGCCGCTTTCCAGCTGGGAGGGACTACTCCCTGAGTGAGGGAGACATTGATGAGGGACGTGAGAGGAGGGATAATGGTGCTGGACACTTTTTTCAGGAAATGAAGCGGAGCAGGGTCGCTGGGGGAGCCACTTTTAATTGTGGCCAGCGTTGCGGCGACCTCTTCCGTGGATACTGGGCCGAAGGTGTCGAGAAGGGGTGAGGGGGCATCGGTGGAATGACTGTGGCAGTGGGGAGAGTTAGAAGGGTCCCTGTCCGTATGGCCGGCGGGGGGTAGGGATGCGAGAATTTTTTGAATTTTCTCGTCGAAAAAAGTGGCCAGTTGAATACATTTACTTTCCGCGGCTTTGGGGTCCAGGGGTTTTGCAGGGGGATCTGGAGCCTGAAGAAGTTCTTTAAGAATAGCGAAAGTTTCTTGGGCAGAGCAGGGCGAGTTTTTAATTCTATCTTCGTAGAATGCGCTCTTGGTTTTTTGGAGCTCCCGTTTGTAAGTTTTTATGGAAGCACGGAACGTACCTTTCTTGTCTGCTGTCTTGTCTTTCCTCCATATGCGTTCATTTCTCTTGCATTCCTTCCGTAAGAGATTCAATTCGGGGGTGTACCAGGGAGAGGGGTTAACTCTCTTGGTACGTTTAAGGGTGCTGGATCTCGGTAGGAGGCAATCCAGTGATTGGGTGAGCCATGTATTGAATTCAGTGTCGGCTGTAAAGGTGTTTTGAGAGGGAGGGGGGATATCTTCCCTAAGTTTGGCTGCCCATTCTTCTGTGACCAGTTTGTGCCAGCGTCTGATAAGAGTTCTGATTTTGGGCGGTTGGGGTGGAGGAATATTGATGTGCCATTCGAAGGGGACCAGGAAATGGTCGGTCCAGTTAAGAGGGAGGTGAGCGCGGGTATTAAGGTCTTGAATGTTTGTGAAGATGGGGTCAAGTAGCTGTCCTTTGTCGTGAGTGGCCTGTGGGTTCTTTAAGCAGAGACCAGAGGAGGAGATGTCCAGTAAAAATTCGGCTGCCTGAGTGTCGACTGGGTCCAGAAAGTGAAGATTGAGATCCCCCTAACAAGAGGTAGTTAGAGGTAGTTGTAGACTCGAGAGTGACATGGTCGATGAGCTTGCTGGGGAATTCGGCGAGTAGGCCGGGGGGGCGATATACAAGCAGTCCCGACAGGGATGTTACTGGTGAAATTTGGATGGTGAAGTGGCAGCTTTCGCAGTCTTTGATGTTGCCATCTAAGATTCTGCAGGTGAGGGAATCCTTGAATATTATGGCTAGGCCACCTCCTCTACCACGCGGTCTATTCAGAGAATAGATTTGATAGCCCGGAGGGAGCGCGTTGACAATGTCAGGGCCGTTGTTGGGGGTGAGCCATGTCTCAGTGAGAAACAGAATGTCCATGGCGTGGTTTGAGATCAGGAGGTTTATTTCGTGGGCGTGTTTAACAAGCGACCTGCAGTTGAGTAGGCCTAGCTGGAGGCCACCACGTTCAATATCTGCGCCGGGAGGATTACAGAGACTGCAGCCGGTAAATGGATTATCGCCCATGAGGGTGTAATTGCAGGAGGGATGTTTTAGTGTATTCAGGGCCAAAAGCCTATCTCGGGTATAGACAGGGCATTTCTTGGGAGAAATGGGCATAGTGGCTGGGCCTGGGACCGTCCGGGCCCAGACGGGCTTGCCTTTGGCGCGCCTTCGGCGTGCTGACGGCGCGCCCGCTGCGCCCGTCCGCTGCGCGTCCGAGTGCTGCACATGATTTTATGCCGGGAGATGGCGTGGGGGGCGTGGCCTGATGAAGTGGGCGTGGCCTGTGAGCAGGCTCGCTCGCTGATGGCGGTGATGGCGATTTCCTACCCCGTGGCAGCGTTCAGATCGGCTGCACGGGTGTTAGGGATTCTGGATAAGTGCCCCAACCAGACTAGCAGGTGAGGGAGAGGTGCGCAATTATTAAAATCAATTTAACACACAAGTTTTAAAAACAGTTCAATTTCGAGCAGAGCTCCTGGCTGTGCCTCAGGAGTACAGCGAGTATGTGGGTTGAATTTAATTAGTTGCGTAATTGTTTGGTGTGGAGTGGATTTGTGTAGTGGAATTATGTGGCTTGGTGTGCTGGGGAATTTTATGGATAGTAATTATTTGGTATTGAGTGTAATGGAATTATGTGGAGTGGGATTGTGTGTAATGGAGTGTCATTAAGTGGAATGGTATTTTGTGGAGTGGTATGTAGTGGAGTTTTAAAAAAAAAAAAATTTTTTTTAAAAAGAAACCTTTATTTGACTTCAAGGAGTTACAGACATGGGCCTACAACCCTTTGGGCCGGCCGCTAATTAGCATGAGACGTATCAGTCACCGTTATACAGATTGGTCAATCCGGGGAGCCCGTCAGTCCATCATCGCTCCCAATGAAGACAGAAGCAATAGTTGAGAGACAATATTAAATACGGTTTCAGTTTTCAATTTAAAACTAAAAAAACATTACATACAAGCAAGGCAATAGGCATTGTAAATGTCAGGACGCGCTCCCCGGGGCAGGGAATCAATGATCAGCGGCAGAAAAGGGAGGGGGGCACGGGAACAGAGGAAAATCAAACTGTAACTCACTCGTAACCTAACAGACGAGGAATGCTCGGCTAGGGGGACAAAGAGGCATCCAATACAACAGCCAGAGGAGGAGCACAGATGTCTCCGCGATAAGCGTTCCACGGACCCCACACCCCAGTCCATTTCCTCGGCTTGCCTCTCGCTACATACACCGTCTTTTCTCTAAACATGCACCAATCCATGTTCTCCTTCCACACCGAGACCGTGGGCGGCCTCTGGGAACCCCATAACTGGGCAATATTACGTTTAGCCACCATATTTCCCAAAGTCGCCCACCGCGTCTGTGCCACATTATAATCGTTTGGTTCCCACACGTTCAGCAGGCATCTCCTAGCTTCTGGAAGCAGAGCAACGTGAGTGACTTCCTCCATTACCGCATGCACCCGACGCCAAAAGAGCGCCACCTCAGGGCATTCCCATATAACGTGAAGAAAAGCACCCAGCGAACCACAGCCACGCTTACACATCCCATCCACGGAGAAACCCATGCGCATCAGGCGGGGACCAGTGACATACACTCTATGGAGTATCTTTAGTTGTACGAACCGAAGGCGGGCCGGAATTGCCACCTCCCGCGGGGAGGCTATTGCCGAAACCCAGTCCTCATCATCTAATTCCAAACCGTCAGCCACCCAGATCTCCCTCAAGCGGGTCAACGGATCCGCCCGATCGTTGATAAGCTTTTTATAGATCAAGGAGATTGTGCTGTCAGGCACGTAGCCATCGAGCACCCTATCCTCCAGCGGGGAGTTTTCCGGGATAGCAGTAGCATCAGGGAAAACCGAGCACAACGCATGACGGACCTGAGCATACCGGAAATACTCCCTATCGTTTAGCTTATACTCCGCTTTCAGCATTTCAAACGTTTTAAACTCTCCTTTCACCCAGAGGTCACTCACCTTACGTATGCCAATCATATCCCATTTCTCAAACCCTTTAGTTTTCCACAAACCTCCCAGTCTTTCCGAAGCATACAGTGGAGTCGCTCGAGTCAGGCGGTCCTTCCAACCCATCGCAGCATTAGCAGCATGCCACACACGTACCGCTATCTTTGTTGGGCCTGTCAACTGCACACCAGGAGACTTCGAAAAGTGTGCTCTATTATAATCCCCCCCCAGGCAACAGCATTTTATCCATCTCGAATGCCGGGTTCAGGGCCGGCCCGTACATCCCGTGGTTCACCGCCGCCAATTGGGACGCCCAATAATATCGCTTGATATCGGGGAGTGCAATACCTCCATCATACCAAGGGAGTGTCAATTTTGTGAGAGCGATTCGGGATCGCCCGTCCCAAAACAACCGCCTCTGCAAGCTCTCCACCTCACGGAAATAGCGGGCCGGTATGACGTCGAGTGTATTTTGCAGTGCATACAGGAATCGTGGCAGCGACATCATTTTAAACAACGCCGCGCGTCCGAGCGGCGAAAGCGGAAGCCGTCGCCACCTCGAGACGTCGGCCCTCAATCGTTGGAGTGGGGGGAGTAGGTTCCGCTCATAACGGGCCACCGGGTCCAAAGTTATGAACACTCCCAGGTATTTAAACCCTGACTGCGAAATCTGGATAGGGCAGCCACGCGGAAGGAGAGGGGCATCCCCAGAGAGAACATAGACGCATGACTTGGCCCAGTTAATGACCAAGCCGGAGTTGCGACCAAATGAGTTCAGCACATCGACCAGTACTATCAAAGACTGCCGGGGAGATGTGAGGTACAGGAGAATGTCGTCCGCATAAAGAGAGATGCGGTCCTCAAATTCAGGCGTCCACCTAATGCCGCGCAATGAGGGCTCCCATCGTAACCAGGCAGCCAGAGGTTCCAAGGCAAGTGCAAAAAGGAGGGGCGGAAGCGGACAACCCTGCCGCGTGCCTCTTCCCAACCCGAAGGGTGCCGACACTCTGCCATTCACAACAACCTGAGCCAACGGTTCCTCATACAGCAACTTCACCCAACCGATAAACCCGGGGCCAAAACCAAATTTTGCGAGCGCCGCCCAGAGATACTGCCATTCTAGGGTATCGAACGCCATAGTGGCATCCAAGGACGCCAAAACGGCCGGTTCACGTATGTATTCCGCTCTGGCGAGCACTCCATGAAGACGCCTCAGGTTCAGAGCCGTATTACGGTGAGGTATGAAACCGGACTGGTCCAGATGGATCAAGTCGGCAACAACCCTAACCAGACGATTAGCTAAAACCTTAGCAAGAATTTTAGGCTCAGCATTTAATAATGAGATGGGCCTATAAGAAATACACCGATCCCGCGGCTTCCCCTCCTTGTGAATCACGACTATGGTAGCAAGACGCTGATCATAGGGGAGGGAGCCCACGTCACGTGCCTCAAAAAACATGTCGCAGTGATGAGGCGCCATCTTGTCCGGGCGCAGTTTATACAGTTCAATGGGAAGGCCATTGGGACCCATGGCCTTGCCAGAAGCGACCGAGCGAATAGCCAAAGCAATCTCATCAGGCGACAACGTCGCATCCATCAGTACCCTATCCACCTCTGACAAAGACGGCAACACTATATCTCTCAGCAACAGATGAGTCATCCTCAAGGCCATTCGAGACTGGAGAATATACGTCGCGGAAATAAGTCGCGAAGCATTCAACAATTGCCACAGGGTCAGTCACACGCACGCCATCCGCTCTCTCAATCACCGGCACCACTCGACTCGCGCTCTCCTTCTTGTCCAACCATGCAATCAATTTTCCAGCCTTGTCCCCCACATCGTATAAGCGCCCCTGTTGCTCTCTACTCATCACTTTGGCAGCGTCACTAACCAACGCTCTATAGTCAAGCTGCTTAAGACTGAGAACATGCAACTTATCATTCGTAACACCCAGCTCCAGGTCCCCCTCCAACTTGGCTATGTCGTTTTCAAGGCGAACCACCTCTTCAGTCTTGCTTTTCTTGGAGTGGGAAATTAGAGAAAGAGCCTGCCCACGGAGCACTGTTTTGAAGGCTTCCCATAACGAGACAGCAGAGGACACTGACCCCACGTTTTCAGTGAAATAGCGCTCAATAGACTTGACCAGGTCCGCCCGGATTTTAGGATTACGCAGGTACCAGGGGTTTAATCGGTGCCACCCTCCCCTCAGCCCTGGAGGTGACCTCAATATGCAACAGTAGTGGGGAGTGATCGGAAATACCCCGGGCCAGATGTCTTACTTCCCTAATCATCACAGCTTGGGCCGCCGGCATAAGGACATAATAAAGTCTTGACAAACTCCCATGAGCCCCTGAGTGGAAAGTGTATTGCGCCTGCCCCGGGTGCATTAGTCTCCAGCAGTCTATCAGTCTGAGGGTATCTATAAACTCACTCAGCCAGGCCTGTGCCCCCGCGAGATCCCTGGGAGGGTGACGATCTGCCCTGCCAGATACAACAGAGTTAAAATCGCCCCCCACCACCAGAACCCCCCCCCCCGCCCCCCCCCCCCGGGAGTCCCAAGACCATTCGCCCCAAATCAGCGAAAGTTACGGTCTGCAATCCTGGTGGGACGTAGACCGAAACGAGCGAGATGGTTCTGCCCTCCCATCGGCCTACAAGTGCAGCATACCGCCCTCTATCATCATGGATCACATCGTCCACCTCCAACGGGAGAGAGGCCCTAATCAAGGGGCCCACCCCACGCGAGCCAGAAGTGAAACCAGAATGCACAACGAGACGATATCCCCGCCTATTCATAGCATGGCAAGAATTCCCAGTTAGATGCGTTTCCTGCAGAAAGACAATATCTGGCGACAACCGTTTCAAAAACTGCAGCACTACTCCACGTTTGATCCTATCCCCCCAAGCCATTCACATTCCACGAGAGTACTCTCAATCCCCTACCCCCCATCCCAACCCCGCGCACAACTCCCCACCCCCAGAGAACACGATCCCGACCACCAGTCGTATGGCGTGACGCTGCCTTGTAGAACATTCAAACATTCCCCAACTCCCCCCCCCCCCCCCCCCCCCCAACCTTCCCGTTACAACTCCCCCCACCCTGCACCCCTGGGTGAGCCCATGTAGCCCCCACAACTTGCAGTGTCCTGTCGCCCTAGCATTAACTACGCTCCAAAAGAAAACCCAGAGAAGGAAAGAGCCTCACTGGGTACCCCACAACCCCCGGGCATTGAAGGGTAAGGCATTGAATAGAAACACCAAACCAAAATATGAAAGTGTCATCACAATAGTCAGTCACCGGGAACCAAAAGTCTATTCCTGTCCAGCCAAGCCCACTCCGTTCCCCTCGGTCTGTCCCTCTCGACGTCGCTGCTGAGGCAGGGTATCAAGCCAATCTCCAACCTCCTCCGGTCGATCGAAGAAATGCGTTCGATCCTCAAACTCAACACGCAACCTGGCCGGAAAGAGCATCGCATATTTCAGGTCCATGTCTCTCAGTCGCCGTTTAACACCCATGAACTCCTGTTGCTGCTTTTGGACCAATTGTGTGAAGTCCGGGTAGAAACTTATGAGTGTTCTCGAACTTCGTCGGCCCACTCACCCTCGAGGCCTGCAGTATAGCATCCCTGTCCCTGAAATGAAAAATTCTGGCAATGATGGGCCGTGGGGGAGCGCCCGGTTTAGGTTTACCACCCGGAACTCTATGGGCCCGCTCAACCGCAAAGAATTTACTCAGGCCTTTGGATGCGAGATGGTTGATCACGAGGTCTTCCACGAAGAGGTCAGCCGCAGGGACCTCCGATTTCTCCGGCACCCCGATTATGCGCACATTATTCCGTCGAGCCCTACTTTCAAAATCCTCCAGTCGACGGACAGACAGAGCAGTGGACGTCCGCAGATTACGGACCTCGGCTTGCAGATCAGACACGTCCGTTACCAGACTCGACGTCGTCAGACCCAAGGATTTGACCTTTTCATTCGTTTGTGAAAGGTCCGCTCTGACTAGTTTAACGTCGATCAAAACCGTGTCCAATTTATGGGCCAATGTATCAAATTGCTGGCCGACCGCCGCTTTCATCTCATCGATGGCACCCATGACGTCCTGCAATGTTAACTCCGTAGACGATCCCGGGCCCTCCTTGGGTCTCTCCGGTGACTTATGCAGGCCACTAGGGGATCCTTTCGACTGGGTATAGCGGTTCATGTTGTTAGCTTGGGTATGAGCTCCCCGCCTAGTCGTCTTGGATTTGTGTTTATCTCCGTCTGATCTAGCCGCCATTGTCTGATGGTCGCCAAGGGTATCGGCCACCAACACGATGAGCGATCCCCGGAGAGCCAATCTAGGGAGCCTCGGCGATCACGAAAGGTAGTCCAGGCTAGTGTCCAAGAGCAGGCAGGATACCCAATTGTCCCACTATGAATGTGTGCTGACAATCCAGGGCCCCTCAGTCAGTTTCAGCGAGGAGACCTGAAAGTGAAAGTATGGGGTGCGCACCGGCCCAAGTCCTGCATGCCGTTGTTGTTCACTTTCTGCCCGGGCACCGTGCCAACTCGAGTCCGGGGCAAGGTCCGGAGTAGGCCGCCAACTTGGAATCGATGCTATTCCGGTTCCTGAAGTCCGATTTGAATTTGGACAACAGGTATCACCTCCACAGAGGTTCGCCCGTAGAAGCCCGTCGATAAAATCAGGATAAATTCAGGATAGACGTGGGAGGTTGTGGAGGCCCTCGGGAGCCCTGTGCCTACGCGGCCATCTTGGTTGCGCGCTAGGCTCCTCCCTCTATGTAGTGGAGTTTAATCATTATGTGGTGTGCTGTTGAATTTAGTAGAATGATGTGGAAATGTGTGGATTGGATGCATGTGGTGTGCTATGTAATTGTGTTTTTGTTTTGAATTGTATTATGTGGTATGGTGTTGAATTGAGTGGTGTGGACTGAAAATGTGTGGAGTTGAATTGTGTGTTGTGAAACTGCTTAGCTCAGCCTTTTTGTTGATGAAAAAGAACTAATAGGTAGGAGCTAAGCTTCAGGTGTGTGTGTTTGAGTGTTAAAGAAAAGAGTTGGAGCTATTGGTGTTATAAATGTAAATGTCTATTAGCTATGTGTTTTGAAGTGGATGTATGTGGTGTGTAGTGGAATTATGTGGGTTGGATTGGAATTGTTAACTGTAGCATTGAACTGTGTGGTGTTTTGTGGATTTGTGTGGTGGAATTATGTGGCATGGTGTGCAGTGGAGTTATGTGGATAGTAGTTGTGTTTTTCGGTGTATTGCACAGGACTGACAGATAAACAGGCCAGTGACCTCTTTGTCACGTCAGCGATAAACAAGCCTGCCCTGCCACTATAATCAGCCAAGTGAGCTCACAGCAGTGATACTCGGTAAAGGAGGATGCATGCGGTTTCCCTCTAAAGACCACAGAGTGCCATTCTAGATTGCATTTCAGGTCAGTGTACATATGAGCATACAAGCATGACTGTTGTGCAGGCGGAAGTCAAATTTGCAAAAAACATCAGAACTTTAATTGGGAAAGGCAGTCAAGTATATATTTAAGATCTTGTATAACATGATTGAATGGAGTTTGCCACCACAGTTGTCTGGCCTGCATCTTGGTCGGCAGGTGTAGTACCTACATGTTAAAACGAAGAACTACATATACATTATTCTACTGATTTTGCTCTGTTGAAACAACCAGTATTTGCATCCTTACCTTTGCCCCTGCAGCAAACTTAACAAAGACTGTCTAGTATAATATGGCGATGTTGCAAACACTTGCCAGCAAACCAAATGATTGGGTATTGCTGGTAGATTATTTTTGTCAATGTTTACCATGTTAATGCAAGCACGAGTCTCGATCACAGTTCAATTACAGGCTAACTTAGGATATACACTCACATTATTCTGTTGATGCCATAAAGCGTATTAAAGCTATACTGCTAATTTTATAAATCACATTCCTGAACTTACTGTTCAAAGTTGGGGTGTGAACCGGTTCTAACTGATCAAAGGTATATTTAAAGTTTTATAAAAATAGTAGAGATGCAGTGACCGGGATCTTTATGGTTTCAAGACAACTCACAGAGCCGCACAAAAGGAGGAGCCCAAGGACAGCGTCACAGATGTGTAGTTGAGCATTAACACTTTGTGCCTGCGCCACAGGGGTAACTATTTTTATTGACGGCCCTAACAGGCCTGTTAAAGCACCAGAACCCGTGTTACCGATTCCTTTGCTCTCCAGTCGTGCACCTATATGGCATGAAATAAATGTAGATTCTCTAAACCTGGCAGACTGGATCTAAAGCTTGGAAGCAGAATTTACTTAATGAATATTATAAATAGGTAAAAAGGCGTGATACTTATTATAATCTCTCCTGTTATGATAGTCATGCTCCTTTTTTACCTGTTATGGGGCAGTAACTTTGAAGGCTTACCTCTGTTGATCAGAGCCGCTGTGAAAAGTAAATGTTGAAGCAACACAAACATATAAAGCACCTCACAAGGGCTTTTACATGTAGAGTTAAAGGGCAAAACACAGAGCATGTTAGAAAGTTAACCCCTTCCATGCTGCGCAAATTCCGCCGCTGTGCTGACGGAATCTTGCGCGGGCGTGGTCATGACGGAACGGTTCCGTCATGAGCACAGCTCAACCGTGGCTCATGACGGAACCGTTCCGTCATGAGCACCGAAGGGGTTAAACAAACAAGCGGAGTGAAAGAGTCCTTGCCATGACACACAGAAACCATTAGACTAGCGGCATAACGCAAATGATGGAATGCCACTGCAAAATGTGATGAGGGCACCATATCCTTCCATATCTCACTGATAGAAGTGGATTTTAGAGTGAATAGGGCCGGGGAACCCTGAAGGGCAGCCCGCCCTCGTGCTACTGAGGTTGCAGAGTCCTGCATTATTCCCCAGCATGAGACAAGCAGCACTAGCCCCAGACTTCATTTAAAATGCTGATGGAGACACCTTAAAAGTGAATTCTGGATGAAGGCACTTGATAAGCGAGGGTGTACATTGGTACAATGGTGATAAAGATACTGGGTTGCCCCCTTATAGTCACCAACATAACCAATATTGACAAAACCAGGGTATCCACTACCGGTGTAACACAAAATGATGGGGTCCCTGCAGAATACAATGCAGGCCCATGCCCAGAGAGTAATGTGTCACAGGAATTCAGAGGCTCCTGTTTTAATCAAGAGCCGTCCCTTGGGGGGGATGCAAAGCACTATAGAGACTGTGCTACGCCCAGGGCTTTAAGTGGGATTAAGAAAACTGGGGGTCTCTCAAAGGGGCATGGTCGATATCATTATGGGCATGGTTTAAAACACCTAAGCTAAAAATCTTTGCTGAGCATTGGTATTTTGCTTCTTCTGTCATTGCATTCAGGCATATAATACAACAAGTTACATTACACCAACAATTATCCAGGATTATTGGCTTTTGTAAATTGTTGTAAATCGCATGAGATAAATAAGCAACATCTATGGCTTAACTGTTTATAATATTGAAAAGGCTTCCGCTCTGACATAAGACGGTGAAAGTACTATTATGCGTTTCTTTGAAGTTACCTCAAAGCCAATGAAGAGTGGTACTTCTGCAGAGTTAAAATATGTTTTTAACTCTGAAGGTGGTGGCAAAAACGGAGAGCCCGATAGGGACCTGTCTCAGCACCTGCTTTTTAGGTCTTGCCTGACCCAGCGCATGCGCTGGTCTGGCGAGACTTATTGAGAGGGCTCCAAAAAGTGCTACCAGGCCAGCCTAGAGCTACTGTGCGCGGGCGCTCGCGCTGCGCTTTACCGCGATCACTTTCGCGGCCGCATGGCCGCTTTGATGTTTGATCGTGATCGCCATTGCGATCACTTTCACTTTCACGGCCGCTTTGCATAGCCAATAGGTCTCGCTTTTGGGACCTTATAAGTATTTAGTTATGCAACTGTTGCCTAGCTAAACACTTATAAGGTCCCAAAGGCGAGACCTATTGGCTATGCCAATGCTTGTTAGAATTGCGGGCTGAGCACCGCCAGGACCCGGCCCAGTTAAAGGCCTGGTTAGGCCTCTTTTGTGATCCAGAAGCAAAGGCTCACCTTTTGCACTATTCAAAACGCGCACAAAGCTCCTATATGACGGAGATTTTGTTCATGTAGCTATCGGAGTCATTTGTAAAAATTTCTTAAACTTATTTTGGATTATTAAAGCGTGTGCCCTTGTAAGTAAGCTGAAGTGAAATGAAACCGAGAAAAAGGACTTGAACCATGAAAGTGCAGTGTGAAACACTCATGCTCACCATATTTCTCTCTCTGTCAGCGTAGAGTCGCTGCTGGCAGCCTCAGGCAACCTAGCCTAGCAAACATCTTACCTGCCTCCAAACACAGTGCCAGGTCTCAAGGATGCTGCCAGTACGAATTTATCTTTGCACACTCAGTACGACGAGTACAGTGGGGTGACCGGTATCCGGGATACGCGGCAATCGGGCTTTAGATGAATGTTTTCAAAGTATGTTTGGAAAAGGAAAGCGGGCCTAATCAACTAAGTAAGCCGCGCTCAGTAGCGCAGACATCTGTATTTAAATCGAGGCGGGCTTGAAGAGAATCTGACCACACCGACCTAGCCCCCCCCCCCCCCCCCCCCCCGCCCCCAAATGCTCTCTGTCCCTACAGCCAGCAGGGCTTCGCTGCAGAGTAGATTTTACTGTACACTGCTGCACATCTCATGCGCTGTTGCATCGAGCGGGTCATATATTTTGCTCCTACCAGGCCTGCTGTAGTGGATGTTGAAACAAGCAGTGCCAGAGGCAGGCCAGAGAGCGCACGCTGGCTGTGAGGGGGCAGAGGGACCGATACCTCTATTTCAGTGGATGGGTTTCTCGGAAGGGAGCGCCATCCACGGAAAGTGACATTTGTGGCAAGGCTTGACTGTTCAAATTGGAAGGAAGCGATCCTGTACCTGTGACAAATTAAACATTAAAAAAACATAAAATCCGCTCTGAGTGCCTTTGTTGCACAGAGGTTGACCGAGACAGGGGAGGCGACAGGAGGGAGGGGCCATTAGCAGGACGAAGCAAAGAGCCGGCAAGAAAGTGAAAGCACTCGTGCATATTCAGCATCTACCTTGCAGCGCCCACTGTTTCCAATTTACAAGCGCGGGCGCGATAATTGGAAACAGATGGCGAAGCTGCTCGCTTCCGTAAGGTGGATGCCTAACATGCACGTGTACTCATTGGAAACCGTGCAGTACATGCACAAGTTTTCCAAAAAGTACAGACCGATTCCAAAAGGTGAGATTCTAAGGAGCGCGTGCGCGCTGATTAGGCACGACCTAAAAATGACATAAATTCATGGCAATCTCCATTGAATGCAGGATTTCATCCCGCCCGGTTTGTTCACCTAGCGAACCGCCGAAATATTGTCCATTTGAAGCAGTAGGCAACAACCCGACCTCTCCGGTGAGAGGCTGCGAATGGCAAAGTATACTGCTAGGCGCTCCAAGCAATTGAAATGGAGGGACAGCTCCTCCTGAGATCAATGACTTCCTGTTGAAATTGTGCCGCAACGCGCTTCCCAACCCTAGTGGCTGGCATCAGACTCTATCACAATCTCTGGAGTTGAGCCACATTTCACCCTGTCATTCCAGGCTTCCATGAGATTTAATCTCCACAACATCTAACCTCGCAGAATTGGAGAGGAGAAACTGTTCGGCATAGCTGAGGCCTTTATGGAGGTGTCGAATCTTGAATCTCTGAAGCACACAATAATGCTGGGGACCTGGGCAAATGGCTTGTATCGATGAGGCCAACAAACCCAGTACTTGAGCAAACAACACCAAGGATACAGTCTGCCTGCTCAGAGTCTACCTCAACTCTCTTGATATTCTGGACTTTTTGGGTAGAGAGAATCAGTTGGCACAGGATGGGATCTACTTGATATCCCAGAAATTCTATGCATTAGAATGGAGTAAGAACCGACTTTTGAGGATTCACTATAAAACCCAGATTTTGGAGAAAGATGATTGTCCATTTCAAGTGAGTGATAACCAACTGAGGGCATTGGGCCATGAGCATGTCGTCGCCCAAATAAATAATCGAACGCACCTCCCTGAGAGCTCTGAGGTTCTACCACTGGCCTTAGGAGCCTTGTAAACCACCAAAGGGCTGATGAGACCAAGGGGGAGAACTTTGAACTCGTAACAAAGGCCTTGCCAAAGAAACTGCAGAAAGCTTCTGTGGGGTGGAACAATTAGAATGGAAATGTATGCATTCTTCAAATCTAGACTAACCAGCCAATCCCCTTCCTGAAGAATATTCCACAAAAGATGGATGCTCTCCATCTTGAAATGGCGGTAGACAACCCAACCATTGAAGTCCTTGAGATTCAACATTAGACGAGCACCGCCACCCTTCTTTTCCACAAGGAAGATGCAGCTGAAAAATCGTGTGGGTTAGAGGCCGAGATCTCTATGGAACCCTTTTGAAGAAGGGTACGAACTTTGGAGGAGATTAAATCTCGCTCTCGGGAGAAATACATCATTGGAGGGGAAAGGGATTGCCTCAGGCAGCTGTAGAGTTTCAGTTTGTAACCCTGAACAGTCTCCAGAACCCAATCATCTTTAGTAAGTGTCTGTCAAACGTTTAGGAAAGACTGAATGACATCTGAAAACAGAATTCATCTCACCTGCGGTACCAGACTCCTGGGTGGAGCCATGAGAGTCTCCATAGCGCCTTTTCTGGAAACGATTCTTGTTGGAGCGGGGACGAGAGGGGTAGAGGGTGGGGTTGTTGGGGTCTTGGTAGCCACCTCAGTTCTGTTGGTAATAACCTCTCGGTTGGCCTTGTTGGTTTCCAACGGCCGAACATGCGCCCTCTAAAACGTCCAGTCCTGCCAAAAACCTGGCAAAAGACCTTGTCTAGGGGCGCTTGCACCGTATCCAAATTGCTAAAGGTTGCCACACATTTGGAAAGCGTCTTTAGGAAAGGTTGGCCCAACAGTAGATCCCGTGCCACTGGGCCTGATTCCGATGATGCAAGTACGGGGAGCTTGGGTTCGAGCTTAAGGAGGCTGGAGCTGCACCTCTCGCTGGAAATGGCGCAGTTTATGCTGCCTACTTGACAAATAGCTTGTTGCGCCCAACCTACCAACTCAACCGGGTCGATGGACATGTCTGACTCCTTTTCTCGGCAGCCCAGTTCCAGGATATTTGTTAAAGGACCGGACAAGTCCGGCAGCTTATCCTGACCGGATGGCCTGGCCCAATCGATCCCTTTTTTCGGATCTTTAGAATACTTTTTCTGTACCTGACAATGGTAGGATCAACCTCGAGGGTCTGGGAGACCTCGCCCGGAAGGTCAGGCCTAGGGCACTCGGACCATAACTGAGCTTGCACATCTTTATCAAAAGCCAGTCAGATATGTGACTGAACGTAGTCTGCCACTTCTTGCTGAGGGAGCCATGCGGTAGATTTCAGGTGTACAGTTTAAGGGGGCTCAAATGTAAGCTGCTTGGCCTGAGGAGTGGGATCTACGCGACGCTCCTTGCATTTGCTATGGCCAGATGCATCTTCGTGGTCTGAGATTTGGTCAGGGGAAGAGCCGGACTCCTCATCCTGAAATTGGGTGCCTGAAAACAGGATGCGGTGCTATAGTACTGATCTGCAGTGAGAGAGTTTGCCAACCTCTCAAAGACAGCAGCATGTGGACCTCTAGGGACCTTCCCACTGGTCTTGGAATTTAAGGGAGGGGTAGGCAGCCAACTCTGCTGCTTAGCTTACCCACAGAGGTGGTGGTTCAAGGGCTCAGTGGCCCTTACTAGGGCTTTGTTGACTAAATGCTGCTCCTCAGCATCCAAAGCGTCCACCTGGTCTTCCTCCAGAGGTCCAGCAGGGTCCTCATAATAATGCCCTCTTCCTAACATTCAGCCAAAATTAAGTTTTCTGCACAGCAGAGGCCAAGATGTCCCAGGAGGGCAAGAGACCAAAGAGTATCAGAGGAATAAGGCCTCAATAAGGAGCAATCGGGGGAGCAGTAATCCAAACCCCAAGTCTGGCAAAGTGTTCAAAGTAATAAAGTCGATAAAGAGTGGAGGAAGTGTCTGCCCCATGAACTCTAGGCAGAACCTATGTAAATTTCCCAACCCGGTACAGTAGCAGAAGCAACAGGACGTAAATTGGGAGCTGCTCACGACGGCCGGGACAGCGAAGAAGTTTAACGCATTTTTGCACGTTCAGCTAAAGCCACTGATTGTGGAAGGCAAACAAAATGGCCTCCGCGCATGCTCAGGGCCGCCCCGCGTGTAAAGAGAAAGAGGACTGTGCCTCAAACAGACACGTGTCCTCGCTCCCTTCTCAAGCTCCACTCAAAACAAGACGCGGGCAGCAAGTGCCCCGTTAGTAGGCAGCACGCGTCCAAGGCGTAGAAAAAATAAAAGTGAAACGCGAGTGGTGCGGCAGGACTACGGTATAAAAAACACCTTAACAGTTGGCAATAACACATAAAGAGTGCCCGAAGCGCCAAAAATTGCAAGAAAGTAAAACCATTAATCAACAGACAATAGCACAAACTTTCATAAGGACATAATGAAGAGTGTACTTAACTGGCTGTGAAGCAGCAAAGAACCTCAGATCAATAAGCTCAGTTGATCTAGTAGCCCACTGTAAATCTGCCCTCTCCTCCCAAGCAGACTTGATCGATGTTCAGTTACTCACTGGCTCCTGCAACTCGACCATCTCCAACATCATGGACGTCATCGTACCGCTCCAGCAAAAAAATGCCTCAACAAAAATATCCAAACCACAGTACAACAACAATTTAAACACGGAGCGCCGCAACCTTGTGGCAGCTGAATGTTCCTGGAGATCCAATCCCTCCTTGGAGCAACTAATACTCCTTAGAGATGTTAGATGCCTTCACAGCAAACAAATCAAGAGCGTTAAGGCAGACTACTTCAGACACCAACTTGATCAAGCTGCAAACCGCCCCAAGAAACTTTTTGAGTTGGTCAAACAGCAATCAGTGGTAGGCCCAAACAACTCTTGACTCCGGAGGCAGACCACCTCCTTGCGATCTTGCTGCTTTCTTCACCGAGAAATCAAGGCTCATCACCATTGAACTCGCTACTAAGAAGTATGAAAATGTACCCCCATGAGGGCACACTGGTGCAGGGTCACCCTCTCGTCCACGGGTCCGAAGACTAACTTAAGAGAGATCGGCACTGGAGTTGAAGTAAAACAAACCAAGTTGGGACTGCTCCAGAAAACCCTCTGAAGTGTTGTGGGAGGAAGTACATTGAATAATAAAAATAAAAAAACACCCTTATATACAGTTTGTTGCAGTGTAATTGCATGGGAAGGAAAACTAGAGGGAACAGGTTTAAGCACGGAAATAGCTACAGGAAAACAAGAGCAGATGGGTGACCAGGTGGTCAGGAGATGAGGGGGAGTAAGGAACGTTTATGGCGGCAATATGCAATCAAGGTGCACCGGCAGCTGCAGCTCCCCAGCACGTACATCAGATTGACCATGTCAGAGAGGTCATCTAAAGTTAAGGACACAGGCTGGGTGAAATGGCGAACAGTAGAGAGCAAAATGAATGGGACAGAAACGAAATGGACCGGACAGTCAAAATGGCTGCCACTTATGCTAACCTAGAATTTACACTTTTCCACAGAAGGCGCTACTGCCATCCTCCGGGTCCGCACCACCCCTTGACCTCTCAAAAAAGCGCATACCTATCAGCCTGAACACAAAAACAATGCGACATGGGGCACCTTTACCCTATTCAGTGAAAAAGACATCAAGATTCTTCAGAACATCAATCCATCTAACCACTTCAGTAACCTGCTGCCACCGGCCATCTT
Organism: Triturus cristatus; assembly: GCF_964204655.1. NCBI lineage: Eukaryota > Metazoa > Chordata > Amphibia > Caudata > Salamandridae > Triturus > Triturus cristatus. Next base: position 51,862,914 of record NC_140595.1, read on the forward strand.
CAAAGAAATCAAGAATGTATTCATCCCCAACTCACGAGAAGAAGACTGACAACGAATTTTGTACTCGCGAGGAATTCTTTCCCCTGACCCTATTTTTTATCTATGACCCTGAGATAGAGGATCTGTGGTCTAACTGTAGGACTACCCGTCACACACGGCATGTACCATACTTGAGCTATCTGTTAAATTTTACGTTACCAATAATTTCCTGTGGAAATCGATTTTTTTTACGCCATTTATGCCATCTAAAATTTCATGATATCCCATATTATGGATATACATGGACATCACCTATACTAGTTGCAGGTGGGCTCTATTTAGGGTCGAAATGATTCCATTACCCCGGAAGACACTTATTTAACTTCGAAACCTGGGAAGAGCGTGTCAGAGTCAGATTCAACCCTTATGATTGCGAGTACTCCACTCTAATTACCTGTGATGTGATAAATGCTATTGGCGAAGCCTCGACGAATACTTGGATTCTTTTTATGTAAACGAAATTTTATTTAAAAAAACTTTTGGTCATATGAAAATAAAAATTATTAGTTATTGTTAAATATTGGTCGTCCATACCAACAGCGCCCTGAGGAAGGACGGTACATTGGATGCTGAAACGCGCGTCGGCGCACTTTTCTTTCTTTGTTTTGTATATTGTCTTTGATGTACTTTATTGTTAAAAGTATTTTTCACTATGTTCTGCTTGGGTTTTCGGATCGGGTGGAACCCGCTCTACAGAGCCCTTCTGACCCAAAACAGAACGTTACCCCCTCCCTAGGGTCTTTTTACACCCAAATAACCACATATATACGTACCACCTAAGGACAGGGAATTCCTATTATATATATATATATATAAAGACCTCACAGCCTTGCAATCTCAGCAACCACAGTCTCGCGGCCTTAGGCAGACCCAGAATCTCCTACCCATTCGGCAGCGACACACACACACGATCTCGCGACCTCAGTCAGGTCCAGAATCTCCTACCCATTCGGCAGCAACACACAAAGTCTCGCGGCCTTAGTCAGACCCAGAATCTCCTACCCATTCGGCAGCGACACACAAAGTCTCGCGGCCTTAGTCAGACCCAGAATCTCCTACCCATTCGGCAGCGACACACACGATCTCGCGGCCTCAGTCAGACCCAGAATCTCCTACCCATCCGGTAGCAACACACAAAGTCTCGCGACCTTCGTCAGGTCCAGAATCTCCTACCCATTCGGCAGCGACACACAAAGTCTCGCGGCCTTAGTCAGACCCAGAATCTCCTACCCATTCGGCAGCGACACACACACGATCTCGCGGCCTCAGTCAGACCCAGAATCTCCTACCCATCCGGTAGCAACACACAAAGTCTCGCGACCTGGGTCAGGTCCAGAATCTCCTACCCATTCGGCAGCGACACACACACGATCTCGCGGCCTCAGTCAGACCCAGAATCTCCTACCTACACGGCAGCCTTAGCACGAGCTCATCCTATTAGTACACGACAGGGGAATTGGGATTACTATATATCAGATCACACAAAGACCATTAGCGGAGCACAACCTGTTCCTTAGTTCGAGGGGCTCGTTTTCCCCCTCATCCAGTTACCACTTACCTGACCAGGATTAACCTCTGTTCATTTTACGGCAACTCTGACTAAAGAATAGGCTATCCTCCTATACAAAAGTACACAACACATGCTAACGTACAACAAGCTAAATACTTTATTTAAATGCCACATGCACATTCGCAGAGTACATTATATATATATACAACCTGCAAGGAAAGTGAAAGGTTAAGTTGTATACTCTAAAGAAAAAGGGGTCGACTTCACCTTTATGGTACGTAGCCCGTGCTCAATGGTCATCTAGGTTCCCTTCTCGTCTATGCCTCGGCTTAGCCTGGAAGTCACCCCTCTGCAGTTATGGGTCTGCTCCCTTCTCCCTCTCCGAGTCACTGGAACCTCGTCCTTATCGGCTACTCTCTCCTCTTTGGATTCAAGTTCATCATCAGTCTTCCCTGGAATAAGTAATAGCTCTTCTGCTAACGGCCAGATGCCGCCTATGGTCTAGAAGCAAGTGTCCTTATCTCACTCAGACTTTCACTAATATAGAAGTGCATTCCCTCATGGAAATTTCCAGCTCGAAACCTGCCGCCCACCAAATTCCTGTACCTCCCCGTACCAAGGACACTTTCCCAGCCGGCCGGCCTGATGTAGTGTCTTCGGCATGAAGAAAAATACAATCCTTCGATAAGGGCCGGCCTGAACCGGTTCTCTCCGAGCGAATAACACCTCATAACTAAAACATCCCCCTCCCTCTGGAAAGGTCCCGGGCTGCCGGAGCAGAAAGAAAGATGGAGTCTCTCCCGTTTGAGGCCTACCAGGCCTGAATTCAACACAGCTCCATGAAACAACCTCACTATAGGGCAAATTATCCTCAAGGCTAACGAATCTATCCCCTAGGCTATGTGTGTAGGCCCTGAGCTAAGGGTAGGAGCACGGGATGGTGTCACAAATGTCTAATAGATAGGCCCTACTCACTACTCCAGTCCTTAGACTCGGATGGAAAGAGACTGAAGTCATATGGATTGCTCTGCAACACCGGAAGGCCGGGAAAATCGAGCAGTACATTCCACCCTTGACTTCAGTCTATCATATATATACTAAACGGAACTAACATCTGTGGAAGAATAATATGAAACAAAACTAACTGATCTATGTCTAGTACCAGATGTGCAGAATTGAAGCAGTGAAGGGATACACTGAATAAAACAACAGATAGAAATTAAAACAACAAGAGCAATCAAAATGCCACCTAATGTGTGGCGTAGCATATTCATGTCTGGCAACCAGTTAAAGAGCCAGTCAAACCAGCTCTGATCAATGTGTTTCCTAACTTCATTAGTTAGGTCATGCAATTTATCTATGTGTGCACGAATGGATTGTGTATGATCAGATAAGTTAAAACAGCAGAGACCTTCGAAATCTGAACAACCATGTCCATGTTTAAGCAAAAGATAATCAATGGCTGCTCTATTTTGCAAAATGGCCCTACGTTCACCCTGGGCGTCTAATAGCAAGTCAGACAAGACTGTAGAAGTATGATTAATAGATTTGACCATCCAGCAAGCCATTTTCCCAATGGATTTAGCATTATAAACCGCCAAAGCAGGGACACCAATAATTGAAACAGCTAGACTAAGGTATTCAGACTTGGAATATAAATGCAAAGATGAGTCACAATCCTCCTGTAACGTAGTTGTATCTCGGAGCACACGAGAGTTGGCATTTGGATGTGATGAGAACATAAGTAAACTGAGTCTAGTAATGGCACACGGGCCTCCGGAAATGTTCGCAGGGACATAGGGCCAGGAAGTATTACCACATGAGAAAAGCCATCCGGCAGGTAGCAATATTGCACGATAGTGACTGGGAGTAACTACCAAACTATTGCAAGTCATATTGTTCTGGACCGAAACACATGTGGTCGGTGTCCTCTGGAAACACAGAGTTCGTTCATGAGATGTGAGAACAGTGGCGCCTCTTAACTTGAGACGTAGACATTCAGAAATTGCATTAGGATTACATGTGAGGAAAAAGCATAGATCACCTTGTGTAATGTTATACGTAGTTATTTGGGATTGGATAGGAAGTTGCTCATTCGGCAGTTCAGTACATAAAGGACAATATGCATGGGTAGCAAAATCACCCAGAATAATATTCGGACGAGCCTTTGAAACGTTAAAGATGCTTATTAACGTCTCCAGCGAAGCGGGGACAGCAACTAGGCACGTCGCTAAGATATCGTGCACAGATCTCATCGGTGTCAAACAGAAGTGAGGGGCATCAGTTACTCTTTTCGCCAGCAGTGTCCAAAAGTTCGATGACGAGTCCCACGCATTGAAGGAACGCAACACTCTGGTTCCCAATTCATCCCGGGTTAATGGGATCCCTTCTCTCTCTCCGAAGTAGACCGAACGGTGTCCAGTACCGACACATCCTGCAGCAACAATCCAAAGAATGATCTGAAAAAGAACCAAACACAGGCATTAATCATTCTCGTAAATAACATTTATCAGCTGGGACAGCTTCCCAGCTATCTTTCCCTGGCCTCATAACCAAAATGGTGTTATCCTGACCGGTGGCAATAACCTCTGCTTGTTCAGGGGGATTCTTAGGCGATTGCACCCAAATCTTGGCTCCAGGGTTATCCGTAGAGCCAAAGCCTTTCTGGCCTCGTACAGTTAGCAAAGTTGGGGCAGTGCCTTTCATTATTTCACCTCTGAAAACAGGCATAATGAGTAATTGAGCCACTCGGTCGGTGCGGTGTATCAGCAAGTCATTCTCACTGCTATTTAGCAGAAGTACCTTAATCTCTCCCTGATAGTCGCTGTCAATTACCCCTCCAAGTACCTGGATGCCTTTTACAGCCAGCCCCGATCTAGGGGCAATCAATCCAAAATTCCCCGGTGGTATATGAATACCAACACCGGTAGCAATGATGACCCGATTTTTGCTTTCCAGAACGGTGTCATCCATAGCATGCAAATCTAAGCCTGCCGACCCTGGGGTCGCTCTGCATGGAGCCAGAGCTCCGGAAGTAATTTCCCAATACATCACAGTTTCATTAATTACATTAGGCATAGTCTCAACCTTTGGGGGGAACAAACGCATAAGTGGAGATTCAGCATTTAAAAAAGGACGATTATTCAGGATTAATAGTGCTTGGGGTAAAAAGTCTCGCCAATTTTTATACTTGTCATCTGTTAATTTACGTAGCTGATCCTTTAACAGGCCATTCAATCTCTCCACCAGGCCCGAGGCCTGCGGGTAGTAAGGTATATGAAAGATCCACTCAATATTGTTTTCCACACAGAATTCCTGTACCAATCTTCCACGAAAATGGGATGCATTATCAGATTGAATTTGGAATGGCACACCATAATACATCATAATCAATTCTAATGTTTTAATGGTATTCAATTGGGTGGCTTGCTTACATGGAAAAGCTACCAGCAAACCACTATATGTATCGACAATTGTGCAAACATATTGACAATTTCTGCTCATGGGAAGGGGTCCGATGTAATCAATCTGCCAGATTTGAGCGGGCAATTTCCCGCGATGTAAATGACCTCTAACAATTTGGGGTACTTTACGCTGTCTGATATGCTGACAGACGGGACAATGTAGAATAACATTTTTGATTAGGTCCAGGGGAATATAAATTCCTCTATCAGCAGCCCACCTGCTAGTGGCCTTCTCTCCAAAGTGTCCTGCCTTCTGGTGTGCCCATTTCGCCAATCCCGCAATATCAGGATCTTGTCTGTCCACCACTGCCTTAGCAATTTTAGATTTCTCATCTGCAATGTTATGAAAAAATTTGTCAAGAGAATCTATGGGGGTGTGAGCATCCACATGGAAGATGGTAACAGTACTCTGTGGGAGCATTTCCCAAATCTCTTGCCAAAGCTCTTTTCCCCATAACTCTTTGGAGTGTAACCTCCAATTATGGGAATGCCAGGTCGGTAACCAAACGGCCAGTCCATTGGCAGTGGACCAGGAGTCGGTGAAAATATGGCATACACCAGGTAACTCCTGTTTCAAAACTTGATAAACGGCATAGAGCTCTGCGAACTGACTACTCTTCCCTTCACCAGTTGTGCTCAACAGTTTCTGTGTGATCGGATTATAAGACACCGCCTTCCAGTGCCGTGTAGTTCCAATAAATTTTGCTGACCCATCTGTGAACCACACATGGTTCCTGTCCTCGACGGACAAATCATCAAAAGGTTTACCCCACTTGACAGGAGACTCCTGTTCTAAAGGTACAGAACACTCACTCTCAGTCTCAGTCGATGGTGCTTGCGCCACTTGCTCATGTAAAGACGCAACTCCTTTCGGACCCACACGTGCCCTGTCTTGTATGTACCATTTCCATTTAATCACACTCGCCTCCTGAGCATGCCCAATTCGATGAGTTTTTGGTGAACTCAAAACCCACTGCATAATAGGAATTTCAGGACGCAAGAATATGTCATGTCCCAATGTTAATTGCTCGGTATCCACCAAAGCCCAATAACAAGCAAGTAGCTGTTTCTCAAAGGGTGTATAACGCTCACCAGCATCAGGTAGCTTTTTGGTCCAAAACCCTAATGGTACTTTGCACCTGCCTTGTTTCTGCCACAGACTCCAGTTTGCATAAGGGCCTTGCACAGACACATTCAAATCCACATCACCATCACGTACAGGCCAAAGATCCATAGCATGTTGAATTGCCTCTTTCGCTAGACTAAATGCATCTTGTTGTTGCTTACCCCATTCAAATGCATTCTTTTTACGTGTAACACGGTACAACGGGGCCAATATTTGACTCAAATGAGGAATATGCTGGCGCCAAAAACCAAATAAACCAATGAAGCTCTGGGCTTCCTTCCTATTCCTCGGAACCGAAAAATCAAGCATCTTCTGTTTAACTTGAGGGATCACCTCGCGGTGTCCCTCATGCCAATTAATACCTAAAAATTTTACAGCTTGGGACGGACCTTGTAATTTGTCCGGATTGATCTCCCAACCTTTCCCACGCAGACACTCAATGACTCTATCTAATTGTGTCTGAACATCCTCTTGTGTTTCGCCTTGGATCAAAACATCGTCAATATAATGACATATCTGAATTTTGGGATGAACTGGTACCTCAGTCAAGTGTTCTGCCACCAGCCGGTGACAGATCGTAGGGCTATGCACATAGCCCTGAGGAAGACTTCTGAACGTCATCTGATGCCCGTTCCACGTAAAACTGAACTGTTCCTGACACTCAGGGGCAATTGGAATAGAAAAGAAAGCATTAGCAATATCGATGGACGCATACCATGTACCTGGATGTGTTTGGATTCTTTCAATCAGGGTGATAACATCCGGTACTGCAGCAGTCAAAGAGGGCGTGTGTTTGTTCAATTCTCGATAATCAACAGTCATGCGCCAAGAATTATCACTTTTACGCACCGGCCAAACAGGATTATTCCAAGCAGAAGTAACTGGAGTTATAACGCCTGCATCAACCAACTCCTGAATGGTGGTACTAATCTCTTCATGACCACCCGGAATACGATACTGCTTCTGACAAACCACTTTGGTCGCCTGGGGAACTTGTATGGGGGGCATCCTTAAACGACCAACCCGTATAGGTCTGGACGAGATATAATGCGTCGTTCCAAATTGGTAACACCCATCATCAAGATGCAATGTCATTCCCTTCAAAATATCAATTCCAATTATGAATTCTAGAAGTGGCACCACTAATACAGAATATTCCTTTCTAGGGATTCTACCTATTCTCATTTCAAGCAAAGTTTGAACTGCAGGGGTTTCCTTTCCTCCTAATCCGGTAATAGTGAAAGGCTGCCCTGTAAATTTCTTTGATTTTCCATGAATAAGAGTGGCCTCCGCTCCTGTATCAACTAATGCTCGGGCCCTTTGGATATTACGATGTCTCCAAAAAATATCAATATCTACATAGGGTCTATTATCTCTGTGAGCCCATCTGTGTACCGGAGCTTGACCTATTTCCTAGTCATTCTTACTGCATTCTGTGTACCAGGACAAATCAGGATAAAGACTCTCACGTTTCTTAGGTATCGGTACCTCCTGTTCATATCCATCTCTATTACGAAATGGATTCCTGTCCTCTACATTGCACTGCGAGTTTCGATCGGCCAAACTGTATCGATCCTCCCTCCTTCTCAATTCAGGGGATTGATCCCTATCATCTCTACGTCTGCTGTAAGCATGATCATTTCTCCCCCTTTCCTTTTCCCCCTCTCTCTCCCTGTCCCGCTCTCGACGAGGGGACAGATCACGTACAGGACGCCGATCATCACGACGATCAAAGCGCCCACGGCGATCATCATCACCGCTACCATCAGAACAACCACGATCACACTCAGTCGTCCGAACACGCCGGGCACCCTCCTTCCGGTCCAAGCCCCGTTTGCGAAACATTTCCCACAAACGAGCAGTAGTCTCACCATCAATATCCTCCCGACGCACACCATCAGCCAAAAGACCAGTAAAGATATCACGTCTAGTAAATTTATATTCACCAGGAGTACGGGTGTCAGGCCGGGACTGACGTTCAGGTTTAAACCACTCACCCAACTCACCGAGTTGGCGTACCGACTCCAACACCGTAGATAGTACATTACCAGTCTGGTTAATCAACAAAGTCATCATGACCTGCTTGTAGGCAACAGGAGAAGAGCGAATGATACGATTCCGCACAGAAGAAGTCAACATCCCATCAAGCAATCTGTCAGCAGTGCCCAGAAAAATAGCCGTTTTCATCACTTCCTCCTTAAGACGTTGCGCAGCATCACGCAAGGTATACCACGGCTTGTCATTGACAGGCCAGTCAGATTCAGTAGGATACTTCAAATTGCAACCTTCAGTCGCCAATTGGAGCAAAGAAATTTGACCACCACCATTATAGTTACGAAAATGATCTTGCACAGTAGAATCCAAACTCAAAGAACAAAACTTCAAACAATCGCCAGTATCCAACATAATACCAGCAGCGCCTAGTTCATAAAGGCGCACCATCCACGTGAGCAAAGCCTCACCAGTCCGCTGCCGAAAGCGTTGCAAAATATCACTAATTTCTTGCTGGGTAAAATCTTCCAAACAGTCCAAAGAAACACCCTGCGGAGCATTGGGAGACTGCTGCAACTTCCGCCGAAAAACCGGGTGCGCAGAAACAACGGGACGAGCATCACAAGGAGCCCGAGCAGTACGAGTAGAGGGACAGTCAGTGTGAAAAGTATCAATCCCGCCCGAAGAACGAGCGCAATCACAGGGTGCACCATCAGAGGTGCGAGAAGTAGACTTACTGTCAGGACGGGAACGAGAAAGCTCATGCATAGCACATTCCTCACCCGAGGAACAAGACGTAGTCGAGTCCCAGATATTACCATCCCATTCATCAGGATTCAAATCCAGTCCAGCTTTCGCCACGACCAGACGCACTTTACGCGACGAAACACGACCACGCCTGTTCTTGTACTTATAACGAGCAATCCGCACAGCCGCCCTTTCGGCAACCGTTTGGTAAGTGTCAAGTTTGTCGGAAAGCAACTTATTTTGACACCGCAATAAAGTGTTAGAATTCTGAATCTCAACAAGGTGTGATTCCGCATCCTTAAAAGAGACCTGCAATTTCAGCAACCTCTCATGCAGAATCCGATACGCAGACAGAATAACCCAACCTCTGCGCCCCAAAGCGGGAACCTCCTCACCCTTCAAGACAGGTGCCGTCTGCAAACAAGTAATCACGTCAGCCGGTTCCGCTGACTCCAAAGAAGAATTCCAATTTTCACTCAGACCAGTAGAATCAGCCCACTCTCGGGCCAAGGCACCATAAGGCGTTGAATCCCATCCGGGAATATCAACGGACAATTTAAGAGTAGATTTCGATTTCCTAGAAAACATCGCGAAAAAGAAAGAAAAAGACGCAGAGAAAAGAAAGGAAGAGAGAAAGAAAGAGAAAGAAAAAGTATACACGCAAATATACAAAAAAGAAAATCACGCACACGCCGAAAGCAAACACAAGACAACCACAACGCACACAGGTTACGTAAACAGTTCGTGACGCCAAATGTTCTGCTTGGGTTTTCGGATCGGGTGGAACCCGCTCTACAGAGCCCTTCTGACCCAAAACAGAACGTTACCCCCTCCCTAGGGTCTTTTTACACCCAAATAACCACATATATACGTACCACCTAAGGACAGGGAATTCCTATTATATATATATATATATAAAGACCTCACAGCCTTGCAATCTCAGCAACCACAGTCTCGCGGCCTTAGGCAGACCCAGAATCTCCTACCCATTCGGCAGCGACACACACACACGATCTCGCGACCTCAGTCAGGTCCAGAATCTCCTACCCATTCGGCAGCAACACACAAAGTCTCGCGGCCTTAGTCAGACCCAGAATCTCCTACCCATTCGGCAGCGACACACAAAGTCTCGCGGCCTTAGTCAGACCCAGAATCTCCTACCCATTCGGCAGCGACACACACGATCTCGCGGCCTCAGTCAGACCCAGAATCTCCTACCCATCCGGTAGCAACACACAAAGTCTCGCGACCTTCGTCAGGTCCAGAATCTCCTACCCATTCGGCAGCGACACACAAAGTCTCGCGGCCTTAGTCAGACCCAGAATCTCCTACCCATTCGGCAGCGACACACACACGATCTCGCGGCCTCAGTCAGACCCAGAATCTCCTACCTACACGGCAGCCTTAGCACGAGCTCATCCTATTAGTACACGACAGGGGAATTGGGATTACTATATATCAGATCACACAAAGACCATTAGCGGAGCACAACCTGTTCCTTAGTTCGAGGGGCTCGTTTTCCCCCTCATCCAGTTACCACTTACCTGACCAGGATTAACCTCTGTTCATTTTACGGCAACTCTGACTAAAGAATAGGCTATCCTCCTATACAAAAGTACACAACACATGCTAACGTACAACAAGCTAAATACTTTATTTAAATGCCACATGCACATTCGCAGAGTACATTATATATATATATACAACCTGCAAGGAAAGTGAAAGGTTAAGTTGTATACTCTAAAGAAAAAGGGGTCGACTTCACCTTTATGGTACGTAGCCCGTGCTCAATGGTCATCTAGGTTCCCTTCTCGTCTATGCCTCGGCTTAGCCTGGAAGTCACCCCTCTGCAGTTATGGGTCTGCTCCCTTCTCCCTCTCCGAGTCACTGGAACCTCGTCCTTATCGGCTACTCTCTCCTCTTTGGATTCAAGTTCATCATCAGTCTTCCCTGGAATAAGTAATAGCTCTTCTGCTAACGTCCAGATGCCGCCTATGGTCTAGAAGCAAGTGTCCTTATCTCACTCAGACTTTCACTAATATAGAAGTGCATTCCCTCATGGAAATTTCCAGCTCGAAACCTGCCGCCCACCAAATTCCTGTACCTCCCCGTACCAAGGACACTTTCCCAGCCGGCCGGCCTGATGTAGTGTCTTCGGCATGAAGAAAAATACAATCCTTCGATAAGGGCCGGCCTGAACCGGTTCTCTCCGAGCGAATAACACCTCATAACTAAAACATCCCCCTCCCTCTGGAAAGGTCCCGGGCTGCCGGAGCAGAAAGAAAGATGGAGTCTCTCCCGTTTGAGGCCTACCAGGCCTGAATTCAACACAGCTCCATGAAACAACCTCACTATAGGGCAAATTATCCTCAAGGCTAACGAATCTATCCCCTAGGCTATGTGTGTAGGCCCTGAGCTAAGGGTAGGAGCACGGGATGGTGTCACAAATGTCTAATAGATAGGCCCTACTCACTACTCCAGTCCTTAGACTCGGATGGAAAGAGACTGAAGTCATATGGATTGCTCTGCAACACCGGAAGGCCGGGAAAATCGAGCAGTACACACTATTAACTGTATTTGTTTTTCTTTTTGATTATGTATGTTTCTTCTTTGTTTGTTATGAATTGTTGAGTCATGTACCTGGATTAACTGTGTTTGCTTTGTCGTTTTTTGAGATCCTTCATATATGGATGAAGATTATAGCTATATGTATTTATTGATCTAGTTATGTATATTATTGAATGAAAATGAAATATAGTTTGGAGAATAAAATTTAATTATGTGAGATTAATGTGTTAGTTCTTCTGTGGGACATTGTTTTGCTATAATTGAAAGGGGTTTTGTGTTGTGTAATTGATTTCATCCCCACCTGGACAAGGATTGTAAACGCTTCTCTATCACAAGGCACGATCCCAGACAGCCTAAAAGCAGCATTAGCCAAACTACTTGAAAAATGCTTACAATCCCAACTCTGTGCTCATATAGAGAATTTCTAACTCCTAGACAGCATCAATCCGGCTTTCGGAAGGGGCACAGTACCGAATCGGCTCTCACGCACGTTATGGATGACCTCTTAAAAATGCTTGACCGAAATGATTCCTGCCTGCTAATCCTTCTTGACCTTTCTTCCGATTTCGACACGGTTAATCACTACAACCTTCTATCCATTCTGAAGAACAGGATGGGTTTCTTGGGTCGAGTGTTACAATGGATCTCGTCCTTCCTTCACCACAGATCACAAAGAATCAAGGCAAACCACTCCCTCTCCCAGTACTCATGGGTGTCCTCCAAGGGTCCGCCCCATCTCCTATCCTCTTCAACCTTTTCTTGGAACCACTAGCTAATTCTCTAAATTCCACCAACGTTCTCTTCCATATGTACACAGACGACACACATCTTTATCTGAAAATCTCATTCCGTACAACATCATCTCACTAAATACTACGCAAAATTGGTTAACGGAGAACCATCTACTGCTCAACACCTCCAATACTGAATTCCTTTTCATCTCTCCCCCGAACCACATCCCTAAGCTAGACCCTTGGCTGAATCACCTCACTGCCTTCAATTGCACCCCTCTCATCATAGACTCCGCCAAATCTCTCGGAATCACCCTGGACAAACACCTGAATATAAAAAATCATATTAGCAATGTGTGTAAGGGAGCTAATCACTTGATGAGGACACTCGGAAACATCAAGCCATTCCTTCCACAAAAGGACTTCAAGCAGGTGGTACAAGCACTGGTCCTGCCGAGGCTGGACTACGGCAGTGCTACGCTCTGTGGCCTTCCCAAATACTCCCTGGCTTCCCTAAGGGCATCACTGAACGCTGCTGCCAGATTGGTCACAGGTACCAAACGAAGTGAGCACATATCCCCAATCCTAAAATCTCTTAAATGGTTGCCCTATGAAGCTCGAATTCAGTTAAAGATTGCCGTTCTAGCGCACAAAGCCCTGCATTTCAAAACTCTCAGGTACCTTGCGCAAAAGCTTGAATTATCCTGCGGTGGGAGAGCATCAAGAAGCGATATCACTCTCCTCCTGAAACGACCCATCCTTAGCAAAAAGAGAACCGGTCTCCGAGCCTTCTCCGGCGCTGCCCCAAGGATATGGAACTCACTTCCACCGGAAGTACACAGAATCTCTTCAACGACTGCTTTTCATACTGGAAGCCAAAAGATTCCTAATGAACACATTTTTACCTTAACTTGGGCTATGATCACTTGCTCGAAATCATTGTTCCTACAACCATTGTACCTTCGTGTGACGCTGCTCATCTTTACTGCATTGTGTGTCCCCCTTCTTAGCCCGTTATATTCTGGTTTATCGTATTACTCTCCTTGATTCCCTTGTCTGGGAAACATGCGAGTAACATACGAGTATTCCTGTTGTGTATTCCTCCTTGATGTCGATATTGGATCTATGCTCTTCTTTTTCGCATGTGTACCCCCTTTCGTAGCCTGCTACATACCTGTTTATTCTACTACTCTCCTTGATTCATTTGTTTGGGATTTATGCGATTATTTGTCTGGGATTATTCCTGTTGTGTATTCCTACTGGACGACGATATTGGATTTATGTCCTTCCTTTGTAAAGCGCTCTGATATCCTTTGGGATCTTGTTCGCGCTATATACAATTTTATAAATAAATAAGAAAGAGGAGGTGCATGGGATGTGAGGAGTTCTATAGGACTGGGTCTCTATGGTTGGTCAGGTGACTGTATGGAGGCATGGGAAATGTAGTGTTTCAAAAAACTTTGTGGTTGCCTGCTGTTTTGAAGTAGTAAAAGAAAGAGGAGCAGAATTGGAGCCTCCGTCCCTGGCATAGAATTGAAGTGCTTGCTGTCCTGCTGGTTGAGCAGTGGGAAAGATTGTACTCTTGGGGTACATGTATATAAAAAATATCTGAGGAAACCTAATGTTTGGTGACTGACACTGACATCCAGACTCATTCTGTCGTGATGATTCACTTTACTTTCTTGCAAGCCAACCATGGTGATCCGCCTTTCACCTGCTTAGATTGCTCATCATCTCTCTAGTTAACCGGTGTCACTTTGTTCATTAATTCTAAAATCATGTTAATGTTTTTTTTTTCAGATCGGATTCATCGGAGGAGCAGAAGAAACAAAAAGATCAGACGATCCGAAGTGCAGGCTTCAATAAACCAAGCCAACAGCCCAGACTTTCCCCATCCAGGGACCCCTCTTCTGGTTCAGACTCCAGTGTGCCATGCAAAGACAAGAAAAGGGGCCGAAGCAGCCGCGAAAGGAGTAGCAGGCAGAGGTCCCATTGCTCTGTGTCCTCTGTCAGCTCAATATCACCGGCTCGCTCTCAGAGTCCAAAGGGGGACTTGGAGATCAAGCTGACTCTTCAGGAGCGGCTTCGACTCAAGGAGGACAAAAAACGTCAACAGGAGATGCTGAAGGCCATGGAGACTCCTGAGGAAAAGAGGGCCCGACGCTTAGCCAAAAAGGAGGCCAAGGAAAGGAAGAAGCGGGAGAAGATGGGCTGGGGTGAGGAGTACATGGGCTACACCAATACAGACAACCCTTTTGGGGACAACAACTTGCTGGGGTCCTTCATTTGGAACAAGGTGAGTGAAGCTTTATCCAAAAATCTGTATAAAGGTGGTGAGGTGTAATTTGTTGTGTAGCTTAAGTCCATTAAACTTGACAGTATGTCTGGTTTGTGTTTTTCAGAGCGAAGTTAAATATACAACTATGGTTGACTAAATCTTCCTTTTAGGGCCAAGCAATATGGGAAGCCAAATATTTGCTACTGGGATGAGAACTGGGTGGACTCTAAGGTATTGAAGTTGTAGTGGTCGGGAAGGAACACTACTTAACACCAAACGGACATGTAAGTGTCTGAACGTTTGGCTGTAAAACGATTGATTATGAAGATATAAAACCGAGCAGGTAGGAGGTACACCATATACAAATACCCAGCGGGTTTCTTTTTGTCAGTTGGTTCTGCAATACATACTACATGTTCCACCGACAACAACCCTTGAAATAAAGAGGCATGATCATATTGGATCATAGAGGTAGGAAACTCTGGGACCGTGCAAAATCATATTGAGAAGTACTGTCTGAAAAACTAGAAAAAAGACCAGAGAAAGAGCCAGAAGGTGGGGGTGGATTGACAACTCTGTCCCAGTAACTGGCCATAAACAAGTAGTAAGAACGACACAGGCTGTACTCAACTTTGCTCATCGGCGAACAGCACTTACCAAAATTGCAAAAACAAAACTGCAACCGCAGTGAGAAGCGCCCACATGTCCTTTGAGGAGCCCTCTATCACCATTGAAATCACAACCGGGAGAGTCCACGTTTAACTCTTAGGTTAGAAGGGTACATTAATCCACCCACCCTTCGTGCACCAGAGATCTGTTTTTAAATACAAATTCTCACACACTCCCAGGCATGGTCTTAAATAGTTGTTAGGTGAAGTTAAAATCACAGACCGCTGTCTACCTAAAGTGCCAAGAGGCCAAAGAACAGGAGCTTGGTGCACTGTTAAAAAATAAACGTCTAACGTAGCGTGCATGTCAGATAATCTTAGCAATTGTCTTTGTGAATCTGGCCATGGAATGAATATGCAGAGTTTGTGAAGAGTCAGAAGCTTCTATTGACAAGCTAGGGGCAACTGGAGAGTAATGCTCGAAAGTCTTTCTTAAACTAATGCACCAGTTGGCTCAGGGAATAAATGCACAAGAGAGACGAGTAAATGAATGTGCATGAGACATGAGGGAGTGAATGGCAAGTGACGAGAGAACGGGGACTCTACAAGCCAGAATGGAATTTCACATACCAGCTTGCGAACTGAGATCCCATAGTTTGACTTTAGCCACATTTAAACGAATAAGGAAGGCCAAATTGGGAGCCTGCTCCTTCTTTTATTTGGCTACGGTTCAATGGAACTCTTTACCTTTGAGACATTCGTTTAATTGATAAGCATGCTAGGTTTAGGAAAGAATTGAAAACGTGGCTCTTTCCAAGTAAATTGATAGTAGGACGGGCCACATTGGTTGGGGAGGGGGTTGGGTAAGCAATCATAGATGTAAAGTAAGATCAAAAACAGCAAATGTATGCTTTCTTCTGAAATGTATTAAAAGCATGTATTTCTGTATGTTTTATTTCCTTTTTTTTTTGTTTTACAAACCAGAGAAATTAAATTGAGAAAATTTAACCTACAAAAGTAATCCTGAAATAAGTAAATGATTTACATTTTAAAATTCTACCATGATGTGCTAAACTGAGTTTACAAGAAGTAAAGGTACACAGAGAATGAGCTCCTCAACACACCCACCAGGCAACATTGTGATTGGCAGAGGAATTAATGTACTAGTACACTATAGACAGGAGAACTGTTCGCCAAACACCAACTGCTTGTGTCAACTGTGTGTTTTAGACTTTATTTCTATTTTATAGTATCTCAAAATCCTGACACAAACTGGTCATCCTGTTTGCCTTAATGCAGAAAATAAATTGTGGCGGTGTGAAGCTCACGGGCAAGTTGACACTTTTTTATTTATTTTAGGGGGCCTTGAAAAGAAAGTATTGTGTGAAGACTTTTTGACACATCCTGTGAAGCGCTTCAGAACATTTTTGCTTTTAGAAGTGGCTCTATTAAATGGGTGTGAAAACTCTGGCAGCTAAGTTTGAGGAGCTCGAAGGCACATAAAGAGATGTCTTCTCGACCTAGGGGAACACGGAGGTGAGCGGTTCATTGGTTGTTAATTCCAGGACCAGGCCGGCTTCTCTCTTCAGATGGAATGTTTCAGAAATAAGAGAGACTAATGAAGGGCCTAATGTCACTCCTCCCTCTCTTGAGGCACGGAAGAGATACACTGGCCAAAAAGTGAATGTGCCAGCAGAACAAACTCCTGTCTTACCCTGGAGCGCAGAAATAACCATCCCGAGGAATCCAGTGTGAAATGTGTTGTCTGTTGGCACAGTCGTTCCTCTGCTTGGTGTTTTCCTTTCTACACAATGCAGAGCTGTTCAGAATAAAGTGAGTTCATGTTTGATTAGAAAGCTCTTCGTAAACACAAAGCTGAGAAATACGGTTAACTCCCCTTGTTCCTACAGTAACTCTTGCTGCAACTAGGGATGAAATGGCTATATGACTAATTCCATCTGACCCCTGAAGAGTTGACGTGAATGAACCCTCTTTCATGCTCAAAGTTGTCTCTCCGCTGTGTTGAATTGTACTGGCAGCAGCTTGCTAGAGCTCACTTGGATATGTTCGACATGCAGAAGTTAGGGTTTCAATTTATACAGCTTGCCTTCTGCCGCAAATGCCTAAGTTTAGCTGAGTAAGTAAATATTAACTAGATGATCAAAAAGAAAATGGCTATTTTCTCAGAGCCAGCAATCTTTTGGGCAATTGAACCCATCTTTTTGTGCCAGTTTTTAACGGATATTCCTATTTCACTTGATGTGCATACTTTATTCTCCAGGAACATAAATTAAAAGATATAGCTTGGTCATTGTCAGCTTTTGGAGCGGTGTTAAGTTTTCGCAACTATAAGGCTAATACATCGGCTGTTTTAGTTGGGCAAGCAAACTGCAGCTTTTTATATCTAGATATATTTAGAGTAGCAAAAGAAAATGGGAGCCATTTTTGAGTGTTTTCCTGTTCTTGCTCAGTTCAAGTTGTTGTTCATCTCCCACCGAGATCACACAAGTTTCAAAACTCAGTTTTTTCTATTTGCTCTTTAAATTCTGGGCATGACAAATACCTTAACTAACTCAAAAGAGATTAAGGCTTATTGGGGTTCAGCCCTTTTATCTGCAGGTGTCAAATGCTTAAGCAATGAGCTGTTAACTCAATAAGCAAGACTGGAAAATGTCTAAGGGTGACTGAGGGCTCAGTTCAACAAAATACCAAAACTACATGGCATCTACCACTGCTAATCATGAGTTTTCCCATATGTTTGTTTTAAGTACTGGTGATTTAAGATAAGTGCCTTCATACAAGGACTTGCCAGACAGTGACAATCTTGTCCAGTTGTGATTCACAATATTTTACGGTCACCTAGTCATTGACTAAAACTTACTGAGTAGTTAAAGCTGAAGCCAGACAAGGATGTGTGTTCTAGAATGGTTTCTGTCCCTGCCTTCTTTTGATGTGTGTAATGTATTACATTTGGTTTAGCCTTGACAGTTCAGTGTACAGGGGTGGCTGGAAGAAGTAATCGGGGAGGGTGTGTCTGCCCATATCTGTGTTCTTTCATGTGTTTTTTTTCCTGTGTGGCAATGTTAACCAAGATGCATATCAATTTGATGTGATTTTTCAGGCTCTAGAAAAAAAAGGTATTTCGCATCTCGGGGAGAAGGACCTGAAAGACAGGAACAAGCAAATCCAGGAGGACAACCGCTTGGAGCTGCAGAAGGTACGAAGACCCACCATCTATCTGTCCTGACAGTTGTGATTTTTTTTTTCCTATTTTATGACATGAGGGTGATTTAGCTTCTTCTTGCTGTCCTTGCCAATCTGAATCCTTTGTCAAATGTGCCATCTTTAGTCCCCTTGCCTCCAGACACCATTATAATCTTGCCTATTTATTGCCAAGTTATCCTCATATTGCTCTGTCTGGCATGGCCAGTCTTTTCTTTTGTATATTTGTGCATTTCGTGTGGCCTCTGCCTATTGCAGCAGTAGTACTATTAGAGTAAGGTGATGGACGTAAGATGGAAGTCTATGCGGTCACCGTTTGGCAGTCTGCTAATAAAACTTGTTGGTGTATTTCATTTTGAAGGATGACCTGAATGGATAATTATCCACAAAGCAGTTTCAAGTATTTAAATGATAACCGGTCAAATGTTAACAAGTGCTTCAGGTCATCTTATTCAACCTTCCTGCTGGCAGTCAGGTGGGGTGTCTGATGTTTATTGTGGAATGAGAATGTGACACATGTAAGTACCGACCAGATCTTGGCTGCAGTGCTTTTCATCTCTGCTTCTATGTCGTGTCCCCTCGTTTATTGATCATAAGGCCCCACCATGTCCATTTAGCGAGCTCTTTACATGTACTGGGTTATCATTGGTTTGTTGTGCAATCGACTTTCTAGGTTAAGCAGTTGCGCTTGGAGCGTGAACGAGAAAAAGTTATGCGAGAACAGGAATTGGAGATGCTCCAGAGGGAGAAAGAGGCAGAACATTTCAAGACCTGGGAAGAGCAAGAGGACAACTTCCACCTCCACCAAGCCAAGCTCCGGTGAGTGTACCAGCAGAGAAAGAGACTGATCAGCGCTGCTGTTTGTGGAACTGTGCATTTGCACTGCCTTGGTGCCTCTGGAAGGTTTGTTCATTTTTAAATATTCTGTTTTTTCTTCTTTATGGTCAGGTCCAAAATCCGTATCCGGGATGGTCGGGCCAAACCAATAGACTTGCTGGCCAAGTACATTAGCGCAGAGGATGATGACCTTGCCGTGGAGATGCACGAGCCTTACACGTTCCTGAATGGACTGACAGCCTCTGACCTTGAAGACCTTTTGGAGGACATCCAGGTCTGGGTTAGGGAAGCTGGGGGTGGTTTACTATTGCTGCTCCAAAGTTTCTTTAGCTAAGTCTTTACTTTCATTATCTCTCAAATTGTTTTAAAAAAAGCAAATGTAGCCTGGCCGGCTATTGCTTGCTGTTTAATACCAAAGTGACCAGGGCAGAAATAGGTTTACAGATACTTAGGCTCGTTAAATTAGAGATTTGAAGATATGCCTATGCCAAGGTTGTTTTCCTTTACTCGTGACATCCAACCACATGCATTCCATACACACTAACCACAATCTATAAGGATGCTCTGGTTATTCACTAATAGTTCCAAAAATAGATTTTCCCACTTGGGTCTCCTGCACTCTTGTACAGCTCTTCAGTTTCATTATACAGCTGGCAATTGGTGTTCCCTTGTATTGAGTTCTTAGTAGATCTTAGTAGTCACTTTGTTCTGAATCTGAAACATTGGGTGGCCAGTGCTGATCTTGGAGTGTGAGCTACTATTAAGGCGACAGGTAGACTAAAGTAGCACAGCCACGTTCTGTAAATGTTGTAGCTTTCACTGAGAGGAGAAATGAATCGGGAGTTTTCCTTGGTGGAGGATTATGTAGAACAAACTTGAGGCAAAAACTGTGGATCCAAAGGCTGTAATTCTGGAGCGTAGGATGGTGGAGACCATTGCCTAGTAATGTTCTTTTAAAATACTCTTCTTTAGCCTCCAAAAGTCAGCATATGCAAAGAAAAAAATAAGCTTGAGCAAAGTACGAATGGGCATGTTTGCTCAATTTATTATAGGTTCCTTTTGCCCCTATTATTTACAAAGGGACCCGTTTCTAGTAAGATTTTTAAACTTCATCCCATTATGCGTCCGCATAATAGACCCTTTAGTCGAGCCCTAAAACATGGTAGTTATCAATTTTCTCGTGTTTGTTCAGCACGAGCTTGAACCTGGACCTGTCATCAGCTTGCTGTTGACTTCGCCTCTAGCATCACATTGCTCATTATCAGACAACACCCCAGTAAATGCAGCATATGATGAATGAGAATATGGAACCTCTGGGAATTTAAAAGGAACATTTGTCCATGTTTTGAGTTCTGGCCTGTAGGAATGATACAGTAATTTATAAGCTGGTGTTAATCTCCCACTGAGATCACACAAGTTTCAAAACTCAGTTTTTTCTATTTGCTCTTTAAATTCTAGGCATGACAAATACCTCAACTAACTCAAAAGGGATTAAGGCTTATTGGGGTTCAGCCCTTTTATCTGCAGTTGTCAAATGCAGCAATGAGCTGTTAACTCAGTAAGCAAGACTGGAAAATGTCTAAGGGTGACTGCTCAGGATGAACAAGTGACCTGCACCCGTGTTGATGGGTATGCGATGGTGGTCGCCCTTGCTGATCTTCCAAGGAACCATTCATTGTTTATTTTTTTTGTTATTCAGTGGAAATCCAACATCCTGAATCTCCATTGTTTAAAGCCAGATTCACTTTTTGGGGCCGAATGCTAATTCAGTGATAGTCACATTAGTGCCTTTTAGTTCCTTTGGTTTCTCTTGTGCCTCGTATTACCCTGTCCATGGGGATCGGTGACCTTATGTTGACCCTTGAGTTTGCATACAGATGTAGTGAGTGTTTGCGAGGACCTGAACTGCTCCTACCTAGGCTTTTGTTCAGCTTTTACATTATTCCTGCTGTTTCCTTGCCTGTCAGAAGCTATATACTAAATTTTCACCATGCCAGCGCTCTTTGTGTGTGCTTCTTAAGCTGGTTTGTCTCCTTGAAACCTTCTTTACTTATGTGTTTGTTCGTTTTACAGGTATACATGGAATTGGAGCAGGGTAAAAACGTGGACTTCTGGCGAGACATGACCATCATTACCGAGGATGAAATCTCCAAGCTTCGCAAACTGGAGGCCTCTGGGAAAGGGCCAGGTAATGAACGATCAGAAGCTAGTTATAGTGCCCCAATATTTAAAAAACATAATTGTCAGTATGTTGGAAACAGCCCACTCCCACTCCGCAGGGTGGTGGTGGACTCCTCGAACACACTGTGTTAGCTTGGCTCGAGTGGTCAGGAAACAGGCACAGTGCTAAGCATACAATATACCCATACAATAACCATGCGTGCATCCGTTCCAAAAACGACTCTACACCGTAAAAATTATGAAAATATTCTTTCTTTATCTTTTTCTCTTAGTTGCTGATTGGAAAAATAAATAGGTCAATCACAATATACAAGTTTCAATTAGTGCAGGTCAAATAAATATTGGCTGTTTGATGAAATAAATAGGGGTGATCATAAATAACAGGGCATAAATACAAGTGCAATATATACAGACAATTAAATACTTTGAGGCAATAAATACTGTACCAATAAATATTGTACACCAACAAGTCCTGTGGACCTATAAATATAGTGCAGCAATAAATAGATAAGAATTCAATAAATACAGTATCCCCAATAAATAATTACAAGTATACAGCACCCCTCATATAATCAGATGACACTTCACTTCTTAAGGGCTGATTTGGCCCAGGCACAGCTTGTAGGGTTGTGGAAGGCTTGAGGGGGGGAGGCTACTCCCTGGCTGGGACAAGGCTGAGGCCTAAACTGAGGTAGATCAAAGGGGGGAAATACCAATGCCCTGGCTTTCCTTCTCCACACAACCTCTCTAGGTTAGTCCCAGTTCACCCCAGGCACAGTCAGATGGGTTTCAGCACCTCCCTAGCCCCTTAGAGCAGTCTCTCAGGTCTCCACAGGGCCTTAGGCGCCCTCTACTCCACTTACTGCCCTTTTTCTGATGTTCCGACGCCGCTGGAGTCGTGTCGACGCCGTGAGGCGGTTCCGGTTCGGTCTCGGCGGCCTCGGCACAATGTCAGTTCTTTGACGACGCCGGCAGGCGGTTCCGGTCCGATGTCGGTGGCCTCGGTTCGATCTCGACCTCCGATTCGACGGCGTCAGGCAGTCTCTTCACGATGTCGACTTCGGGCGGCTCCGGTCCGATGGCGCTCTCGGCTCCGATGACGTCGGCCGGCCTGGCCTCGATGTCGACTTCCGGCGACTCCGGGGTGCGATCCTCACCCCCGACCTCCGGTGCTCCTCCTCACAGGTTCCGGGCGACTCCGGAGTGCGATCCTCACTCCCGACCTCCGGTGCTCCTCTACCTCGGTCTCCGACGACTCCGGAGGGCGGACTTCACTCCTCCGATGACGCCGCTCGCTCGACCTCGGTTCACTTCCTCCTCGACCTCTGGTATTCCTCTCGACCCCCGTCGGCGCCCTCTCACGACCTCAGGCGGCTCCGGGTACGACGTCTGCTACTTCAGTCAGCGCCGCTTCTCCACCTCGGGCTCCAGGTCTTCAGGCTACTCGACGCCGGACTCCAGGGAAACCAGTTCTCAGGTCAGAATCTTGCTGTTTTCTTGGTTCTAAGGCCTGTTCCTGCTGTCCAGGTCCTTAGGATGGTTTTCTTCTGTCTTCTTCCCACACAGGGCTATAGGCTGGGATCCATCAGTAGGGACAAGTATCAAGGGTGGGTTTATGGACCCCACTCCAGGCACAAGTTTCCACCCCTGCTGCTTCACTCCTTCCTCCTTCACTGTTGTGCTCCTCTCTCTTCACCAGTCAGGTGCCAACTGCCAGCTCCAACTGCCAACTGCCTCTCTTGTCCTCCCAACATTCTAAACCGCCTCCAACGGTCACAGGGTTCTGGAATCTCCTGGAATGTTCTGGAAGGTGCTGGTAGGTTCCAGTGGATGCTGGTGATGTCACAGGTGGCCACCATTTTGTGCTCCAGGCCCTCAGACAGAAGTTTCAGGGGTAGCTAAAATGGCTCCCTGAATCTGTAGCAACACGAAAAAGTCTGGTGGTTCCCAAAAAGAAAAATTCAAACAGGGTTTGAGGCAAAAGTGGGACAAAATAAATAATGATGAGGAGGGACCACCCAAAGGGCTGACAGGTCTAACACGGTAGCTATGGGGTAGGCTGAATGATGGTATGAGTGGTTTCCCCGTCTGACCCCAAGAAATAAAGTAGGTTGATATGACACCAATTAACCATAAATAACAGTTCTTCGGGAAGCAGGTAGTTAAAGGCTCCTTGGAAGCTTTGTTTTGGCGTGCCATAATTGGCATGTTTCTCACTGTGTTTGTCTGGTGCAAAAATGTTTTGAGGCCTCATTTCATGTATGGTTTTCTGTAAAAATGAAATTATCTTAGGGCTTTTCTCTTGCTCTGGAGTATATTGCTCACTGTCTCAGCTTTTGTTCTTTCAAGCACTACTGCCTCGGAAACTGTAACTTATGCCGACTTTGATTATCGCTATGCATTGGTCTTCAAAGTCTACACATCTACTTTGACGCTTTATAAATCCGAAGTAGAAATGGCCCCCTCTGGCAAATAATTTTTTACAAGTAAGAACTAACTGTGGTCTCACATTAGGCTTGGGGCGGGGCATAGGAATGGAATTTATATTCAAAGCTTTTGCACAGATTTTTGAATTGTGGGTAATGCTGCAAGACCTGTTAGGGCCCATACTCTACATCTGTAGAGAGGGGTACGTGACTGATTACGTAGTTACGGTGCAAGGACATTATTGGGGACGCTGCTTTGCTGTGAAATAGAAATTCCACTGCTGGCTCTATGAAATTGAAAGCTCTTCTGTAGCAGAAGGGGAAGGTGAGTTTGAAATCAAACGGGGCCCAGAATCTGTTCTTTTGTTTTTATCGGCACCCTAGCAGTTGAGGACCCATGCTCTGTAGCAGCCTAGTGCGGTTCAGTGCCTCCTCCATAGCACTGCAGTCTGTAAAAACTGATCCTTGACACTCTTCTCTATTAAACCACCTTACCACATCCTGAGCCTTCAGACCAAATCCTAGCCAACGATTCTTTGCTGTCTGAGAAATTGTAGCCCGTTGTGCCCACCGACTGTCGCTCTTGTGCATGATGACCGTAACACCAAAATACAGAGCTTGGCAGTTTAGAACAGGACAACCAGTGAAATGCAAGCAGTGCTGTAAGTTTTCGCACTCCTTTTGTGACATTCTGACCCATGACAGGCTGGGTTTACAACTCCAGCTTCTGCAATGTTTTCAGTAAACCTGCTGCTGTGGAAGGTGTTCTTTTTCATCCTTTTAATTGAAAACGGTAAGCTCCCCCACCCGAAGAGTAAAGCAGCTTTCAATCCTGAAGGAATGTGTTTCTCTTACTCAAGTAGGTGCTTGTGTGCTGCTGCATACACCCGGCAGCTTTAACACCTTCAAAGTGGCCCTGTACATTGTGGGTTATATTTCACGCGCCAATTGATACTGAAAGTAACTTCTAGAAACCGCTGGGTCTTCACATCTGATTCGTATTAGTGTGACAACCCTCTTTTTTTCCCAAATATGTTAACCTAGAGAAATTATCACAAGTGTGACAAGCATGGTATGGCATCTGTCATTGATTTGTTTAATGCCTGTCACTTTGATTTCATGGAGCAGATCTTGTGTGTCCTTCCATTGTGCAGTAAGCAAAGAATCTGTTTCCGCTGTAAGTGCAGTTATGTTTTGTGAATTTGCAGATCTATTTTCTGATCCCTGGCAGGAGAGCGGCGTGAAGGAGTGAACGCCTCAGTTAGCTCGGACGTGGCGCAGGTCTTCAAGGGGAAGAGCTACATTCAGCTTCAGGTCATCTACCAAGGGATCGAGAACAAGATCCGGGCAGGTGGGCCCAACCTGGACATCGGCTACTGGGAGAGTCTGCTGCAGCAGCTGCGGGCCTACATGGCCAGGGCAAGGTGAGCTGGAGATACTAAACCACAAACTAGTTCCACTCTTACGGAGCGCCTTTAACCAGCAGGTGTTTCTACTTATCCACTTCATTGCACTCCTGTTCTCAACTTGAATCATAAATGCTGTTTCCCTTTTAAGGGATCCTCCCAATGTTCTAAGCCTTGCAGTAGTTCCTTGTGGTCAATTGGACCTGCAAATATACAAATATGTATTTGCAAAGTCTATTTCATATACATTCGTTTTCTCCTTTCACTTCTAAACAGCATCTTTTGAAAATATGAATCTAAATGGGAAAGTGATTTACTGCTTCTTTAAACTTTTTCTGGAGTGAAGCGTTTCTATTTCGATGTAGTGTGGTCCGTACCTTACACGCCTTTTTGTTGGGTCATACATCTGTGCTCATTATTATTCGGTCTCGGATTCTAGGGTTGACAGAATGTTTGGCTGGAACCTTTCTTGACTGCTCGGGCTTCCTTTGCAGGTATAAGTAGATCTCCAGGCTGAACCACCCCTTGTATCTCCTCGCGAGAGTTCTCTGCGCTCTCTCTGCCTATCTGCATTCAACATGGAAACATTTTTAGCTTTAGCTTTCAGTCATCTGTTGAGATACAGTACATTGCAAAATATTGTTTGTCATCGCAAATTTACTCTGTGCTGGACTCAAACCCCCCCCCCCCCCCCCCCCCCCCTCCTCCCTCATGTTTGACCACCTGGTAATCGAGAACTTTTTATTATACTGAGGGGGGGTGCGTTTTTTTGAGAAATATTGTAACGTGTAAGTAACTATTTTTCCATGCTGGTTTTGTCAGGAATGTACTTTGTGAAATCATGTTAAATGCAGAGGGTTAGGAACAGCGACCTTAGTGGTTCATCAAACCCCCTCATGTGATGCGCACAAGCAGGTTTGGTTGCCAGCGACACAGTGATGGATTTACCCCGGGTGCCCGTGTGGTAATATTTTAAATGGGATCCAGAGTCAAGTCCATGTTTCTGTCCTTACTGTATTGCATGCCTTCTGTGCTTCGTGCTCTAGAAAACTGGGATAATAAATCATAAATTCTGTAAATTAAAAAATAAAAAGAAACAATGGACTATACTGTGATTCTGTGTGTTAAAGGAAATCATGTCAGAAAACAAATATTGCTTGCAGTTGTCGAAAGACTCCGACTTTACAGAGTCGGTACGTACACTTTTACTTGTATTTCCAGGTTTTTTTTGTGAATTGCAGACTTAAGCCAACTTTGCCAATCCACACCTTCTCTCTCTGCCTGCAAATTTCAGCGGAGAAAGGGTCTTGTGTTGGTGTGTTTTTCACAGAAACGTTTAACATTTTATAACAAATGTATTGTCTGCCTGATGCTTCTGTGCAGAGGCCAGGCTGAACATATATTTGTAAACTTCATAAGTGTACATTTCTGGTACATATGGTCCCCAGGACGAGTTGATTTCAGTCTGCTGCCACCGCTGGAAGTGTGGGTTGATTCTTGGAATCTGTCATGAATGATGCATCTGGTAACTGTGGGTCTCTGCTCGCAGTTTCTGAATCTTGTTTTTTTTTTGTTTTGTCCAGGCTTCGAGAGAGGCATCAGGATGTATTGCGACAGAAGCTGTATAAGCTGAAGCAAGAGCAAGGTGTAGAGAGTGAGCCTCTCTTTCCCATCCTCAAGAAGGAGCCAGCGTCCCCGGATGAAAGGTCTGTGCAGTTCACGTCTGGTCTCTTCTGTGTTTCCTCCTAACACGCACTCTTCCCGCTCATTTTAACATCCTCCCTTTGTTCTTTTCTCTCTGCTGTTTTTCCTCTATTCCCTTTTGGTATCCTCTCAAATGTACTCTTCCATGAGGAGTCTAGCACAAACTCTTGTACGCGAATTCCCAGTTGAGTCCTTTAAAAGTGTTTCATTTTTTAAATAATTTTCAGTGTGCAAAACTTTAAATGCAAAGATGATTAAATATGATCCCTTATACTCTGATTGTTGGTCTCTGCCAACAAGAAGTACAACCCATCAGCTATACTGCTGAACTGTTTTTCCTTGATCTGAGTTGTCTGATAGAGACCCTCATAATCTTGCATTGTCAGTGATGATTTCCCTCAACCCCCAGTGACTGCTCTAATGCTTGTTTCAGAGTTACACTTTTACTGACTGTAATGAAAGCTGCTTCTTGATCCTCCCTATTTCCAGTGGCTTTAGATTTGCGGAGTTATCCACTGAAGTTCAGAATGCTTTTTACCTTGTTTTTACGTAACTGGTCCTTCTGCTGTGGGATACAAGTTATCTTGCCTCATGTTGTGTTCTTCTTGCTCGTTTGCTCTGTTTAGGCCAGAACCAGAGGAGAGCCCTGCGGAGCAGCCGGGCCCATCGACTGAGGCGGCCGAGGAGGAGGTAAAGGTCGAGGGTGGAGAGGCCGTGCTCCTGGAGGAGGATCTCATCCAGCAGAGCCTGGATGACTATGACGCAGGGAAGTACAGCCCCAAGCTGCTCACCACCTCCGAGCTGCCATTCGATGCCCATGTGGTGGAGATGGAAGAGGACCTTCAGCGACTTATGGTGTTCCGGCAGCAGTTCCAGGTCACAGGTACGGCTTGTTGTGATGATGCAAAGCCTGTTCATCCTCTGTTCCTACAGCAGGGGTCTTCAAACTGTGGGGCGCGACCCCCAGGGGGGCCGTGGAGTGATGCAAAGGGGGTCGCGCCTTCCCAGTCACACTTCTGCCCAGGCCCAAGGGCTTCAGCCCCCCCCCCCCGCCCCCTTCCCCTGTCCTGTGTCTCAGCCCGGGCTGCTGCAGTGAAACTTGAGCTGCTGGGGGCTCAGCTGGGCAGTGTCTGGATTCCTATCTCCGGCACCCCCGTGTTTTTTCACAGGTCTTTAAAGACCATTTGCATTTTAACATGCCTTTGTAAACTGCTTACAGAGGTTTAGTTTTTTTTGCTGGTTCCAGTACCCCCTGGGTCCCCACTGTGCCTATTCCTTACATTTGGATTTTACATTCACTGCCGTAGTGTGAGAATGCATTTCATGGAAAGGAATACAAAGTTGGCTTCCTGGGGGCGCTGTGTGTGAAAGTTTATTGTGCTTTTGAAGCACCTGCTGCAGCGTTTCTTTCCCCGGCAATTACCAGGCCTCACATAAATGTCAAGATAACTTGTGTGATTAATTATCTTCCTGGAGAGAGATCAGAATGTTGTATAGTTGAGGTTTTGACTTGGGTGATGTTAGTGCAGAGGGTTAATATGCCTGCTGCAAAGAACGTGTACCAAGTAGATTACAGAGTGTGTATGATGTGAAGAGATCAGCAGGTTACTGCTTTCAAAAGAGACATCCTTTTATTACTTGCAATTTATAACTTAAAGTCCTAATACAGAATAGTGAGCTATTAACTTTCATCCTAGAACAGCATGCACACTACAAAGAATACATTATTAGACCATTGATTAATGTTGCAAAAAGGGTTAATTTGGCTAGAAATCAATTCTTATTATTAAAGGAAACTCCCAACTATGCTGTTTCTTTTTCGACTCTGAGTTTGTGCTTCTCCACACCAAGCACTCTGGAACTATACTGCCTACCAGTATGGATGACATGTGACTCCTATACTTTTAGTCCTTTGGCTTATGTAACATTTCCTATACACTGATTTACACACTTATGATTGATTGTCTCTGTGTAATGTGTGTGTGATGCAAAGTGCCCGGACACCCTACACTGGTATGAGTGGCACTATATAACTAATTCAATGCATCTGAGAGTGTGGGGTTATGGAGACTTGGTCACTGTTAAAGGGTACTAGTGAGAGAATCCGTGGTGGGGGTGGTCATTGTGGGGGGCACCAACAAACATGGTCGCACAGGGCACCACCAGCACTAAAGCCGGCCCTGGGAAGTATGCACAGATAAGCGCTGAAAATACCGCTTTAGGTGACTGGTTTTTTTTGTACCGACTGGGCCACCAAAATAATCTGCTGGCAACCCTAACCATAGGACTGGAAGTTTGTTGCAGGATCAGCACATTATTTATTTCCTTCACCCTCGATCCCCGATTAATGCCGCAATAGTTTAACTTAGATCTTAAAGTCTACGCCCCGTCAATAACATGCTGAGTTACTTCATGCGTCTGGGAATGCACCCTGCATTCAGACAACTCATTCCTCATTCTCGCCCTTCATTGTCACGCTCACCCTGCACTCACAGTGATCACAATGCACTCACACTGATCACCATGCACTTGCACCATTCACCCGCTCACCTTGCACTCACAGCGATCACAATGCACTCACACTGATCACCATGCACTTGCACCATTCACCTGCTCACCTTGCACTCACAGTGATCACAATGCACTCACACTGATCACCATGCACTTGCACCATTCACCCGCTCACCCTGCACTCACAGTGATCACAATGCACTCACACTGATCACCATGCACTTGCACCATTCACCCGCTCACCTTGCACTCACAGCGATCACAATGCACTCACACTGATCACCATGCACTTGCACCATTCACCTGCTCACCTTGCACTCACAGTGATCACAATGCACTCACACTGATCACCATGCACTTGCACCATTCACCCGCTCACCCTGCACTCACAGTGATCACAATGCACTCACACTGATCACCATGCACTTGCACCATTCACCCGCTCACCTTGCACTCACAGCGATCACAATGCACTCACACTGATCACCATGCACTTGCACCATTCACCTGCTCACCTTGCACTCACAGTGATCACAATGCACTCACACTGATCACCATGCACTTGCACCATTCACCCGCTCACCCTGCACTCACAGTGATCACAATGCACTCACAATGATCACCATGCACTTGCACCATTCACCCGCTCACCTTGCACTCACAGCGATCACAATGCACTCACACTGATCACCATGCACTTGCACCATTCACCCGCTCACCCTGCACTCACAGTGATCACTCTGCTCTCAAAATGCACTTGTCTTGCTCACACTATACCTCAACCTGCAGTCACACGAGTACACTACTCATCCTGCACTCATGTGACACTTCACTCACCTGTCCCCCTCACTACTCAATATGCAACTCACTCAAACAAGCCCATCAGTAATCATACATTCATTCATCCCATTCTGAACTTGCATCCGCACCCAAAATGAGAGAGGACAGCAAGGGAGTGAGAGAATTTGATTGAAGAGGTCAGGGATGAGGAGAAATGTGAATTGCCGAAGAGAAGTGTGGACACGCAAGAAGTGAGTGTGATCCAAAGGTGAGGGCTTCTGTTAGAACAAAGGGGAGATGTGAAAGAGGAATGGGGGGACAGGAGAGGTGTAAGATACAAATAGACAAAAATTTGAATGAAGAGACGAGGTGAATGAGAAGTGCTGAGGGGCACGGGAGGTGACAGGGCCAGAGAGGCCATGAGATAATTGTGAGAGACTGTTAGAGATGAGGGCAGTGAAAGGACAGAATGGCAAGAGGTGATTAAAGGTGAAGTGAGAGGTTGAATGGGGAGAGTTCAGAAGTTGTAAAAAGGGGTGAAAGAAAATGACCTGCAAAGTGAGAGAGGGATCCGGGGTTAGGAGAGGAGAGAGGGATGGAAGGGGGGGGGGGGGTGAGAGGAAAGCTGCATGGGTAAAAGGCTTAACTCTACACAAAACCGCCAGGGTTTTAAGGGACCCCTGCTTCTTCCGGTCAGGGCCAGGTGAGCTTCTAATGTGGCAGCACGTATTGCTGCAGAGTGGAAGGCCCTTCACAAACGTTGACTTGAAATCTTTCTGATGATAATTGCTGTATTTTGGTTATAAATGGGTACTGATTGGGTGAAATCTTTCCTCAGCGTTACTGTGTGTAACAAATATCAAAATAATGAAGCAATGCTATCCCAAAATACGCGGCATCACATAACCTTATTTACATTTTCATCCCACGCAATTTAGTCAACAGGTTTAGACATTTTTGTCAAGAGGGGGTCCTTACGCCTCAAAATGTTGACAGGGGGGTCTCGGCATCCAAAACTTTGAAGACCTCTGTCCTACAGTAATGTGTGGTTTGTAGTTTTCTTTGGCCGACAGAACACATGACCATGTTACTATTGGGAGCTTCAGAGCATAGTGTATGTGTAGCGTGATTAGTTACCAGCTGAGTTTGCTAAAGGCAGTTTTTATGAGGGGTTGCAGTTTGACCCTCTTTTCTGTGCACTAAAATTGTGTGATGGTTTTGCTCTGGCATTCCTGTTACATCACTGTCTTGGCTCACCAATCTTAAACATCACTCCACTCTTAGGGATTATATTTGCCTGCATGATTGGGCTTGAGATTAGTTTTTGATAGCTGACCTCTGGCTCTTGTCTAGAAGGATTAGTATGTTTCCTGATTTCTCTGGCGGGCTGCCAGAGAAGACGAGGTCACTGGAGCAGCGTCTGCTTGTGCTGGCCCACCGGCTTCCACTCCTCTCTGGCTATGCGGAGCACTCTGTGGTGTGGAACCCTGGCCATTGGAGGCATCCCAGACAATCCCATACCAGGAGCGCCTTCGATGCGAAAGATAATTGGGCAGCAGGGAGAAGATCCTGATTGGCGTGTAGGTGAAGGTAGTGTTACCAGTGCCAAGCCGTGAGGGCTGGCCTGGGTACAGCATATGAACCCTCTTCTACGCTCTGAGTAAAGTCTGTTTGGATTTCCGGACTCCTACACCCTCACCGTTTTGTCTGGTTGGAGTGGAGATCTACATCTTGTTGAAGGAGGATGAGTGGGTGAAGAGGCTGGTGCGAATGTGCATCATCCCATCCCTCCTTCTTTGGTGAAATGTCCCTTTAGTACCACACTGTAGAAGGCTGGCTCTTTATATTGTGGACCAAAACGAGGTACTCTGTGTAAATAGTCCAGGCAACCCTTATTGTTTTACAGAGGCAAAAATGAGAACACTAAATGCTCTGTGTTGTGGTAGTGTGGGCGAGCAGATAGGACTTATCAGAGGGTAGTGCTATAAGCATTTGTTGTGCTTACAGAGGTAATAAATTAAACCCTCCAGAATAAATCTGAGACCAATTTAGAAAAAGAAGTCATTTTTATATAGATTTTGATACCAAGAACTTCGTTATCAGGTAAATACTTTTTAAAATATTGAATTTCACAGGTAAGTAAACAGTTCACTTAAATGTGTCTTTACGCAGCAGTGCTTCCTTATGGGAGAAAAAGCAAATGTTGCATACAGTTATTTGCGATCGGTTTCCAAGCCTCTCTTTTGGGACTTGGGGTCGTAGGGGGCCAAGGTCCAAAGTACCACCAGCAGCTACTCGTTACCTGCAATGGGGCATCCGGATGCAGAGGTGTTGGTCAGGTTGGTAGCTTTGCGCGCTATGCCGGTGGAAAAAGGGGATGGTGGGGTGCACCTAGAAACGGGCTGCAGAGGGAGACTTGTGGACAAGACCGAGAGCTGGGAGGGGCGTGGGTCACAACACAACCGGTTCGTCGTACCAGGGCTAAGGCACTCAAGTGCAGGGTGGAAAGGTCGGCTGGGCCCTTTGCGTCCCAGGACCTTGCTGTTGTCGCCCTCGCCAGTGGAGGGTGCAAATATCAGGAAAGCTGGGCCACTCTGGAGGTGGGTCTCTGCTGTGCTGATGTACCTTGACGGCTGCTCGGTTTTGGTGTAGTGGGAGTCCGGGTTGGAGACTCTCGGGCTCCGTTTGTTGCAAGGAGTCCGGTACCCCTGGTATGGGTCCTGTGCATCTCCGGTCGGTCCTAGTGTCCTCTTAGTCAGCGGGAGGCAGATCAGATGTTCAGGAGCACAGGAGCCTCTTCCTGTGGCCTGCTGCTGTGTGCTGGCTGGGGAGCGGCAACTCGGTGAACCAGACTTTGTTTCTTTGGTGCCTGCGGACTGCAGGGGATTAGCTCCTCTAAGCAAAAGGAGATTGCTAGCAATTTGCGAAGGACTGGCAGTCTCCTGGGGTTCTTGATAGATGCTCAGCTGCAGGACGAGTCGCTGGTCACAATTGTTGAGACTGGTGCAGGCAGGGTTTGGTGCCAAAAGTCCACAGCAAGTCTTCAGTTCTCTTTTTACCAGCGGCTCTTTTTTTTGTCCTCTTATTCCGTCTAATCTAAGTTCCTGGCATCAGGGGTGCCTCCTAAATAGTCAATTTAGGGGCATTAAGGGGAGTGACGAGTAGTGGGCAATGGGCTACTTATCTACATCCCCCTATATGAACTCTTCCTGTGGGAAGTAGGCATAACCTTGACCCAGAGAGCCTAGATTCCACCAATCCCAAGATGGTGGAGTTCTGAGTTTTATGTTCACATCAGGTAGCCCACCTTAGGGGTGGAACTAGCCTGATGGGGAACACACCGCCTGACTAGCTAATTTTCCCGCCTGTCCTAGTGCCAAATGGGCAGGGGATGGCATTTCTACGTCTGTGGAAGTCTTGGGTTGCATATCAAAGGCGGCAGAGGTCTTTGAAGCCTCCCTGGGGGTAGGGGTGGGATGTTCCAGGATTTTCCCCAAGTATCAGTACAGACTCCCCGTGTGAAACCAAAGGTTGTTACCCGGGGCTTGTCGTTCACACATAAACAGCATGAGATGGTTTATGCTTCTTTGTTTGTTCACTCGCGATATCTTTTAGGTACACAGTCTCTTATTATATTGGTAGTTTTGGCACTTTCACGTACGAGACGTTTCCTTCACACAGTGTTTTCTTCTGTTTAAGAACAGCGTTTTGTTTGAACTCTTATTCATGTGAACACTGTTTTGTTGTTTTTGAAGCACTAATATTGAGCGGATTTGCTCAGTTTCTTTATTCACTCGCTGGGTGGATCTTTATGATTTTTATGCACAATATCGGTCTTGTGAGTTGCTTCACACCCATTTCTTTCTATCGAAGGGTGCACATTTACTGAAACGTCAGCCACCATGAGCTTTGTTGACTTCGTTACTTTTTGGTTGTGGTTTTACCTCCCATTAACCACTCTTATTTCCTCATTTATTCTTCGAATATGTCCCCTGACGAAGGTCTATTTGAGACCGAAATGCATTGGAATATGAAGATGCTTGGGATATGAAGATGCTTGGGATATGAAGATGCTTGGGATAGGAAGATGCTTGGGATAGGAAGATGCTTGGGATAGGAAGATGCTTGGGATAGGAAGATGCTTGGGATATGAAGATGCTTGGGATATGAAGATGCTTGGGATATGAAGATGCTTGGGATATGAAGATGCTTGGGATATGAAGATGCTTGGGATATGAAGATGCTTGGGATATGAAGATGCTTGGGATATGAAGATGCTTGGGATATGAAGATGCTTGGGATATGAAGAGGCTTTGGATATGAAGAGGCTTTGGATATGAAGAGGCTTTGGATATGAAGATGCTTGGGATATGAAGATGCTTGGGATATGAAGATGCTTGGGATATGAAGAGGCTTGGGATATGAAGAGGCTTTGGATATGAAGATGCTTGGGATAGGAAGATGCTTGGGATATGAAGATGTTTGGGATATGAAGATGTTTGGGATATGAAGATGCTTGGGATAGGAAGATGCTTGGGATAGGAAGATGCTTGGGATAGGAAGATGCTTGGGATAGGAAGATGCTTGGGATATGAAGATGCTTGGGATATGAAGATGCTTGGGATATGAAGATGCTTGGGATAGGAAGATGCTTGGGATATGAAGAGGCTTGGGATAGGAAGATGCTTGGGATAGGAAGATGCTTGGGATAGGAAGATGCTTGGGATAGGAAGATGCTTGGGATAGGAAGATGCTTGGGATAGGAAGATGCTTGGGATAGGAAGATGCTTGGGATAGGAAGATGCTTGGGATAGGAAGATGCTTGGGATAGGAAGATGCTTGGGATAGGAAGATGCTTGGGATAGGAAGAGGCTTGGGATATGAAGATGCTTGGGATATGAAGATGCTTGGGATATGAAGATGCTTTGGATATGAAGAGGCTTTGGATATGAAGATGCTTGGGATATGAAGATGCTTGGGATATGAAGATGCTTGGGATATGAAGATGCTTGGGATATGAAGATGCTTGGGATATGAAGATGCTTGGGATATGAAGATGCTTGGGATATGAAGATGCTTGGGATATGAAGATGCTTGGGATATGAAGATGCTTTGGATAGGAAGAGGCTTGGGATATGAAGATGCTTTGGATATGAAGATGCTTGGGATAGGAAGATGCTTGGGATAGGAAGATGCTTGGGATAGGAAGATGCTTGGGATAGGAAGATGCTTGGGATAGGAAGATGCTTGGGATAGGAAGATGCTTGGGATAGGAAGATGCTTGGGATATGAAGAGGCTTGGGATATGAAGAGGCTTGGGATATGAAGAGGCTTGGGATATGAAGAGGCTTGGGATATGAAGAGGCTTGGGATATGAAGATGCTTGGGATATGAAGATGCTTGGGATATGAAGAGGCTTGGGATATGAAGATGCTTGGGATATGAAGATGCTTGGGATATGAAGATGCTTGGGATATGAAGATGCTTGGGATATGAAGATGCTTGGGATATGAAGAGGCTTTGGATATGAAGAGGCTTTGGATATGAAGAGGCTTTGGATATGAAGAGGCTTTGGATATGAAGAGGCTTTGGATATGAAGAGGCTTTGGATATGAAGAGGCTTTGGATATGAAGAGGCTTTGGATATGAAGAGGCTTGGGAT
The DNA here is from genome assembly GCF_964204655.1 of Triturus cristatus. NCBI lineage: Eukaryota > Metazoa > Chordata > Amphibia > Caudata > Salamandridae > Triturus > Triturus cristatus. The sequence continues at coordinate 51,898,706 of NC_140595.1, forward strand.
AGGAAGAGGCTTGGGATAGGAAGAGGCTTGGGATAGGAAGATGCTTGGGATAGGAAGATGTTTGTGAACGCTTTTGGAGTTCACCGTAATCTGTGTGGAATGCCAGCATGATATGAAGACACAATATCTAAATTAACATTTCACAGACTTTCGTTCTACTTAAGATACAATATTTGTGTACTTGACATTCTTTAAAGTTTCATCCCCTCTGTGGCGTCTCGGCTGTGCTCGGGGGGCGCCCCCTAATCAGGTGACGCTGCATTGTGCGGTTCTGCATGGATTTCACCAGACCATCTGTAGAACCAGTGGTCAGTCACAAGACATCTTTATTTGTTGTATCTCAGAGCCTGGAATTTTGCCTTTTTAGGCATCCCTTTCGTAATATTTTCCCAAACCTCTACATTGCGGGTTCTGTTTGCAGGAGGCTTTTAGCCACAGCAGTAAACCGAGCTAAGATGCCGGCTGACGGCGTGACGTGGCCTCTTGTCTGCATTAGAGTGTCGCACGGATGGATTCTGTGACGTTTCTCTTGGTTCACGAATATTTTATTGGGGATTTGCAAAGCTTTTCCTCAACAAATTTTTGTAAAAACTTCACAAGCTCCCCAAGCAGCTTCACACCACAGAGGACATCTTGGTCTTCAAGCCCCTGCTCGAAGCCTGGCTTTTGGGCTGCGCGTTCTAAACCCCAGGACGCTCCAGATCAGATCTTGCATGTAGCGCCAGGACACCCCACGCGTAGCTGCTCTCTCTACAAACCCCCTCGATAGGTTGGTTAAGAGGGAAACATCTGCAACTGTATTGGGTAAAAGAGGAAGCGAGAGCTGGAGTGGTTTTCATGCCGCGATGTCTTTGCAAAAAAATGCGCTCAGAGATTTGCGAGCTGCGCAGAACTCTGGCTTCACAAAAGTGGTGAACTTGGGAAAACTTTGCAGACGAAAGCTGGATATCTGTCACTGATGCCTTGAAAATTTCTTACGCTAAATAGTTAAATGAATACCATACGACTACTCTGTGCCTCTCATTGCCGATGTTCAGAAGAGAGACTTATTAGTGCGAGGCAGTGACTCTGTTTAATACTGGACCGCAGTATTGGGTGTTTTGGTGAACTTTAGTTTTAGTTTTTCAGTGACTGTTTTTGAATTTCTGGTGCTTGAAATAAGTTCTCGTTCAGCTCCCCTGCGTGTCTCCCTCCAGCCCAGCGGCGGATTGATTTCTCGCCCAACATTCGGGACTCGAGTACCATCCGAGGACTACAGCGTTTTCTTTCGACTCTATTCACAATTTGAAATTCTAAATAAAGTACAGCACAGGGGCGCTCCGGGATGGGCCTGGACATCGGAATCTATCCTCGTGCGCACGATGGAGCCCAATTGTGCGCTTTCTACCCGAGTTTTAATGATTGCAGCTGGGAGGCGAGTGTAAGGGGTGACATGCTGGTGCACTTCCGCCTATCGGCCACACGATGTCGCTGCGGGATCTCTCTGCTGACTTGGAGGTTAATGAGGAACAGCCCCAGGCAACGCCAGCGCGTCTGCCCTGTGTCATGGTGTTTTATAAACGCAGTTTTTGTTAGTAGAACCAGCTGTAGGAAAATAAACTCACTGTTCCAGCCGGGTTCCTTGGCGCACGCGGCGGGTACATGGCACTCTGCCCGGCTAGACCCGACTCCCGGGGCAGAGGGCTCCTCTGGGGGCTTACCTTGGAAGCCCTACTCCTGGCCAAGCCCTGCGGCGGGAGATGGCTCTGCTAGTCCCACTAGCAGGTCACTGTGACTTAACTTTGGCTGAGGAAAGCAAGCTGGCTGCAGTTCCTGCCGCTTCAAGGTCGGGCTCCGCCGCTCCTCTCTGGGACAGCTTTTAAAGCCTGCACTGCCTTCTTTTTTCCATTTCATGTCGTCAAGTAGTTAGCCTTACAATTAATAACCTTTTTGGAATTGTGCGACCGTAGGACTCCATTTAAAGTTCGTGTGAACTGCTCAGTTTGTCATTTTCGGATATGTTGTTTATTTCGTTCACAAAGATGTGTTTTTTTTTCTATTAGAAGCACGTGATAGTGAAATGGCATTTATCGATTTTAAGTAAAATATTGGATTTTTTTTTATATCAGTTCAATGGTGTGGCAGATTTTTTTCCTTCTAATCCGTAGTTCGATGCCGCCTTCCTTCCATCTAAACTCCAGGCACATTTCTCTCTCTTGGTCCCATCGGTAACTGAACACTGTATATTTACACACGTACAAAATAAAAGACAACTGAAGTAGGAATTTTACAGCTTTAAAAAACACACACACCTCCTAATCAAAAGAAAGTTGTGTTTTATAACTGAACAAAGGCTGGACTGTTCTCTCATTCAGATCGTTTGTCACATTGATCTGTTTGCTGTGAGTAACCTGACAAGTTCCACGTTTCTCACACTTTGAGGATATTCCAAATAAACGTTTGTCGGTTCCATTATCCTCTGGGCCCATTTGACAGGCGCAGACCTAGGTAGTTGGGGGGTGGGTGTGTAGGTGCGCAGCCATAGCGGCTATACCAGCGACTATACCAGCATTTTGGCTCGGGCCTTTAACAGGCGAGCGGGACTTTAATGCCGGCATTACCCAGCTACGGAGGGTTCTAAGGCTATTAGAACATTCCGCCCCTAGAGGGCATAATGCTCTAACAAATAAAAAAAAGGTCTTACGGAGCCCAAGGGTGTTGAAATACCCTCTGGCTCCGTGAGGACTTAGTTCCCAGCAACAGATGTGAACAAACATTGGAATGTTGGAGCTTCCGGCTTCTAACGGCCATTAGAAGCCTGGAGTACTCCATTGTCTTCAATGGGGCTCCCAAAATTCCAATGTTGTAATAATACTTCAAACCCAGTTAAACAACACAGCAGGAAGACAAATCAAAAACCAAAGCATGGGTTGTGCTATAATACACTGTGTGCATGTGGTCCATTGTTATTTCTATTTGTTGTTTGTAGACGAGGATAGGTACTTGTATTTATCTGAATCGTTGGGTGTCTTGGATTCTCAATTTAAAAGCAAGGATTAATATTCAGTTTCCATGTCATATACTTATCGATTTGCTCTACACCAAGGATAATTTATTCAGCATGTGCTTTCTCAAGACTGTTCTTTAATAGCTCTTCAATTGTCTTCTGTTTATCGATCTAAGCTTAGTTTGTGTGCCCACAAGTTCTCAGATCTGTCAGCATCTCATCTTGCCTTGTGTGCTCTAACTCACTGTGTTTTAAACTTTAGGTGATGCGGTTGAGACAGCCGAGGACATCTTCGTTCGAAAGGCCAAGGAGGGGATGGGCCAAGACGAGGCTCAGTTCAGCGTCGAGGTGCCCTTGACCAGCAAGGCCTATCTCTGGGCAGACAAGTACCGACCCCGCAAGCCTCGCTTCTTCAACCGAGTGCACACCGGCTTCGAGTGGAACAAATACAACCAAACTCATTATGACTTTGACAACCCCCCGCCCAAGATTGTGCAGGGCTACAAGTTCAACATCTTCTACCCGGACCTGATCAATAAACGTTCTACGCCGGAATACTTCCTGGAGGCCTGTCACGACAACAAGGACTTTGCCATCTTGCGTTTTCACGCAGGCCCGCCCTACGAGGACATTGCTTTCAAGATAGTCAACCGCGAGTGGGAGTACTCGCACCGGCACGGCTTCCGCTGCCAGTTCTCCAATGGCATCTTCCAGCTCTGGTTTCACTTCAAGCGGTACCGCTATCGCAGATGAGCACTGTGGAGTGTGGCGAGGCGGTCGCCGTCACCAGCACAAACTTGTATTTATATTTTCATATTTCTCTGCCCATACACACTAATCGAATATCTGGGATTGTGAATTCTGGAAGTGTTTTGGGCAGTCATTGCATTCCTTACCTGGTTCCTATAGGTTCAGTCCATCATTTCCTGTCAGGCTTGGGATGCTGTTTTTTATAATCTGGACCTAAACAAATGTTCCCTGTATGATAGCCCATAAAATAAAGTCAACTGACTATATTATGTGCTCTGTTCATTTAGAAATCCCGGGAGTCTGTCCACTCACATCTGTATAGCCTGCCCATCCTGTCTAGTTTCCTCCTGTGCATCACTGTCCCCTGGTTGTTGCTGTCTGTTTGATAATCATTCATGCACTTTAATGGTTCCAACTTGTACACGTCATTTTGCAAAGCAGATAACCCGGACCAGCATTCTTCATAGTCCTGTGGTGTTTTTAGGTCTCCCCTGACCCAGCGCATGCGCTGGTCTGGCGAGACTTTTTGAGAGGGCTCCAAAAAGTGCTACCAGGCCAGCCTGGACCTACAGTGCATGTGCGCGGGCGCGAGCGCCACGCTTGACCACAATTACTTTCACTTCCGCTTTGATGTTTGATCGCGATCACTTTCGCGGCTGCACGGCCGCTTGGCATAGCCAATAGGTCTCGCTTTTGGGACCTTATAAGTATTTAGTTATGCAACTGTTGCATGACTAAACACTTAAAAGGTCCCAAAGGTGAGACCTATTGGCTATGCAAATGCTTGTTTATTTTTCTCTCCCTTTGGTAGAGAATTGAAATATCCCCATCACTTGGGTACTTTTTCTTTTAATGCAGAATGCGTACCTAGCGCATGTGGGTGTCTTGGATGCATAGAGCGGGGAACACAGTTACCAACATAGTGTCAGCATTGCACTGCCATGGCTAACCCTTGATATCTGGAGGAGTTTCGGTCAGTGGTAAATTATGGTAGAATCCAAATCTAGGGTTGTTGAGAGGAGATCAGTCCGAAATTTTTACTTTTAAGGTTTTCTTAAGGGCAGATGAGGCTAACACCAACAACAGATCGCAGCACTTTGATGGCAGTACAAGTGAGTGTGCTTGCTTTTAGGTCTCGCGCCTAGCGATGCAGTGTGTAGCATTGCTCGCGCAGTGCGAGACCTCATGTAGGGGGTTCTGAAAGCTAACCACACACTCGTGTGTGTGTGTGTGTGTGTGTGTGTGTGTGTGTGTGTGTGTGGTTTTGCTTTCGTCGGCTGCTATTGGCTTTAGCGTGTTTATAAAAAAAAAAAAGGCACGCAATTGAGCAAAGGCTGGCGCATGTCCCGCCTTTGCTCCGCCCATTCCCATCGGTGTCTATTACGCGCTGCAGCGCGCTTTCGCCTCGCTGCCGCCCTCCCTCGCACCCGCTCCTCTGTGGTGTGCGCGCACCACTGGTTTCGATTCCCGCCCCCGCTCCTCCTGTGGTGCGCACGCACCACTGGTTTGTAGAGGCGACACTGAAAAAGTGAAGTTCGTCAGATTTGAAGGTGTGAAATAACAAATATTTATTGACCTATTCGTAGATAAACCTTAGTCACACTTCCGAAAGTACTTATCGCATTTTAAATGTTTGGACTGGACACTTAAAACAGATAGACGTCTAATGCTAACTCTACTCCCGTTCTCACGCGCATTATGTTTCCCTGTGTGGACGGAGGGACGATCACAGTGCTCGCCTCGTGCTATCGCCTATGTGGTTTGCCTCCACCCCCGTTAATGGTAAGTGACCATGTGGACAGCAAGCACTAAAGGCTACATTGTCTGGGTTAGAAGTTAAGATATTGTTACACGTTTTATTGATGTACCGAGGATAAAAGGCGGATTGCTGCATGCTTCCTAATCCCTACGTCTCACTGCAGGAATTTTTGCAGCAGGCACTCAACCCACCATTCTCTCGGCGCTCCCAGGTCGAGATCCCTCATATGGCCCCCTCCTGCTCTTTGCACGTCCCCACCTCACGTGACCTCTGCTGTCAGCAGGGTTCCAGGGGGCGTGACCTCACAGCGCCCCGCCGCCTTGTACTGTTTGCAGCCGGCGCGCCTGGTTACCAGGCACCTCTGGGAGCCATGGGAGGCGTCATGAGCCAGGTAAGATTCAAGCACCTGTGCTGAGCTTTGTTGTCAGGTCAATTCGGCGGGTGCTGTGCCTCCTCGGTACTCGCACCGGATCCACACTCTGCCACAGTGCCCCAACACCCAAAACAATCCCTGTGGTGTGAGTCCCAAACATCTGTTAACAGAGTGAAGCAGGCTGGTGGTGTCTCGGCTACATGTATCCGTTTGTAAACCGTGGGACACGGGTTAGAACCTCCGACAGCTCTGGGGTACGAGACAGTGACTGTAGAAATAATTGCACACGGTACAGAGTCGAGTCCCGTAGAGTCAGAGCCCACTTAGCTTGGTGGGCTAGTGCACTTGCTGCAGAGATCTCTGATAAATCTTCAGGTTATATGACCAACTTCTGCCATGGCAGACTCTGCGTTCACCTTTGTCTCTCTCGGAAAGTGAGTACAATAGAACCGAGTGACACTTTTCTGTAATATCCCCTGGTAAAATTGATAATACTAAGAGTCCATGTGACCGTAGCAACCCGCAAACCAGTATTAAAAACACCAATTTCTCCAAAACTTCAGTTTTGAATGAAGCACGATTTTGTAAGAACTAGAACCGATCCGAAACCTCAAACGAAAACGATTCCTAGTTTCCTACAGGTCTCCCCCAAGATCGGGCAAGTTTAGTGCATTATCAGCTGCGCTTTAAACAAGCATTGGCATAGCCAATAGGTCTCGCCATTGGGACCTTATAAGTGTTTTAGCCATGCAACAGTTGATGTTGTTGCACCAAGGATATTGTGCAGCATAACTAAATACTTATAAGGTCTCATAAGCGAGACCTATTGGCTATGCCAATGCTTGTTGTGTGTGATGTGCATGCGTGAAGTATTGACATTTCACTGGTGCTTGTTTCTAGATTGAAGCTATAAGTTCAGATGTGTGGAATGAAAGAATTGTGTAGAAGTGGAAGGGTAGTGTGATAACGGAAGTGGAGGGGCGTAGGTTGAGATGACTTGTGTAATAAGAATGAGTGATATATTTGAGACAGACTGAATGTAAGTTCTTGTTGGTGTATGTATGGACCAGTAGGGCAATTTGAGATGCCTGTGGGATTTCTGGAAAGGTCCTGAGCCCGATAGAGCTGACATGAATGCTGTATGTCTAAAACACATGTTTCTTTACATCTCGTGGCCAGCATGCCCCTTTCTGTAAGGTTCGGAGATGGTTGTATTGCTTTGGTAGGCATTTTTTGTTTTCATTGGGATAAGAATTGGTTAGTTGCTGATGTCGCCCCTTGTGTATCAGTAAGATAGCTCCCTTGAGTCATATCAGCCTTCTGCAGTGGCCTGTTGCCCTCCGCTAGGTTGGTGCTATATACATACCTCTATGTGCATAAATACAGACCAGGACTATGGAGAGAGTTGCTGAATGCGTCCAGTATGGTCAGGTCGTTAGGAAAGGTGAGGACCGAGCCACGGCAGTGTCAGACAGTCAGTGATGGCCAGGTTGATCTTTGAGGTCGAACCTACAGTCTGAGCTTGTACTAGCTGCATGTTGGTTGAGGGTCAGTGATTGAGATCGCTGTGAGGTCACTGAGCGGGATGAACCTTACATTCCAGTCCTTCGTGCAGTGACCGTGCTTGGCCGCCAGTGTAGTACATTGGGATGAACATTCATTACATTGGACGGTTCCCAGGATTCTTTGATAAACTCATAAACTCAGAATCCTTTTTCTAACCATTCAAGATGGGAGCTGGGTTTCCCAAACATTTTCTTCTACGTAGTTCTCTAGATCAGTGGTTCTTAACCTATTGACGTCTGTGGACCCCAAGAATTACTGTAAACCAGGGATCCACACTGAGCCATTATTGGAATCTGGGGAACCTCGCTGCGTCATTACTGGAAGCCAGGGACCCCAGCTTAAGCAATTTTGATCATTCAAACCCAAAAGCAATACACAAAAATGGAATGGAGAAATTAGCATTCATCAAATGAATACAGAAATGATGAAATATTTGATCTAATTCACAAACCAATATAAAGCTGTTGACGCTTTTCTAAATTCAGTTTAACACATATCGTCCCCATGATCTCCTGGTTAATGCACTTTCTCTGCTACAATCCGAGGACACCAACTTAATTTTCTGCCTCCAGTTTCAAATTCCTTCACGTTTACAGAGGGTTTTTAATTTAAAATGTTACTTCTTTATTTGTATACAATTTATTCTGTTAATGTTTAATTTTCAATTTTCTAAGCAGTCACGGGTAGGTGTAGTGGACCCACTTGGTCCCTTGTACTGCAGGTTAAGAACTGCGGCTCTTGGTAATGGCTGATCGAAGCAGGCAGCCACTATGGACTCCTCCTTGTTCAGTTTCTGTACTGTCCACTTTGAAATATTATGGAAATGTTCATCAGATGGAAAAAGCAGTGTTGCTGAATGGCTGCATCCCTCGTGGAGTTTTTCATCTGGCAAAGTTCTTTCATTGGCAGCCTATGGAAAAAGAGCTTTCATCGACCAATGACATTCCACCTGTAAAAATGCTTTATAAACTGCTATAGTTGATTTCTATCTTGATTCTAGTTCACATAAAAGTCTGAGCATCAAGCAGATAGAACTTTGAGGTGTACATCTAATAACTTCTGTGAAGGTTGCTGGAAGCATATTGGTCTTTTGGGATCCTTTCGAGCTTCACCTGAAAGTGGACAGGTCAGAACCTGTCGAAACAGATAATTTAAAAGCACGTGAAATTTTTGGGGGCTGTACGTTTTTTTTTTTTTATTAATATCTTTTTTTAAATTTGGTAATAAAAATTGTTTAATATGTGTATAAAATGAGAATTTTTTAACGTTTGGCAAAATGTGCTTTGGTATGTGTGTTTTTTAAAGTGTGTAATTCAAGGCAGAGTTTGAGGGGAACCAGGCAATACTGACTTTTCTGTTGATGACTGTTATGAACTAAAACTTAGCCTTATTCCTACCCTTGCACCTGAAAGACCAGTTCCGATAACCTGGACAGTGACGCCAGAACTCTTCATACTGCCTCAATAATGCACCGAGTTGTTTTTTTAAATCATTGAGAATGTTGAGCAAGTTCACCCTCTTAAGTAACTGGGGTTCAGCCCCTCGCCTGCTGGAGCTGTGCAAGGTTGACACTGCCATACCGCAGATAGCGTCATTAGCACGTGCCAACCTGAGCGGAAGATTCTGTGCACCTTTTTGGGTGGAAGTCAGGATACAACCAAGTGTCTTCTACACTTCATGATGGTTTCTTTCTGTGATGGACAGGTGACAGCACGTGCAACATTCTGCTGCCCCTCTGTACATGCAACATGTGGACCATTCCACTGCTGCTATCTGCACCCGAAGAGAGCATTTGGCCTTACCTGACGCAGAGTTTGACTTGTCCTTCTGTGGCTTAGATGGTCATTTGAAAGCTCTCTGTATTACTCGAGTATTCTATGGACAAGAGAATTCCCTTGTTTGTTAACACTTCCATCATCCTGCTCGCTACTTGAGATACTGGCTCTCACGACAGCTGATGGTTGGGGTTTTCACAAAGCCAGTTCTACTCTGGAGGACACTTCCGTTTTAAGGCTTGGCTTAGGATCATCTTCTGAAGTTCTGATCTTTTTTTTTTTTTTGCAGTTTAGTGGGCAGCTCTGCTGTTCTCATGTGGCCACCAAGTTCGCACTCTGCATTGTCATCTTGTTCCCCCTACAGTCACTAGAATGGTGAGGTCATTATTATCTGATATTTAGCGATTTGAGGAAGACTCCTCTCTATTAGAAAGATTCCTAATAAATTTCCAGCGAATGCACAGAATCTTTTCCTCTGTTCCAACCTGGCCAATGCATAATGTGGACTGTTGGTGTGAGGGACATGAATAGAATGGTAATATCTCTTGTGTGTACTGCACTGGAGGTCTGTGCTGACTTGACTGGCGTCTGCCAATCAGGAATCCAAAGTTTGGATTTCCTGCCTGTCTGAGCCACAAGTGATTTTTGCACTAGAAGCCATTCTGCATCCTTTAAAATCGTGTTAGGGTCTTCTGCACTGGTTCTATTTCTCCGGGTAGGATCATCCGGGTCAGCGACCAGCAGGGAAGCTTCAGTTGACAGCCCTAGGGTCTTTTTGTTTGGGGGTGGTAGTGAGTTGAATTTTGAGTATTGGCAGGTGGAAAACGCACAATAAAAGCTGGACTGGTGCGCCTCATGGGGCGTGTGGGAAAGGTTGGACTCTAGCTCAGGACCTCGAAAGCAGTCCACTCCATGGACAAGTGGCTGTTGTCTTCAGAAAAAGCAGGCTTTCCTGCTGAGCTTTGTTTACTTCAGCACCCTCCAACCTCTCATCCCTCCCACTGGATGCACTGAGGGTTCTATTCGTGGGATACTGCCTCTTCACGCCAGGCTGTTTCAACACTGGCCGAAATTGGCCCGTGACTCCATTTTCCTACAATAGTTTGAATGATTGGGTCGGAATGGGGACTTTGTACATACCTTGTTAAATGGGGCTGTCAGCACCTTGGCTGCCGATAAAAGTGCGAGTTGAAGCGACTCATTTCCCTTATTTATCTTATCTGCTTGGGCCAGAAGATATCAAAATCCAGATGTATGTTCATCTTGGTGTGGAATGTACATTTCTGGCCTTAAGAGATGTGTCTGAATGATAACCTAGGTGGGAATGGTCTGCTTTTGGGATTGCACAAACGTGTCCTAACCAGTAGGGAAGCTTCAGTTGGCGGCCCTAGGGTCTTTTTGTGTGGGGGTGGTAGTGAGTTGAATGTTGAGTATTGTTTCTGAACTGCAAGTTGCAAGAGGTTTGCTTCCAGCTGTATATGATTTGGTCATTGGCCTGGCACTTAATTCTCCCACAACGGGATGGTCAAAAGGATGCAAATAAAAGGTAGCAACTGTTCATTAAATAAGTATCATTTATTTTGCCAGAGGCGATGCTCACTCCCTAGAGGTGAGGTACTGTAGCAGTTGAAATGTGCTATGTCATAGCAGAGTCTTTTGGTGTGACTTGGCTGCTAGCAATACTTTGTTGTGGAGAGTTATTGATCTCATAATTGTGTTCATGGGACAGTTGCATGATCCTTTGCCCTCGTGTCAATTTTAGATTTTTTTTTTTAAATGTGTGGCTTTCTTTTTGCATCTACTTCAACACTCTTCGTGAAGGTGGAAAACACAGTAAAAGCTGGACTGGTGCGCTGCATGGGGCGTGTGGGAAAGGTTGGACTCTGGCTCAGGACCTCGAAAGCAGTCGACTCCATGGACAAGTGGCTGTTGTCTTCAGAAAAAGCAGGCTTTCCTGCTGAGCTTTGTTTACTTCAGCACCCTCCAACCTCTCGTCCCTCCCACTGGATGCACTGAGGGTTCTATTTGTGGGATACTGCCTCTTCACGCCAGGCTGTTTCAACACTGGACGAAATTGGCCCGCGACCCTCCATTTCCCTACAATAGTTTGAATGATGGGGTTGGAATGGGGACTTTGTACATACCTTGTTAAATGGGGTTGTCAGCACCTTGGCCGCCGATAAAAGCGCAAGTTGAAGCGACTCATTTCCCACATTTAGATCTGCTTGGGCCAGAAGATATCAAAATCCAGATGTATGTTCATCTCGGTGTGGAATGTACATTTCTGGTTTTAAGAGATGTCTGTTCGGTATAAATGAAATTTCCTTCATTCTGCTTGTCTATGCTAGCTAGGCCTGAGGCAGGTAACTCAATTTGTGACTTCTGTTCTATTACAGCCTATGATTTTGGAGACAAAAAGCAAAATTGACGCCGAAATTGTACTTTAGTATTTGTTTCTTTAAAGTGTTTAGTTCAAGGCAGAGTTATGAGGGCAACCAGGCAATACAGACTTTTCTGTTGATGACTGTTGCTTTATTCCTGCCCTAGCACCTGAAAGACACGTTTCAATAAAGCGGCCTGTGACGCCGGAGCCCTTCATACAACCGCAACAAATACCCCACAGAGTTGTTTTGTAACATTGAGTAAGATGGGCAAGTTCACCCTCTTAATTAACACGGGTTCAGCCCCTTGCCTGCTGGAGCTGTGCAAGGCTGTTCCTGCCGTACCCCAGATAGCGACAGTAGCACGTGCCAACCTGAGCTGAAGATTCTGTGCACCTTTTTGGGTGGAAGTCAGGATACCACCAATTGTCTTCTACCCTTCATGATGATTGCTTTCTGCGATGCACAGGCAACAGTATGCATGACTTTCTGCTGCCCCTGAATGCACAGTTGACAATATGTGGACCATTCCACTGCCGCTACCTGCATCCGTAGAGAACTTTAAGTCTCACTGCGCAGAGTTTGACTTGTCCTTCTGTGGCTTAGATGGTCATTTGAAAGCGCACCATATTACTCAAGAGTATTCTATGGGCAAGAGAATTCCCTCACTGCTTCCACCATCCAGCTCGCTGTTTGAGATACTGGTATTCACGACAGCTGATGGTTGGGGTTTTTCACAAAGCACCTTCTACCCTGGTGGACACTTCCGTTTAAGGCCTGCCGTAGGATGATTTTCTAAAGTTCTGATAGTCTTTTGTTGGAAGTGTAGTGGGCAGATCTGTCATTCTCATGTGGCCACCAAGCTTGCATGCTACATTGTCATCTTGTTCCCCTACAGTCACCTGAATGGTGCGGTCGGTATAATTTGATATTTAGCGATTCGAGGAAGCCTCACCTCTATTAGAAAGATTTCTAATAAATGTGCAAAAAATGCGCAGACTCTACTTTCCTCTGTTCCAACCTGGCCAATGCATACGATCGACTATTGGAGTGAGGGACTTGAATGAGAATTTCAAATCTCTTTTATTTGTGTACTGCACTGGAGGTCTGTGCTGACTTGACTGCCGTCTGCCAATCAGGAATCCAAAGTTTGGATTTCCTGCCTGTCTGAGCCGCGAGTGATTTTTTTTTTGCAATCAAAGCTATCCTGCATCCTTTAAAAGATACAGTGCCGGGGTCTTCTGCACTGGTTCTATTTCTAAGGGTAGTACCCTCAGAACCAGCAGGGAAGCTTCAGTTGGCAGCCCTAGGGTATTTTTGTTTGGATATGGGAGTGAGTTGAATGTTTAGTATTGTATTTGAACAACAAGTTGCAAGAGGCTGGCATCTAGCAGAAATGCTTTGTTTATTGACCTGGCACTTAATTCCCCCACGCTGGAAAGGTCAAAATGACGCAAAGACGAAAGGGTAGCAACTGCCCATTAAATAAGTATCATTTATTTTGCCAGAGGCGATGGTCGCTTCCTAGTCGTGAGGTACACCAGCAGTTGAAAGTTGCTGTGTCAGAGCAAATTATTTCGTTGTGACTTGACTGCTAGCAATATGTTGTTGTGGAGAGATTTTGACCCTAGAATTGTGTGCAATGGACAGTTGCATGATCCTTTGCCCTCGTGTAATTTTTTTAATTTTTTTAATTTGTGCTTTTGAATCTACTACAATACCCTACTTGCAGGTGGCAAACACACAGTAAAAGCTGGACTGGTGCGCTTCATTGGGCGTGTGGGAAAGGTTGGTCTCTAGCTCAGGATCTCGAAAGTAGTCCACTCCATGGGCACTTGCTGTTGGCTTTCCTGCTGATCTCTGTTTAGTTCAGCACCCTCGAATCTCTCATCCCTCCCACTGGATGCACTGAGGGTTCTATTTGCGGGATACTGCCTCTTCACGCCAGGCTGTTTCAACACTGGACCAAATTGGCCAGTGACTCCATTTCCCTACAATAGTTTGAATGATGGGGTTGGAATGGGGACTTCGTGTGCACATGCCTTGTCAAATGGGGCTGTCGGCACCTTGGCTGCTGATAAAAGAGCAAGTCGAACTGACACATTTGCCACATTTAGATCTGCTTGGGCCAAAAGATATCAAAATCCAGATGCATGTTCATCTCGGTGTGTAATATACATTTCTGGCCTTTAGAGATGTTTGAATGATACCTTAAGTGGAAATGGTCTGCTTTTGAGATTGCACTAGGTGTGTACAGACGGAAAGGTCACGGAGTTTGTAAATTTCTGTTCCATTCCAGCCTATAATTTTGGGGCCAAGAAGCTAAATTGTTTCTTTCTTGAATCGATGGACTGGACCGTGCATTGGCGATGGCAGATATGATAATACTTATTACATTGATCTAAACCTGATCCTCTTGCAAAGTACAGGCGCTGTCACCCAAGGACTCCCAACAAATGAACCTTGTGTAGCTGCTCCTGGGTTCCCTTGTTCCCCGTACCATTGCGTTGCCCCTCCAGCCGCTCCTTGCAGGAATATGCAACCCTGCTCCATTTGTATTCCATTGCAAAGCTGTTTTGAGCAAACCCCATGTGGATGGAATGGACGAGCACCATAGATGGAGGTGTGAACTATTGTCCATTTAACCGTACTGAGCGCTTGCCCTGCCTGCTTCATCAGAGACGCTTCTTCCTTCCAACTTGCCTGTTAACCACCACTACAGTGCAAAGGCAAGCCTACTTTCGATCTATTGCTTTCTACCCAAGATTCACTTCCCTCCTTCCATGCCTGCGCCTTCATCCTGCTTAATCCAGCTCTGTCCTGCACACTGTGTGTCCTCGGCATGACCCACAACCACACACCGCCAACTCCCTACCCACTAACAACTTGTAACACTCAACGCGCTTGCTTCTCTTGTGACTACACGCTAGCTTTGCTCCTGTGCAAGTCTTCGCCACTACTGATGGTTGCACGTACCAAAAGCTAGCTAGACTCTACCATCACCTCCCCACGTAACCAGCACATCCCTCCACGCTAACCCTATAAGAAATCTTTCCCAGGTATCCTCAACAAGCAAAGACACAATTAACCAATTCCAGCACAGGAAAGTCAATTTCAGTCAAGATCAACTGAACCGAGCAGGCAAGCCTAGACACAAATACATTCCACATGTCCCCTACACAGTCATTACTGGGGTGCGGTGTCTAGGGCAGTATGTTATGAAACTTTGCGATAGGGTGCGTGCGAAACTATCCAATCCTGCTACCTTTCACCTTGGTAACACTTGGTTCTTCAATCTTTGGGCTTCTTGTAAAATGTTGGTGCCACAGCAAGCCATGCTTGTTTTTGGGGGTGAAAATTAATTCTGGGTGCTGCGTATGAAAGGGGAGCTCACCCCCCGGTTCAGCACCAGGACATGGATCCATCAGACACTGTCCAAAACCCCAGGTGCTTGTACAATAGGGGGGGTGGGGCGTAACCTCAACACTGAGGAAGTGTCACTTCAGATTTGTCATTCTGACAGTGACAAATCCCAAAGTAGAAAAATCGAACACTTGATAAAACAAACAAAGAAGTGTAGGAATAGAGCCAACACTCGAAAAAGAGGGAGGCAGGATGACAGGGGCGGTGGAAAGATTTAGTGCCCTCCCCTTAAGGAAAAACAAATCCTCAAAATGGGAGAATGAGACAGGACTTCTAGCAAAACCAAAGAGGAAAATGCCACATTTAAAATTAATAACTTACTCATTGGAAAAAGAAACTATGGGAAGTAACAAAGAAAGGGAAGTAAATGCTTTGAAGCGTGGGGAGCCATTAGAGACACTGAAAAAGAGGGTGATGTATTACAGTTTTCTCCTTGTATCTAGCCAGGCAGTGGTGTGGAGTTGGGTTGGAGATGGTTGCTTGCGTGGGCCTGCTGTGTAGCCTGCTGAAATGGCTCAGTTTAGTTGCCACGCATTCTCTTGCATCCGGGTCGGGTACCTCCAGTTGGTGCTTCATTTGTTTAGTGGTAAGATGGGTTAGGATCCACATTGTAAGGATGAGAATAAATGACAAAAAAAAAGGGATACCACTCTTACAAGTCATGACTGACCTGATGTTATTGTACCCGGATTTCCCCAAGTCCTAGGACACCGGCACCAATTTTACTTGTCGGAAACTCTGGCCGGTGTAGTGGGTAAGAGTTGGGGCTACAAGTGCAACCGAGCCTTGCCCCCGCTCGACTCTCTTCTAAGGCAAGAATTCTGTAAGGAATTTAACCTGGAAAAACGGAGCCTGCACAATTACTTCCAGCTCTGTGGGAGTAATTTTTAATAGAAGAATTTATAAGATGGGAAGCTGACCACAAACATTATTTCCGCATTACTTGCAGTTGTGACTCATAAAACACCCCTGAAAAGAAAATGCTGTTTACTGCTAGCCTGGGATGCGAGTACCTCTGCTGTAGCCAGAAAGGCTTGGCCGTTTTCTTCAAATGAGGAATGGATTTCAGTCTAATCATAGACTTTTCTCAATTAGTTCCATTTAGAGTCATTTAATGTGAACTTTTCGTAATATTTTAGCAATCTGGCCTAGATCTGGGCCTCCTGGGCTTATGCTTGGCCTGCCTGTGGCCTGTTTATCCTACCACTGCCTGCTATATTATGGCTCCTTGTACCCTTTAATGTATAGTTCCTTCATTCTCAATACAAAGTACTCCTGTATTCCCTGGGGCGTGTTCCTCGACGTGATGCCAAGGGCCGCGAGTCGGTAAAGTTGGAGCAGACACCAGATGCAAACCGTGATCTTTCCTGGCAGGGACCTACATATGTACCGAGTATTCACCAGGCTGCTGGCATCCGAGAATGCTTGGAGTGATGAAAGGCTGGGCCGACCTCGCTGGAAT
This sequence comes from Triturus cristatus, assembly GCF_964204655.1. Lineage (NCBI taxonomy): Eukaryota > Metazoa > Chordata > Amphibia > Caudata > Salamandridae > Triturus > Triturus cristatus. Next base: position 51,915,181 of record NC_140595.1, read on the forward strand.
TTGTTTTTTATTCCTGTACCGCTTGTACTCAGTTAAACAGTAAAATAACATTTTTTTAAAATCACAGATGCTGCACCGTTTTGTACTTCTACATGGTGGCTGTCCACAATGGAGTGGCCCTCTCCTGAATTCAGTAAGGGGCGAGTGGCTTAAGGAGCCTATCGATGCGCGTCAGCCTGCTTTGTGCTACGGACGTCAGAAACTCGACGGAAGACAATGTTTGGCTGGTTTGCTCTTGGGAAACGGGCTGGATCTATCTCTTGGCAACGCAGAATAGATGCCAAACTGTTGTCATGAACGAAACTGGTCTGAAAAAGCACCCTCACCCACTGCTCTTGTCGGCGCTATAAACTACTAATAATAAATAAATCCTGAAAAATGTGTGTTCGCAGTATCGATTTTGTGGAATAATGCATACTGTTTGTCTTTTTAAAACTACAGGTGAGTATTAATATGTCTCCCTTTCTAAGAGTGTCTCCCAAGAAATGTCTGATACTGTGTTTCGTAGCTCCTCATACCCTTTATAAAAACCAAAGCACTTTTCAGGTGCAGATAGGACTTTGCCAACCAAGCACAATGGTTCGAGTAAAGTGTTGGTTTATCACGTGGGCTTTCCGGCAACCCTTTTGGTGATGTAGATGAGGCCTGAGGGATGCCTTTATCGTGTTGCGACAAACTTGTCGCACGCGTGTCTGTGTTGCAAGAAGCAGAGTAACTAATACATTTGCTTATTTCTTTTTGTGCACGCAATTAATTTGTATCCTTTTATGTTGTAGTTCACGGTGACAGCACTGTGTGTCTGCTTTTAGTTAATTTACTTATTTTATTTGTATTTTGCACAGAGGAACGCGTCCGTGCTCTGATCATTCTATAATCCTACAAATCTAAATTGAATAACGTATAACACCACTGCTTCGTGTTTGTAAATGCAGTTCCATCTAAGGCCTACTCTGAGTTGGCTGATATAAATAAAACATGGCTCAGTCAGATATACAGCAGGTAACTAACTTCCAGAAAATTGTGCTGTCAGGAAAAACGTTACCCTTGGTATTGCTGAGGGAATGCTGTCTGCATGCATGTCTGTCCGTCATTCTGGTCGTAACTGTCTGGACAGGACATCTCATAGCTCTATTTATGCAAACAGGGGTAACTTATATGTGCCAGAGGTTTTGTGTTGCATTTACCCTGGTGTACGTTACGCCTTCCTGGGTCGCTCATGGAACTTTCTTACTCAAACCGGTATAGTTTACACCTATCTGAAGAAATAGGAGTAAATGTGTAGCAGTAGTGAATAAATAACACTTAAGCCAGTTTTCCAGACCCTATGGGTGCATTTTTGCACACTGCAGAAAAGTCCCTGCTTGTAGTCAAAATCTTAAAATATTTTTGATGTTTGTTTGAATGTTTTTTTTCTTTTCATTTCTAATTATTTTCCATCGCATGGTCCCCCTCTCCCTTTTCCTAAACAGAGTTGATTACATGGTGCATCGCCAGCACCTGTGTTTCTCTGGTGTAACTTACACGTACTATAAAATGTAAGACTTATATTTGCACTTGGTGGTGAAAACTAAGTTCCACCGGGGCCAGTGTGCACCACTTTTGGGTAAAATTTCGCTGCGCGCTCTTGTGGTAGTGGCCCTGAGTGGGATAAGAGCACGCATGTGTAAAATGATGCATGCATGAGCAAATCACATCCACACGGGCTTGTAGCTACACCTTTCTTAATAAAGTCTAATTTATGCATGTGTTAATTTGACATCTTTTTCCTGGGGAAAACTAAATTATACCTAGAACAAAAACTTTGTACACTAGATCAGCAATCCTGGGAATATAATGTTAAAAAAGCCCGGCCAGCCTTGTTTGTCATCAGTGGCTTTGAAAAATAAAGCAATTTTTTTTATTTTACTAAAAGTAGACTTACAGGTGACTGGTGGTGTTGCTCAATCTGTGTGCCATAAGCGCTGTGCTTTCTAGAGACTCCTCTTTTGAGATAGGAAGTTCAAACCGGTGCAAAATTCCCGCCAAAAGCCCTGGAGCAGTGTGGTCCCTATGGGGCCTTATAGATCCCTCCAGCACAGAGAACCTAAGACCAGAATATTGTGCAGGCATTATCCGCAAGGGGTGATTTTTGTTATGAAGAAAACAGACCCTCTGACTTTGCCACAGAAAATATGCTTCCCATTGGGGTGGAGGTGGGAGTTAGTTCGATGAAAAAAGTTTTCTACAAGAATCTGCCTCTGATGGGAAATTGTGCTTACTCCGCTGCACGCTCATGCCCCAAGAATTCGCCATTCCTGGGGCCAAATAACGCAACTCAGTGAAAATCAAGCCCGAAGTAATTGTACAATTTTCCACGCTTGCTCAGTTTCCTGCCTCTGCTTGTTTGTCTTATTTCGGTCTCCTGTCAGAGGCGTCCAAATGTGTTCTTTTGTTTATAAGAAGCCCTGTCTGGAGAGCGGGCCAGTGGCTGCGGGGCGTAGATCCCGACTTCTGCAATGTCTCTTATCCTGGCCTGCCTAACCCAGATCTCATGTAGGAAAAATATGAGGCTCATGTGAGCAGGGGATGGCAAAGACAATATAGCATTAAGGGATGTTCTAGAGGGCATTATTAGGAGATAATTGCCTGCCACCCGAGTTATGCATTCCAAACTGAAGAGGAATTGGGGCATTATGATGCACAAATGTATCTTTTTTATAAAATACATATTTTTTTCACACTAGCGAAATAGGAGGGATGCAATGACCGAGTTCTCCAGGGCTCCAACCCTGGATCCTGTCCAAGCCAGGTTTTGTCAGAATGGTCTTGGATCCATAAGCAGTGTTTTATTTGTGCCAGGGTTTGCCGGTGCTCAGCAATGGCACTCAATTCTTAACACTGGCCCTTTTTTGTGACAGTCCACCACATGGTGGCGCTGTCTGCCGATTTAAAGCAGGGCAATTCAGTTTATGAATCCAATAAGGACTCATAATAATATTAGTGTGGCTACAGGCCAGGCATTTTGCAGCACTGGTGGGGGCAGTGGGTGGTGCAGGCTGCAGCTGCATCTTATCGATTCATGTGGTCCGGACACATTATTTTTTTTTCTTTTAAATAAGCACTGTCCAGAAGGCACCTCTGCTTTGATCTCTCTGGATCTCTTGGTGGCCTTTGCTACCACCGACGCCCATGCGTTTCTCGCTAAAACCTCCATGACGTAGGTATTATATATCATGCCTTTTACTCTCTCAAATCCTTTATCCGCCTGGATTCCCTACCAGGTGATTAGTCGCGCTTTATAAATCCTGATTGATTGATTTTGACAGAACGGCTTCTGGCCTTCCCTTCCTCCTTTAAGATCAGTGTTTGGCGCTCACAATACACCAACTTCTCACCCTCAGGGAGACATTAAAGACTTGTCTAAGTTTTTGTAGGGTGTGACTCTGTGTACACGATGAGTCGCCTCTTGCCCCACTCTCTTCAAAATATTTGCTGCTCCTCTGGCAGCCTTGAGCATTTTCCCCGCTTTACTTTGTCACTAACACAGACAATAAACATCTTCGGATCATGCTGGATGGGAATGCCCCACAAAGATACACTTCTGCAAGTCTGTATGAAGTCTGGTGCCTTATGGATGGATAACAGTTCTCAGACTTTGGACTCGGATAAGCTCCTACTTGGCTAGGAGCCCTCTATCTGGGCCTCAGCGGATTGGTCTTCTATCCTACTTTGAGCGGAAAAGCGAAATGTTTAGAGGCCAGTGTTTACTGCTCATCTCATGCCTATGAATCCGATGGCATCGGCTTCATTTGGTCTCCTTTACACAGTGAATCGGATTTGATCTATCTGCCACCAGAGGGCTCACGGATGGTGGTCTAGGCTACTTTATCTCCTCTCTTGGACCACGATGATACTATCCTTATGAGTCTGCCTAAATAGCTGCCTAACAAGCTTCAGACCGCTCAAATGGCTGTGGTTTGTCGTCTCCTCAATACTCTGCCTCACGCTCCAATAAGCGCCCTTATGTCTGTTGTCCATTGGATTTCGGTCAGGAAATGTGTCAATTTTCGACTCACAATGCCTAGTCCGAAGAGCTGTATGTAAGACCGGTTCGAGGTGTCGTCCATCTCTCAGTTGTATGAACCTTCCCGGTGCCAGCAGTCCTGCTGCTCTCTACTCCAGGTTCTGAGGATGAAACGTGGTAAGTTTGGCGGTCAATCCTTCTCTGTGCTGGCCACCGAATGCAGGAACCGACACCGCAAGAGTATTGGAGGAAATTAGCAAAGTAATCCAGGAATCCTCTCTAGCATGAGGCTGAGTGGAAGAGTAGAGTTGAGGCCAACAAGGATGTACCAGAGTCAACTAAATCGGCCAATCCAACAACTGAGCCCAACACGACGTCATGTGCCAGAGGCCGCTCATTGGTGAAATAGGCGAGGGTCACCCCGGTAACCCAGGTCATGAGTAGCAGTTCACCATAGACAGTAAACACAGCCACTGCACTGAACGGAGTGGCCACTTTATCAACACATATGGCAGAACCCCCACAACTCAGTAGTACAACTAGTCACTGAGTATTGTCATTGGTCCCATTAGGTACTAGTCAGCAGAATCCTATATCCCCACCAGATACTGTCCAAAAAGTGACAACCGGTTCCAGTCCTACCCTAGTGCAATGCCAACAGCTCTAGTAAGGAAGGTGTGGGCCAGATAGAGGTAATGAGGTGCTGAAGTTAGACACATCTGACCCTCAGACCAGGCTTCAGGGCTAGAAGTAAGTACCTGAGCGACAAGATGCGGATGCAACCACGCAAAAGCCTGTTGGAATCGGAATCCATTTTGTGTAAACCTGGGAAATTAAGTGTGCATGTTTCCACAGAAACTAAGGAAAACATTGGGAAGGGCAAGTTTGTGGAACTTTTCTACTTGATTAGGGCAAAAGAAGGGAGCTCGAATTCAAGGAACGAGCTTGAAGTAAAGGACTGATAAGAATCCAACAAGGAGAAAAAAAACTAAGGTGGAGGAGTTTACCAAATGGTAGTGAAGTTTCACGTTTTTCATGCAGTGCTGATAGACAAGAAACCAGAACTAGCAGTTGCATTGCTGTAGTATGCAAATGAGAATTTAAAGGCACAACACCATTATGGAGGTACTGCATGGCTGGATTATGCATAGGACTTATGTTGTGGAAAAATAGATGCCTCTGATAGGTGGGATCAGACAGAGATAACTGTTCAGCAGCCCTTAGGAAAGATGGGTGCTCGCTTGTTCTTTAACAGAAAGACCTGCAACCAACCACCAGGCAGAAGTAAGAGTAAACATATTTGTTCCTTTTGCGGCCTTCCGTTACAACCTGAGTTAAAATGTGCAAACAGAGTGAAAGAAAAGTTCCATCGTCAGAAGAAATGAAAGATCTAATACCAGGAATTTAAATTTAGAATGATCTCAAAACTACAAAATAATTGTTTTATAGTTTTTCAGAAGGATTCAGAACACCAGCTTTGGGGAAGGATAGTAAAATGAAATATAACAATCAGTTAGAACAATTTGCCTGCCCAGAGGTAGCTCAGGGAAAAATCCAAAACAATTGTCACAGTGCAGGATAGGTGGGCCCTTTAGGGCCCCTCTGGACAAATGTGTCTGTTCTCCATTGGTACCTTTGAATGAACCTGACCAGATTCAATACATGTATAATCTTTCAGCCTCAAGGGGCACCTCTGTTAAAGATGCCATTGATCCACCCGTATTCTGTTCTCCATCCATTCTTGGACCAAATGCTACTAAACCTAAGGTGGCTGGGCCGAAGACCTCTGCTGGCAAAACCAAATACGGAATCAACTTCCCGTTCATTCCAGTCCATCCAAGTAATGATAACTTGCTAAATGTATGCCAATGGGTTCTGCAGTTTCTTGTGCATATTTTGGAAAATTCAACACATTCCGCAGTGAGTTTTTTTTCTCACACCACAGGTGTTATCAATGTGATCCACTATCTTGTTGACATTTTTGTTCATGTGGGCCCAATCGTTGAGCGAGTGGGCAGCTGCTTTAGGCGGATTCATTCTCCTCACTAAAGAAATAGGAATCCCTTCAGCCAAGAGAAGACCATTGGTCCATCTACTTGCATCACTTTTTATGGGCCGAAAATGACTCTCTGGTTGGTCCTGAGGATCAATGGAGAAAGTACAGACGTTTCTGCAATTGACTGAAACTTGCTTTAGCGTAAAGAAAGTCCTGTTGCATCAATTGCAGATGCTAGGAGGACAACCCAACTTTGCCTTAAGAATGATCTCAAATGGTCGCTCTTGCTCTGTCTATTGAACGGTCCATGATAGGCTTAAACAGAAGCATTGTCACTCCGGATTGTACAGTGAGATCAGGGAATATTTGAAAACCTGTCACATCCCCTTGTAGAAATGTAATAAATCTGCTGCCTGGCCTGTGCCGTCTGTCTCCAAGGAAGTCATAGGATCGAAGGCAGACTCTGCGGGTAGTTTGAGTTATTCCTGTTTCTGCCACTCAGAAATCAATATGGCTCTGAAACCCAAACTGTGGTTTGAATTTGGTCTTGTAAGAATTATCAAATTTGTCAACTCTTTCCTATGTTGTTGCTGTCTCTAAATGGTCTACGCAGTTTCGAGGCGAGTATAATTGTTTGGTCAGATAACGTGGCGGTGGTTGAAGCAATCATCAAGCAAAAGCCATCTTGCAAATATATTTTGAGTTTATTGTAACAGTTGATATAGTAACTCCTCAGAGACCATGTCTTGTTTCGAGCGAAGACTGTACTGGGGATTCTAAATCTTGCTGCTGATGCTTTATCTGGCTCTGAGTTGCAGGAATTCAGAAGACATAACCCCCCTGCCCCAAGGCAGCCGAAAGCAGGACGAAATTCCCAAAGAGCTATGGAAACTTGCTGCCGCGCTACGCCAGAATTGATTACCGCTTTCCTAGCTCCAAAAACGTGCAGCGAGTATGAGTAGGCCTGTTGAGGAAGGGGAGAGATTACATATTTTCCTGAAAACAAATTATCAAATTTGGGGGGTGCGGGTGGAGGGGGTGGGGGTCAACTATGTGAGGATTCATCTCACTTGATCAGGTTCCTTGCCAGGCATGCTGGGGCAGGATGACTTAGCAATTTTTCAATCAAGTGAGCCATGACTGGGTGGTCGAATTTAGCAGGAAAAATGAGGGACTCGGGGTACAATTAGACATAAATAGGTTACACAATATTCTGCGGCAACAGCATTACATTTGCAAATCAAGTTATAAATAAGAATTATTTGCTGTAGCGTTTGTACTTGTCTTTTACAGAAACCTTAGATTAGGCGAACTGTTGGGAAGGTCTAAATCTGGCCATGATGGAGGACGTCCGTTGTCTAATGTACACTTTGACAACACGTTTGTGACAATCAGACTTTCCCATTCAAAGCATGGCCAGTGTGGTAGGGGCTACCATTAGCCTACGTGAGGCACTTGGGTCGATGGTGTCCCAGCTGTACGCTTATAAGAGTATGTGACTACGCATCCGTGGGTTTCTTCTATGGCTGTTTTGTTTCGTGAAGATGGGGGGGGGGGGTTCTATCCCATTGTTAGTTCACATCTGTTGTCCAATCCACAGCAGGGGTTGTGCCAAGAAATGTTTCTCTACATTCCGCATTGTTGCGGCAGCTAGTATGAGCTTTAGCTTAGGTCAACTGAAGGAATTAGGACGCTGGGCTTCATCTTGTTACACAGGCTACGTGGATCCTGAACTGACATAATTTGTTAATAAACACTTTCACATTGTATCTCTTTTAGTAAGCAATATAATCGAAATGCTTGTGCGTGGTTTGTCACTCTTTTGACTGGTGGGCCACTTCCAGATTACAGCAGTCCAGAAGAAAGGCAACCTTAAGAGTGCTGCGGATGTGGTCTTCAGTTGAACAAGTCTAAGCTTTTCTGGGCGGCATGACATGGTGTCCTAATCAAAGAGTTGGGAGGAACTGGAGCCACCCGAATTAGCCATCGTTCATGTAGGTGGCAACAATTTATCAGCGATAGGTTGTAAAAGACTTCATGAAGGCGTTTTAAACAAATTCTCATGATTTAGTAAACTATTTCCTAGAGCGTTCGTATCCCGTCCCATATGATCCCTGGAGGACCCCGAGGGTCATGTATTAAATCCAAGGCCGTACAGATTCTGCAGAAGCTCCCAAACACAGGATTAGCAAAACTTTGTACGCGGACTGGAGAGTTGAGGCATATACCGCCTAAGCCGATCGAGTGTCCTAAACTATTCCACCATGAAAGTGTCTGCTTAGCAGAGTAGGTTCCAAAGTCAAACATAAAATAGGGTAGAATTCTTCATTGTTGCTTTATGGCCCGTTGCCTCATTGCTCCTGGTTGGTGTGGAGGGCGAAGGACCTGGTTGCCCTGGTCACCATTGTTGTGGGAGACGTATGCTATACGCCATCATTGCTCAAAACCTCTTTCCCCTTAAATCAATACTTTGTACAGCTAAGGATTTGATTAGCGCATTTTAGTTCTGTGCGTTTACCTCCTGAGAGGCTGGTTCAAATGATCGAGACATTGTGCAGGGCACGGCGCTTTAGCCCTGAGTGGACTGCATGGTGTAGGGCCTCTTGGACTCTTCTCCATCAATAGACATGCAGGTGGTTTCACCACTGTGTACGAAGGGATAGATTTGCGCTGCGGTGCTCAACCTTGGTGCTTATAATAGACACCCCAGATCTGCTGCTAGGGTATATAACAGAGAGAAAAGTTTTTCACTTGTTATGGTTTTGTGAATGAAAATAAATTCTGGGATATTCTGTAATAACAAATGCAACCAGAAATCAGCCACATAGGGTTTATCCATCTGGTTGTCATGGACTCCTTTGGGGGACAGGGTTTGCGCCGTTAATGTTGCTAATGAGGAGGAATATGGCACTGGCAGCGAAGTTGTCCAGAACCATCAGGGGCGGAGCCGCAAAGCCTAAAATGCAGCCCGACCCATCTGCCATTGGCCAGATGGACTGTAACTCCACCTCTGCCGGCCATTACCACCGTTCCGGTTAATGGCGGATACAATGCTCGCTGGTCTAAAAATGTCTGCCTTCCCCATCAGGGAACATTCCACCGGAATCCCGCCTTGATTTTCAGTGGCAATCATTACTGAAGGAAGGCATCTGTTGTGGATTAAAAGGGCTACATAGACAGGAAGAGCGAAAAGTCCTCACTCCCTTTGCAGGGAAAAAGGTTTAAAAATAACTTTCAATCAGAGCTACCAAGACAGTCCACATTCTTGACCTAGTAAATAATAAATAAATAGTTCTATGGTGTCCCTATTTCTGCTCACTTCACTTTACTTTCATGCCTTATTTTTTCTCCTCTCGTTTCGATAAATATATCCTGTTTGTCCAAATAGATCAGTCGGTAGAGTGGGCCAGGGAATGCTCGCTGTGGGTCTGCTGCGCTGTTTCAGGGCCTGGTCTGCAGATCTCTGTGAGGTGCAAATTGAATGCACATGCAATGTTGGAATAAGGGACCAACTATTGGACCTGGAGTGAGCTTTGGAGCAAGCTCACGGTAGGTGCTGTAAATAAACAAACAACAAGGATTTGCAATGCAATAGGTCTTGCATTTACGGGAGTTTGAGCTATTGGCATTGTAAATGACAATTCCTTTTATTTATGTTTTGGTTTTTAAAACATAAAATAAAAGGCATTGTCATTTACAATGCCAATAGCTTCCTCGCGTAAATGCGAGATCTGTTGCATTTTCAATGCTTGTTAGATGAGCTTCAAAGACTTTTGAATGGAAGCATTAAAAGATAACCTCTCATAACTGTACCAACAAATAGGTCCTTTTTCTCACCAGGCACATGGCATGCATGATTAGAAGCTGTGTAGAAATAGCGCTTCGCGGTACTGTGGTAAACACTAATGTACTGGAATTTATATTTGAATCCCTTTCGGAGCAGTCAGTAAAAGTGACAAATATAATTGAAAAATTGAGCAGTTAACATGCACCTTTTGATTTCACTTTTCCAAAATTATCCTACATAAAATCCTACTGATTAATGTGCTGGGGGTTACTCACTTGGTGCACATGGTGTCTAAGTTTATACTTTTTGACAGGGCTGTTTTAAATTACCAGTCCGGCCCTGGACGTGTTCCAGAGTCGAGTCAATGACAAAGAAGTGGTCCAAATGCTACATTCAGAAGGGGGACGGTGTGGCTTAACGGCCAGTGCAGCCGACTTGGGCGCTGAGAGATCCAGGTTTAAGTCTCGTCGTGTGCTCAACATCCTGTGATTCTGGGCAAATCACTTCCCCCTGCCTACGGACAGCGCCTACAGACCCTCACGGGTTATTAGCGGCGCTATACAAATCCAAGTATTATATTATAGTATAATTATTAAGAAGAGAAAGAGGCAGCCAAAAGACGAGGATCAAATGTCCAAGCAAAATGGAAAAAGTGGCCTAGAAGGAGACTAGATAAGAGGGGGGGGTAAGGAGTGCCCCGAACACTACTCTTAAAAGCTGATGAAACACAACTAGTAGAAATGGACAAAGTATTGAGGAACTATATGCAGCAGTTCCAGGCGTTCTGAATTTCCGGTACCGACGGGAATCTCTGTACGCAATTACGAGTTTGCAGACCAAGAATTACTTGGCATAATTCTGCATGGAAAGCTGCATGTTTAAAGCTACAGATCACATTTTTAATGAAACTGCACTACAGCAACAGCACCGGCCCTGATATAATATTAATGCCCGCCGAGCAGCACGGTAGCAGCAGAAAGCCTTTTAGGCTCTTACGCAACACGTAGATAAATTAATTATTTGCAGGGAAAGGATCCCATACCCCCGGCAGCCTCCGAGGAATCAGTGAGAGCCGGACTGCGGAGGCGCTCATTAGCGACCCTCAAATGTCAGACACCGGGAGGAAAGAAGAGGCCTGACAGGGAAGGAGACACAGAGATCTGGAAGGGAGGGGGCACGAGAAAGACAGGGACAGCGAGGTACAATGATGGAAGAGGTGGCGACGGAGCGGGCACAAAGAGGGGAGAGGGCGCGAGGTAGACGGGGACTGCAGGTTAGACAGGGACAGCGAGGTACAATGATGGAAGAGGTGGCGACGCGAGAAAGGGAGCGGGCACAAAGAGGGGAGAGGGCGCGAGGTAGACCGGGACCACAGGTTAGAGATAGGAAATGATGGAAGGCTTGTGAGAGAGAGCAGGATAGAATGGGGAGAGCGGGAGAGACAAAGAGCAGTAAATTCAGACATAAGCGAAGAGAGAGAGTGCAGTAAATACAGACATAAGCGAAGAGAGAGAGAGCAGTAAATACAAACATAAGCGAAAGGGAATCGGGTCGTAAGAGAGACAGAGGCCTAGGAAAAGGAGGGGAGCCAGGTAGAGAACTAATGCGTATTACGAAGAAAACAAGACAAGCCCGGCTTCTAAAGTGCTCCGGACACGAGCAGGCACCCGCCGCGCGAAAGTGAAAGCAAATTTGTCAAGGCGAGACGCGGCGGAGTGTGGCGCATGCGCTTGGCGGGGGCAGGGGAGCGCATTCCAGGCGGGGGAGCGGACCCTTTGAAGTATGATGCCGAGGGCGCCAGTGGGCTGAAGCTCTTCCCCAAACAGATTGCATGGCGGCACGATGCACGTGATTGTGCGCGTGCTCGCCATGCAATTCACTTTTGGGAGCACTTTGAAATGCCCCTCTTACTAGAGTCTCGCATAGCGATTGGGTAAACGCAATAGCTAGGCGAGACCTAAAAAATCCATTTAATTTACAGCAACATCTGATGCATAGGGGGCGCAAGAGGGATCTTCATCAGAATCAAAGCTGGAGTAGTGTGAATGTATTTCAAAACCAGGAGGATGTTTAAACGGCATGGGACACATTTGGTATATCTTTTCGGCCCTTTTCCTTGCTCTTTAGCACTGACTAGTCCACAAGCGCCTAGAAATAGTCTTTTCGGCACTCCAAATATTCAACTGCATAAATTTGTAGGCCTAAAAAAAAACATTTTTTCCCTCACCAATTAGCACCAAACTAGATTTTCAGATTCAGCAACACATACCACAGGAATGCATCTCAAATAGATAGAAATAATAATGAAATATAATTTGCTACATAAATTGAATTTTTTGCCGCATACTTGAGATGGCCTCTTCCCTTACTGTTGTCCTCCATGTGGCATTATCCCTCCAGCCCTGACAATGTTAAAGTTCTGCAGAGTGGTTTGATTGCTGCCATTTTAATGATGAAATCCACATTTTATACGATTTGGGAATCTGCAAGCCTTTACCCCCTCCCTTAGACACAACCACCTAAATACAAGCTGTGAGTAATGAAGGAATGACTGCTGGATTATCTGCTATAACGAGAGAGTAAGTGGTGGAATTTAATGTAGAGGATTTGAAATGTAAGAACTAAATATGACATGTAGTGTATAGTGAGCGACATAATGCAAGAATTCTGCCTGCCACTTCTGAGCTCTAAGAGCTAAATATAGCTGTACAAGTAGAATTAGAAAACGAATGAAGGAATTGTGTATCAAATGTGAGCTCTAATGACTTAATTTGGCATGAAATGTTGTCTAAGAGAACTAATGAAGGGATTCTATGTACTAAATGAAATGTAACATCTAATGTTGACTTAATGAACAAATGCAGGAGTCCTGAGTACCAAATACGAGCAGTAAGAACTAAATAAGGCGCAAAATATACAATGAAAGAACTAATGAAGACATTTCTCTATTTAATATGAGCTCGAGGAACTAAAGGCCCTCTTGTGTAAATATTCAGTTTAAAAAATAGTAAATTGTGATAAATTACAATTGACTATTTCTTAAATGGAATGTAATAAAATGCATTCGGTTTAAGTGGTCACAATTTGATCATAGCCTTCTACTGAATGCATACGTTGGGATTTTGCAGTTAATAAAATATTAAATAGTGGGTTGCAATTCTACCTACCTCATTAATGTGCAAGAGGTAGGTTGCAAATTGCGACTTACTACTATTAGCTACGTTCATAGGCATGGTGGCCTGCTGCTGTCGGCAGAGCGCCATGCATATGAGTGCTTTTAAATAAAGCAATCTTTTTTTTTTTAAACTACAGCCCAATTTCATTGAAGGGAAATAAGATGCTCAAAAACCAAGATTACACAGGCATTTTGAAGGAGGAGGCAGTGGTCCACTGCCTACTTCTGAAACCATTTTTGTCAGCGTTTGGTCGTTGGGGACACCTTCCCGTTTGCAAATGGCTTACAACCTCCTTTGAGGAGGTGGTAAAATATTAATGAGTCACAAAACATTAACCCGCTCCTTCCAAATACCGATTTGGGGGCAGATTTGCTAACAAGTGACGCAACGCAGCAAGACAACTTACTGCACTGCGTTGCATGACAGGGAGAGGGCAGGCATGTGCACTAAGCTATGGCCCATTCCTGCGGTGTCCCTGCTCTGTCTCACTGAGTGCAGCTTAGAGCCAACACCGGCATCTTTATGCCATGGTACACGTATGCCAGCACAACACCCACCATTGTTTAATGTGCAGGAAGGGACACCTTGTGTTGACTTGCGGCGCCTTGTGTGACTTTGTAAATCTAGGCCTCGGTATGTATTCTTATACCCAAATTGCGATTCGGCAATGTGCTACCGAATAGTAGTTTTGGCTTTGAGGATACAAAAATGCCATTTTACGATTGCAAAGGATCCGATTTTACGAACCAGAGCTTTTCCGACTGCAAAATGGCGTTCAGCTGCGGAATGTAACTTCTAAGATCTAACTGAGGCATACACTGTAGATTAAGTGATATAATGCTATGTGCTGGATGCAAACTTTCAAAACGGGTGTGGCGTGCATTGCAGAATGCTAAATCTATTGGAAGAATTCTATGTACCAAATGTGAAGTTAAACAAACATTTGATACAAGGCAGAGAATGAGAAGATATGGTGGAATTCTTTGTATCTCATTGTATTGCCCAGTTTATTGAGCTGTAAGAACTGAATATAGCATACAACATGGAGTGCTAGACACTATTTATAGATCAGAACATTATAAATATATATATATATATATATATATATTCACTGAAAAAACCATAGCCCAATGCTGTGTTACACCCAAATAGCAGCATTTGTTACCTTCAAGCCTGAATGGTAAACTTAATACAGTAATAGTTTTAGAAAAATCCTAAAGTATCATTGCAGACTCTTGAATGACTAAAGATGGAATTAAAGCGAGCAGGAGTAAAGTGAAATTGCTATACATAAAATGAGCACACAAGAGACTTTGACGCAAATTGTTTAAGTGAATTCATATATACACACAATTAGGCTAATAAAATAGATTACAGGAAGTTGTGCATATCTTCACTAGTATTCATGTCATTTGGCATTCTAGTATCTAGGGCTAAAATGAAGTGTGATTCCAGTTGCCTGAGACTTTTCTATCAGTTCCCTCCCCATCCGGGGAATGGAACGGCACTTAGAACAGAGTATGACAGATCTTTCAATTTATTCCGATGAACTAACTTAAAGTGCCTGGCAACTGGATAGCTGCGATCTGGATTCACAATCGCCCTGACATGTTGGAGAATTGGTTTATGCACAGGGAGCTTGGTGCTCCGTATGTATGCAAGGCCTCAGGTGCACCGGAGAATGTAAATAGTAAATTCCGTGCGGCAAGTGAGGTAATCCATAATTTCTATACTTTTGTTGCTAAATGCCGTCACATAGTGTGTTAAGTTGCTTGCAAAAGTGCAGGCTTTGCATGAAGTACACTTATGGAAACTTTGCTGACAAGCCCAGTACTTTTAGGAAGAATTTCCGGACTTGATTTCACCAAGGCATCCCTCATTGAAGGTGCCCTCCTGAATGTGATGTCAGGTAAAACAGGTAAAATAGATCCTACGGTCATGTCAGTAAGTACTATAGGCCATTGGGCGTAAATGATATTACGAATCTTCTGTTCCTGTACACTGAAGGTGGTTATCAATCTAACATTACGTTTTTCAACAATGTTACCTGCAACAGGCGCTGCCTCAGTGGAGGCAGTATGTTCTTTAGATACCAGCAATTCCTCTCTGGAATGGTTATTAGCTTTCTTCAATGCTGTAGTCAATTGTGACATCTTATAACCTCTAACCAAAAATCTAGAGGGGGCCTCCTGCTGACATACGTATCTGTGTCTAGACTGCTGATACGACGAATCCGCACAAATTCGCCGTAAGGAATACTCTTAATCAGATGACGGGGTGGGAACTTTCTGCATGTAAAATAGAATTTCCGGCAGTTTGTTTACGATGTGTGTATATATATATATATATATATTCACAGAAAAAAAGGTTTCAGGCACGTTATAGTTAGGAATTAGCATTTAAAAAACCTTAGAAATTCACTGAAAAAACCATAGGTTTCAGGGGCGTTATAGTTAGCCGGACTTTTCACTCGTACAAAACCATTGAAATTCCCCCGTTATAGTTAGTTCAGCTAACTATAACTCGCGCGCCCGCAATGCACTGCTGATGATGTCACATATTACATCACTCATGACATGGTCAGTGACATCACTCATGACATCACTGATGACATCATCCAGTGAATGTGTGTTTTTCTGAAAATTACATATGTTTTATATATGTATATCTCAAGGTCGATGGAAGAATAAATGGGTATATAAGTGTCTAAATGGATGATTTGTTTTTGAAAAATTGATTGTATGACTGATTAAGTGTATCTTAGTGAATACATGGCTTAGTGAGTAATGTTTAAATATGTAAATATCTGTATCAGTCTCTCACTTTGTGCATAAGTGGCTGCATGGGTTGGTGAGTAGCTACATGAGTGTCTATATAGGTTATTAGTTGGTTTTTTGAGTATCAGTATGAGTGTCTGAGTGTCTGTATGGTTCGGTGGGGGGTATTACGTAGTGCATAGGTGCATGAATGAGTGACTCACTGTTTGTATGTGTTGAAGACAGCATGTGTGCAGGACTGTATGGGTGGATGAGTGTGTGCTTGGTTATCAAAGGTTATATTAGGGGGAGAGGAGGTCTGCCACTCTATCACAAGGATGATGTCATCAGTAATGTCATTTGAGATGTCATCAGTGATGTCATGAGTGATGTCACTGACCATGTCATGAGTGATGTAATATGTGACGTCATCAGCAGTGCATTGCGGGCGCGCGAGTTATAGTTAGCTGAACTAACTATAACGGGGGAATTTCAATGGTTTTGTACGAGTGAAAAGTCCAGCTAACTATAACGAATTTGAAAGGTTTTTTAAATGCTAATTTCTAACTATGCCTACAGAGATAGGACATGTGAAGAAAGAAGAAAAAACGCACACAAAGAAAAAAAAGAAATGCAGAAAGAAGCAACAGAAGTCCTCAAAGACGAAGAAAAGTGCAGGAAGAAGGATAACGTGCAGAAAGAACAAACAGAAGAGCAGAAAGAAGCCTTGTTGCAAAATCATCCTGTACCCTCAACTTTTTCAGACGGGTACTGGTGGTAACTGAGTCTGACTAACCAGTCCTAGAGCCAGTGCTATGTTAAAAGACACTCAGAATACAGTGAAAACACCTACATACACTAGGGAACACTATGCGTTGGGGTCCCCCTGTGATCATCATGACCTCCTCTGTAAGTCCCTAGTATATAATAGGGCAGGGGATTAAAACTACCTCTTAAAACGCGCCACAGGGCGTGTTTGCACACGTCTCCTCAGGCCCCGTCCCCTCACTTCCCCACTGTGTAAACACGCCCTGTGGCCGTTTTAAGTTGGGAGATTAAGTCCCCTTGAATCCTGAGGGTCCCTAGGGTCCAACTAGACCACTAGGTACCTCCAGTAAGCGCCACAGAGCTGCATTGCAGAGAGGTGTAAAAAGGGGCACGGCCTGCACCACCTCTCTGCAGAGCAGTGGCGCTTACTGGAAGCACCTTGTGGGCTAGTTGGCCCCCAGGGTCCCTCAGGATTGAAAGGGAATTATTTCCCCAACTTAAAACGCGCCACACGGCGTGTTTGCACACGTCACCTCAGGCCCCGTCCCCTCCCTTCACCACTGTGTAAACGCGCCCTGTGGCCATTCTAGGTTGATAGATTAAGTCCCCTTGAATCCTAAGGGTCCCTAGGGTCAAACTAGCCCACTAGGTACCTCCAGTAAGCGCCACAGAGCTGTGTTGCATAGAGGTGTCAAAAGGGGCGTGGCCTCAGAAAACCTGTCTGCAACGCAGCTCCCTGGCGCATACTGGAGATACCTGTTGGGCTAGTTGGCCCTCAGGGACCCTCAGTATTGAAGGGGAATTAATTCCCCAACTTACAACTGGCCAGGGGGCGCGTTTGCAGAGTGCTGCAAGGAAGGGGCGTGGCCTCCAGCGCGATGCCGGTCTTTTATTTATTTTATTTTTTTAAGAAGGAGGGCTGTGTGGCCCCCCTTCTTTTTCTAATTTACTGGCCCTGGGGACCCCATCCCCCAGGGCCTGCACCCTAATTTTTTTTGTTGAAAAAAATTAATTTGGCCCTCCCAAGGCCTTAATCGGCCCCGGGGACCCAACCCCCGGGTCATGGCCTTTTTTTAAAAAAAAAATCTTTAGGAGGGGGTTGCGTTGCCCCCCTCCTCAGGCCACTTATGGCCCCGGGGACCCCATCCCCCGGTGCCGGCCTTTGTTTTTTTTTTTTTTTTTTAAATATATATTTATAGAAACACCTAGGACATGCTGGACAAACCGTATGTACCTATCACCATGACGATTTGCGTGATATTCTTTAAAAGGCGACTATGCATAGAATGAATCCACATGGAATGTATTTACACCGCTAGTGAAGCTCTGACGTGTCTGACGCCCTACCGTGCCTAATCCCGGCGCCCCTGCCGGTGGGTACTCACCAAGTAGACACCCTTGTCGTTTATTTATACAAACATGGGTAGCTATTGACGGGCACATTTAATATACACGAACACCAAGCCATTCAAAGGGGATTCGA
Source organism: Triturus cristatus (assembly GCF_964204655.1). Classification (NCBI taxonomy): domain Eukaryota; kingdom Metazoa; phylum Chordata; class Amphibia; order Caudata; family Salamandridae; genus Triturus; species Triturus cristatus. The sequence continues at coordinate 51,933,150 of NC_140595.1, forward strand.
CAAAAATTCGACCAAACTATGCAAGAAACCCCCCTCACGGTTAATAAAACACACATCCACCGCCGGATGTGTAATACTTTTTATTTTACTCTCTGGAAAGGAGACAAACCTCACTTGAAAGTCACAGCATGCTCCTAGCTGAGCCCAATGCTGTGTTACACCCACCAGTGCCCGCCGAGTGCCTCACACCTCTGTGTTGTATTCCACCAGCTAGTGCGTATGCTATGACACTCTCTAGCCCATGTGCACTGTAACACCACCCCGTGAATATGTCATGCCACACTTGCCTTTGCACAGGTTATATTGCCCCATCTAACGTGCCTTCCTCGATGCCTATGTTATAACGCACAGCGCTATGCCATACATATTACAATCAGGGATCCATATCTTTGTCACAGTGCATATGCAACGTTACACTCCCCAGCACATATTTTATATTACAACTTTAGAGACTAGTTAGGTTACACAACACTGCCCTGTGCATATTACACTCCAAGGCGCATATCGCATAGAACGCGCTAGTGCCTGTGCTATCTCGCGCTCTCCAATGAATCTGTCATAGCGTACAATGTATTGCATATTATATTTCACGCCCCGGTTCATCTTATATCACATTTTTTGGTGCATAGTTTATACCATATACTATATTTAGTTTTCATTTTCAATCGTGCTCTCAGGACTATGTTCTATATAACACTCCGTCCACCTACCCTTTTCACGGGCATTACATTTTGCGATGGGGGGGTGGAGGGTCAGGGGGTGTTTCTGCCAAGTGAGCCCGGAGTCACAGTCACAAACGTCCTCTTCTTCCTGAATAAAAGTGAGATTATGCTGCATACTTGTTCATATTTTAAGTAGTTCGCACAAACACACATTTTAAAAACAATAAAGTTCCTAATACCCACCTTCTCTGAACAGTTAGCTTGCTGCCCCATCCACCTCCTCCCTATCTTCTGTTGTCTGAATCCATGGACTAGCCTCCTCCCTCCTGCCATGCATGGTCTGATGTGCTGCCACTGCCCTCCATTTAGCATGATGTACCAGTCCACTCCTCCTGCCCTCCATTGCCCAATTCTATGACCCACCATTGACCTCCTGCTTAGCCTCTGTGCTTAGCTTGCTGCCCCTATTCTCCTTCCCCCTGCCCTCCGATGTCTTTGTGCATGCCCCTGCTCCATCCTTTTTGCCCACCATGTTCCATGGACCTGCCACTCCTATCTACACTGAGTGTTCTGTTGAGCTGCCACTCCCCTCCCACCTGCCTAGCATTGTCAGATGACTGTAACCTGTCTCTGCCACTTCCACCCTGCCTGACCACATGCCATGCCCCTATCCCCTTCCTCCTGTCCTCCATGGTCCATTTTACTGCCACACCCTTCTGCCCTCCCTGGACTGTTGTGCTGCAACTGCTCCTCCTGCCTGCCCGCACGGTCTGTTGTGAGGCCCCTTCTCCTGAACTCTCTTGTCTGTGCCCAGGTCCTGACCCTCCCTTCTATCCTCCATGGTCCTTTGTGCATGCCCCTGCACCCTCCTTCTTGCTCATCATAGCCATTGTGCTGCCACTAACCCTCCCGCTTGCCATGCATGGTCTTCTGTGCTGCCATGGCCCCTCCCACCTTCCCTGTGTGGTCAGCTAGCTGCCCCTGACCCCCTCCCACCTTCCCTCCATGGTCTGTGTGTATGCCACCATAGTCTCATTGTTGTTCTCCATGGTGTGTGTTGTTTCTAGTGGCCATCCTGCCTGACCTCCATGGTCATCTTGCTGCTCCTGCCCTTCCCCCTTGCCCCCAGCCCTCTGCTTCAATGTGCAGACCCCTATTCCCTCCCTCCTGGCTTGTCTGTTCCATTGTAATGCCCCGGATCCGTCCCTCCTGCCCGTTATGGTCTGTTATGCTGCAGCTTTCTCTCCTGTCTGTCCATTATGGTCAGCTAGCTACCATTGCCTCTTTCCCTCTGGTCTCTGTTGTCCATGTGTATGGTCCTGTCCCCTCCCTATTGCTTTCTATGGATTGTTGTGCTGCACTCCCGTCCCACATGCGCTGTGTGGTGTATTGTGCTGCTGCAAACCCTGATGCCTGCCCTGTAGGGTCAGTTTGGTGCACCTCTCCATGTCCCTCCTGTCCTCTGTTATCCGAGTCCATGTCCCTACCCCAATTCCTCCTGCCTACCATGATCCAATGTACCATACTTGTGAACATTTTGAACTTGGTAAGAGGGAGATTTTGAAAAAAAACTGGGGTATTGATTTTCCCCTTTGAGTTACATTGAAAAAGAGGAGATTGTAGACAGGAGACACATCAAATAAAGCCCATTTGAGATTAAAAACATTGGACGTTGCCACTGCCCTTCTTGCCTGCCCAGTGTGGTCAAATTGTTGCCTCTGCACCCTCCTACCTGCCTTCAATTTTCAGAGTCCGTGCCCCTGGCCTCTGCCTCTCAACAGTATCCTAATGAACAACTAGATTGCTAACATTCTATATTTATTACAAAAGTGTGGAACGCCTGACGTCATCTTGATGTAATCAAAACTGTAATACCTAGAGCATTTCCTTTAGAAAGTACATATATGAGAGGGTCTTATTTGCATCAAAATTATGGTTAGTGCTCTAAAAAACTAAAATGAGGACATATTTTCTGAGTTTTCAAATAGAGACAAAGAACTTTTAAATTATTTGTAATCTTTATGTTTTTTTATCCAGTTGACCACTTGATTAAATGTTGCACCTACGGGAGAGGATGTGGTGTTACTTCCAGAGCTGCAGTCTTTGCAACTGGGGAACCAGGTTGGAGTTTCTGCTTCAGCTCAACATTCTGTGATTCTGGTCAAATCACTTAATCTCCCCATGTCTACAACCAAAATGAATTTGATCTTGTGTGATGTAACCAATGCTCATGTAAAGCACTCCAATACCTGACAAGTCTGCACTATATAAAACTGCAAATACACAAAAAATAAGTGTTTTGCACACTTCTGTCATTGGGCTACATGTGGGCTACATCTGGGTGATATTTGGGCTACATTTGGGCTCTTTTGTCTCTGGTGGCCATTTTGGGAGACTTATTTGTTATGATGTTTCCTAATTTCCTCATTTACTACAGTCTCCTCAGTAGGAAATACTTTCAGTTTTTTACTTTGATTCCACCAAGAAGGCATTCAGATGTGTCACAAATTTGCCATAAATTCAGAATGTTAGCACTCTAGTTGCTTATTAGATCACTGTAGTAAAGCTACTGCTCACCAGGGAAGTCTGCTGCTGGTATTGAAAGTGCATGTTTCAGTCTGCATGTCAGAATTTTTTCATGAAATAGAAGAGGATTTGAGAAGTCACTCAAAATGTGCCCTAATTTTTCTTTCTGCAGCACTAATCATACTTTCTATGGCAAAATGAACCCCCTCATTTTGTTCCTTTTTAAATGAAATGTTTTAAGAGTTACCACTTAATTCCAACCAAGATGGCTTCAGGTGTGCCATACGTTTGTCATAAGTAGGACTGTTAGCGCTCTAGTTGTTCTTTAGAACACTCTGGGAAGCTGCAGTAGAACACAAAGGAATCAACTGACAGTCTCTGCCCTTGTTGGATGTACATGTTTTACTGAGAATGTCAGACTTCATTCTCACATGACTGAGTAAGATAATGTGAATTTACAGAAAATATGCTCTCAGTTTAGCTTATAGATCACCTTCCAAACCTCTGTGGGAAAAGCATGAGAAAATAGTTTTCTCTCAAACATGATTCATGATATCACAGCAGAAGGCTTTTTCACATGGAAAATCACCTTAGAACACACCACAATTCCTAAAATGAGTATGGTACCATCAACAAATGATTTATAATGTAACTAAAGTCTTAAAACCTTCTATTAACTGCAATGCTTTTTAATGAGGTGCTATCATGTATATTGGTCCCAAGATGGCTGCCAACACTTCTTGGATAAAGTGCTGACAGCCAATCAGATTTCACGATGAGATGTGTGGTTAGGCTCCGCCCAGATGTATATGTGATTTTACTTTTGATTTTCTCAGGAACTACTGAACGGATTTACACCATTTAAGCAAAAGGCATGAGTTTGAACTGAGGACTACCTCTTTGCCAAATTTGGTGTAATTCCGTTCAGCACTTCGGGCTGTAGCTGCGTCAACATGTCCTATGGGAAAAAGCATGGGGAAAACGTGTTTTGGGACCCTCTTTTTTTCTCGGCCCCCGCTTGACGAATCACCGTGAAATTTTCAGGATAGGAGCGGACCGGAGCTGGCCAAAAGTTTGCAAAATTTCGCGAATATTCATCAATCGACGCCAACGTTATTCCAAATAGAATGTTGCGGATTTCCTATGGAAAATAGGTCCTAACTATAACTACCTACTGGTGACTGCCAGTAGGTAATATATATCAAACGCTTGGCAAATTTCAAGAGACAAACTGAGCCAAATTCAAGTGCGATTCTTCATTATTTACTTTATTTTAAGCACGTCAGCCATGACGCGTTTCAGGCGACACAGCGGTCTTGCTCACACATTTTTACAGCATCAATGTCAATGGCTCTTTCATATAATGTGCTTGAATGGTGACGAGGACAGACTCGCGTAAGTTTTACGCTACTTACATTTCATTAAATTTAACAATCGTAAGTGTGAAGGGAGGTTTGATGTTTTGTGACTAAACTGTAAAGGTGTTGCGCTTGTAATATTTTTTCCTCAGGCATTTCATGCTATTGTTTGGAGTCGCGCTGATACTGTTACAAACCAGACTAGTGTCATTGTTTTTTCAGGGATATACATTTCCCATACGCAGCGAGGGTACAGTACAAACTTAAAACCACATAATGACGTTTAGACAAGTGTCTAAGCATTACCTTTTCCTGAGTAATGGCGCATCACTATTTCAAAACAGTTGATATAATGGCAAGTGCCTATTAAATCACATAACTTATTTTTTGTACAAATCCTCCAACCATCACACAAACCACGGCAAGGGCCTGAATAATAACAAGTGCCCAATTGCTGCATGATATATGCCATGCGCCTTGAGACCCTCACGGATGAGTAGCGTGCTTACAATTCCCTGAATTCCCTGCGCTGTACAAGGAGTAATTTCTCTCTAATTTTTGGTTTCGGTAATTGTTGAACTCATTGTATGTTCACAGTACATTTCTATTCTTTCTTTCTACTTCAAGCCTTTTCTCACTAACCAGCGTGAATTCACAGGCATGCGTGAAACTCTTCGTCATGGTTAGGCCCTTGGGGCATATTACTGTCGAGTAAAAGGATATACCTTGTCTCAAGTTCACGTAGCGCCCTGACTCTGTCTCCCCCTCTTCTGTTTGATGCAATCGCATCTATTACGAAATAGGTGACTTGTGTGGGATCTTTTTGATGTATGGTTTCACAGTGGCGGGCTACGGGATATGATCTATCCGCATTTGTTATAGCTCTCATGTGTTGTAAGATCCTCTTAGGTACTTGCAGCGTAGTACTGCCTACGTACTGACGATTGCAGGTGCATGTCAGGACATACTCTGCGAATTCCGTCTTGCAGTTGTATGTGCCTCTAATCTTCATCTCCCTGCTGTTGTAGGGGGTGGAATACACTGTTGTGTTGTTGCCTATGCTACAGGCTCTGCACTTGCTACACTTCTTGAATCCAGGGGAAGGTCTTAGCCTTCCAGGGTCCTTGTCACTTTCTGGGCTTGCCCTGACCATGGCATCTCTCAGTGAAGGTGCCCTGCGATATGTGAGTGGTGGGTAATTGGGGGATCAACGGCCCAATCACCGGGTCAGTCTTAAGGATATGCTAGTTTTTATTGAGCAGATCTCTGAATTCCTTGTTCTGCCGATTGTATGTGGTTAGAAACGCATCTGAGGCTCTAACTTCTCTTTTTTAGCATTTCTTTTAAGAAATAGAAGTTCCTCTCGTTTATTTTTATTCGCCGCCTCTCTTGCTGCTTCAATGGTTGCTTCACTATAGCCTCTCTCATGGAATCCTTTGCTCATTTCCTGCTGACATCTTGATAACTCCTTAAGTGTACTACAATTCCTCTTGGCTCGTAGCATTTCACCGTAAGGGATACTTTGCTTGGTGTGGGTGGGGTGAAAGCACGAGGCGTGCAACGTAGTATTGCCGCCGTTGACTTCCTAAATAGTCTGGTTTCTAATTTGCCTGCCTCTAATTATATCTCCACACTTAGGAATGTCACCTGCTGTGTGCTTATTGTGTGTGTGAACTTCAAGTTTATATTATTACAGCTTAGACGATTTACAAAGAGTTCTGCAGATTCTGTTCCCTTCCATTTTACAAATAAATCGTCATAAACCTGCTCCACAATATGATGATGTTTTCCCAGTTAAGTGCATATTCTTTTCGGAGCACATGCTCCTCCCACCAACCTACATGCAAGCACGCATAGCTGGGGGCGAAGCAAGTGCCCATTGCAGTATATATATATATATACACACACACACACACTAACATTTTATGAAACCGACACGCTGTGTGCAGGCTCTGAATCTTGTATATTGCTCATGATTTACATTTATTTCACACTCGCCGACCTGCCCTCTCCCCCATTTGGGGGATGTGGCTGGCTTTGCAGTGAGACCGAAACGCGCCATGTCGAGCTGGAGCGGAAAGATGGAATAAACTGATTTTGCACATAATTGGAGTCCGTACCCTTTCTTCGATCTGAATTAGATTGACTGGGGATATCTTCATTGTATATATATATATATATATATATATCTATTATCTATATATATATATATATAGAGAGAGAGAGAGATAGAGAGATAGATAGATAGATAGATAGATAGATAGATAGATAGATAGATAGATAGATAGATAGATAGATAGATAGATAGATAGATAGATAGATAGAGATATAGATAGAGATATAGATAGATAGATATATATCCTGTAACAAAACTTTCAAAAGATTGTCACTTTGCGTACAAAAGCCAAGCATTTCCCAAACCAAAATGTTCTCATTTGAAGTGAATACGGCATACTACATTTTTATGACGAATAAAGCAGAGAGATAAATTCAGCTACAACACACCGTCATCCGCTGTAGTTTTCATGACCTTTGCCGCTAGCGGAACTGTGGGACTTCAGCCCCACCAACTTAATGTGTACGTTGTTATGACAGTTATAAGAAAGTCACTTGTGTTTATCAATCACTCATCGTGGGATGTGTGTAACCTTCAAATGCAGGAGAGTCACTTAAAATATTTCATAAACACGATCGTTCTCAGTCCATTACTCTTACCGGATACTGTACGGGCCAACTCGTTAAATATAGCTCAAGGGATAAGAAGCGACGGAGTTGGAAGCCAGCGTTTACTATGATTAAGCATCTTATAGATTGCATTAGTGAAACACAAGCTCGGGTTCTGCTTTTCCCGACTGACCAGAGTTCTTCATCTTATCACATCTGTCGTTTCAAGGGAAAACCAAATTCCTGCCGAGAAGTTCTATGTCGACCTATCATTAATTTTCATTGGGGAAAATTTGAAAGACAAGTAGGGCCCTGTCTTTTGATGATAAGCCACAGTCCACTGCAGTAAGCATCGCATCATCCCAGCATGGATTGCCAAGACACCCTTAAATTCGTCATTGCCCTCATCCCTATGGAAACAAAGATGGACCTGCTGAATTCAACCACACACTCTTCCGCTGACCGTGTCTCTGCCTTGTTATGAGCAAGAATTTCCATTTTCTTTCGAGTTCTTGATGCCTCACTTTTCTTGTGCAATTTTTTTTTATGAGAATGCAAATAGGCCAAGATTAGACCCATTTAAGGAAACACCCATCTTTAAATGACGAGTCGCCCTATCGGCTTTAGATCCATTTGTAATCTATCTCGCCCGGTTAATCTCGTATGGATTAAAGTGATCACTGAACTGCCACAGCGCATTGAAGCCCATGCTCTGCTCAACCCCTGCCAGTCCCGCTTTGGATGCAGACATGCTCTAAGTATGAAAAGTGCTTTAAATGGAAAAATTAAAGCGCAGGTACTCACCAGAAGAAGGCGCGGCGAACTGGGGGTGGAGTTTGGGGCCAGCATTGGGGTGGTGCCAAGCGGCGGGCTAGGTTTTTATGATCTTTCTAAGCTGTGTATGCAAGAAATCTGCATGTATTGTAAGAATGTCTCGCGTAGCTGCCCATGAGTCATTACGCTAATATTCATTTCTATAGCACTAACCAATAAGTGTTTATTATTGACCAAAAGAACAACTTTTTTTTAGCAATCTTAGAAAAACAAATTATTCAGGAAAAAACTGCAAGGTTCCAAACGTATGTCTTGTAGCGTGCATGCATTGCCTTGATACCGGATCATAAGTCACTAAGTTATATGACAAGGGTATTGTTTCCTGCAGGTAACACGAGGATCTTTGCAACAAAAACAGTAACCAACTGAGCTTTCTACATTAAAAGAACAAATCTGTGATCTGCATGTTTTATGCTGTGCTTTGCAGCAGGCACATTGACACTCTAAAGCAAGTGTATGCTGTGTTGAGCCTTTGATGGCCGGTGCATTAACTACCAGAGTTATTAAAGTGCCATTGTATGCGGAAACTTGCCGGTTACGCAAAGATCTCTGACGCAGGTGATATTTAGAAATGCAGTCTGTTGTGGTCAGTTAAGCATGTCATAATAAAGTTATTATCATGTGTTTTGCTGTAAATTTTTTGGGTGTAGAGTTTTAAAAATTAATAAGTTTAGACTTTGCTTTTTGCGACTCTGCCCACTTTTGTGGCCTACCCTTGGCCCTTGACTGATTAATAAAAGTAGATTTTGGTCTCATGAGAAGTCATTTTTACAATACTTTGGTCTCCACCAGGGTTAATGTGCTCCCTCATTTGTTCACAAAGCTGATATTCTCTTAATTGACAGCATAAAATTTCGACAATTCCGCAACGGTCAATTCACGGTCTTCAGTCTGTAAATGGATAAGCATTTCCTGCACCAATGCTTAAAGTTTCTGGAGTCTGAAGAGCTGCTGCAAATATTTAGGGGCAGATTTACAAGCCCCTTACGCCACTTTTGCGTCATTTTTCCCATGTTAAAAGTGACGCAAAAGTGGCTTGTAAATCTGCCCCTTAATTTCTAACCTGCGCTGCCAAGGTAGCAGGTGTAAGTACTTCTGCTGAATACATGAAGACTGTAACTTGGCTAGTCTGGAAAAGATGGAGATGGGCTGACTGTTTACATGCTTGATGTGTGTGGACTCCCACAAAATAGGTGAGCAGGGGATTGGTGGTTCCCAAGGGCACCATGCTGTGTGACATGTTCAGTCTCTCCTTGATTTTTGCAATAAACACTTTGCATGCTGGGATTTTAAAAGTTTCTTACTTAGAAAGAGCAAATGAAACTACAAATCCCAGAATGCAAAGTTTTGCCAGCTAATATGCAAAAACCGTATGAAAGTGTCCCATGTTCAATGGAGCCTCGTGGCACATCTGGTTCAGACTACGGTTTTCTACCTGAATCAAAAAGTTGCCATGTGTGAAACGTTACTAAAATTTATTTTGCCTTTTAAGTAGTTTTTTTCTTCGTTTGAAGTTAATCAGGAAATTAGTGGAGAGGGCAGGGGTTTTCTTTCATTCAAATACATTCATTTTAAATTGCTGATGGACAAAGATTTGCAGGCATTTAAAGCAAATGGCATGCTAAAAGGCTGTATAGCCCTGAACAATGGGTTCCGCTTTCCCACCCATTAGGGTTTTACAGTCACCTTTCTGCCCCCACTAAGTAAGGTAAAGAAAATACCTGCAGCAACAACCCATCCTAGCTTTACTTCCACAGCAGCACAGGTAACACAACATATATTTGTAAAGTACACATTGACATCTTGGCACTGAATAACAGATGTTTATTGTTACACAACTTAATGGTACTCATTTATCGACCTCAGATGGATGTAAGGCTGAGTGGGCTCGCCAGGATTTTAACCTGTGACCATGAGGTCGAACACAGGCCCCTGCTGTGAATGTATTACTCCACTGAGCCACCCGGAGCAGCCAGATCCCTGTGCCCTGGAGACAAGAACTTCTTTTCACGAGGCAGCACCACCTGTGTGGAAGCTGGGCCCATATCCATGTGATTGCAGGGACCCTCGTTGTCTGAGAAGTTCCGCTACTCTAGGGTAAAAAAATGAGAAAGTGTCGGTATTCTGTACCGGTGAGTACCGGCAGATTTAAAGTACTGAGGGGCTTATCTACAAGCCCCTTGCGCTGCCGTTACGTCACACTTTCCCATCTTAAAAGTGACGCACCGGAGGCGCAGGGGGCTTGTAAATAAGCTCCTGGGTGTGAAGCATGAACGACAAGCTGTCCCTGGTCAGGGGTGGACTCTAGGGAGCTTCTGGTAGACCTGGCTCCGCGCCTTCCCGCCTTTTACATCTGCGCAGCCGCAGAGCATCTGTGAAGGAGGGAGGGAGGGAGAGTTCAGTCAGAGGCGTGAAATATAAGGCACAGGAGAGGGGCTCCCAGAGGCCTCTCTGTGAGGAGGAGATCCTCCTGAGTCCTGACAGCGGCGTAAGGAAAGTTGAAGGGGCCCCCCTGCAAGGTTCACAGAGGGGCCCCGCTCCAGATTTAATCCGGAGCTCTCCAGCGTGAGTACAGTGCTGAGGGGGCCCCCTGCAGCTCAGGGCCCCCCGCACTGCGGGGTATGCGGGGGCCTGTGTTACGCCCCTCAGTCCTGGCAGAGCTCACACCACACCCCAATCCAGAAAAGATGTGCCTCGGGAGAGGCTTGGGGGAAGGCCACAGACCTTGTGATAAAAATAATTGTGTGGTAGAAAAAAACATTGTAGTGAAACTTAAGTAACGCTTCTGTGAAGGGAGACGCGTGTCGGTGAAAGCCCCCATGAGCTGAAAGTCCTGTATGGATAAATTCGGTCTGTTGAACATAAAGGGGCAGATTTACAAACTCCTTGTGCCACTTTTGCGTCGCTTTTAACATGGGAAAAGGGACGCAAAAGTGGCGCAAGGGGCTTGTAAATCTGCCACAAAGTTTTAAACGAAAAAAATAAATAACAAATCACCAGTTATAGACTGCGAGTTCTGCCTTCCTGACAGAGTCTATCAGTCAGGGCGCACTTTAGTCAAGGGGGCACTCTCCACGTGCTTGTGCTGTGTTACTGTGCCAAGTGGTCCCTCTCACTGCTGAGCGCCTGTTCTGTGGTGTTAAATATACAAGGGCGCAGGCCTCGGCGTGCCCTGAGTGAGCCTGAGGGGCTATGAGCGACCCGTGCCGCCTGCCGCTCTTCCCGCCTTTTTCCCGCTCTGCCTCCTTCAATCTGCGCAGCCGCAGTGCTCCGACTCTGGAGCAGGAGCAGGCGGTGCGGGGCTCAGAGACACCGGATTGGTTGGCTGGGAGGACAGGAGCAGCCTGTGATTGGTGGAGCTCTCGGCAACTTCTGACAGACTCCGGCAACTTCTGTCAGACCATTGCCAGGCTCGCGCACCTTCTCACCTCTTTACTACTTCTCCAGGTGCACAGGCATGGGAGACTGGGGGTTCCGGCAGAGGTGGGAGACTAGAGTTCAGTCAGAGAAAAAGAGACATTCTAGAAAGAGAGGCCTGAATTACAAGCCAAAAGAGAAGGGGAGAAAAAAGAAAAGGAGGAATACAGAAAGGTGAGGGGCATCCATCTAAACTAGTGATGCCGGGGGGGGCGGAAGTCCTGAGCCCCAACAGACCGCCGGTCACTCAGGCGCCCCAGGACAGAGCTCCCAGAAGAAGAGACGATGTCTGGAAGAGGCTTTAACTGAGGTAGGGTGTCTTGTCACAAAAGACCCGTGTGGTGAAAATTAGAGCCGCATTCGATGAAAATAGTAGTGCCCCTCTGGTAGCAGGTCTTATATGGTAAAAGCTTTCACATGTCCGTGTAGTGCAGCTCTGACTGGAAAGATTGCGTTTGGTGTAGTAAAAGACCCGCGTGGCAATGCCTGTGCGGTAAAGTTGTCACTAGGTTAAGATGCTGCATTTCAAGTGTGTTAATTGCCCCCTGTGGTGAAAGGTGGCAAATATCTGTGTGGAAAAAACGGGTGGTGGTGCATTTCCCTGTGGTAAAACAAGGTCATGTTTGGTACAGATTCATGTGGGACGAGGTCCGGGTCCATGGAAATGCCAAATGCGGTTCCGAAAGGTCCATGTTCACGTGGTCAGTCATGTGTTGATGAAGGCGAAACATTCCGTGTGGTGACGTTTTATACAGTGACGGCCAAGGTGCGCTGCGGTGTTTGTTCATATAGTGTGGGGAAACGTTATAGGTGGCAAACACATTTGTGTGACGAATTCTAGCTCGTTCAAGGTCCTTTGGGGCAAAAAAGAAAAAAAAACCCAGAGCGACAAATGTCTCTGGGTTAAGGTGTGATTTTTGCCAAAGCTCTACTTGTGTCAAGATCCGGCGTGTATTGTAAAAGTTGCGTGTGATGCGTGGTTCCAGTGGTAAATGTTTGTGTGGGTGTAAGTTCCATGCGGTAGAAGTGTGACGTGTTATTTCCCTCAGGCAGACAGACATCAAAGCACTACATGCGCCTCGAGGCGCCGAGCTCACTGTATCCGGTCAGGGGGGTCCGAGAACTTCTGACAGAGCCGTCGCGGCTCCGCGCCTTCCCGCTGCGCGGGCGCGGAGCCTTCAGTGAGGGAAGGGCGGGGGGGAGTTCAGTCAGAGAATTCACGAGTGAAAAGGGAGGACGCACCAGAGAGCGGTGTGAAATATGAGCCAAGGGGCAGTGGACCATACGGTGTGTGCCGCTCCGGGCTGGTCTAAGCGTGAAGCATGAACATCGAGCTGTCCCGGTCAGGGGTGCCTGGGGGGGGGGGGGGGTAGGGCGGGCTGCTGACAGGGCCGGCTCCGCGCCTTCCCGCCTTTTACTGTTGCGCGGGCGCGGAGCCGCCAGAGGGCGAGAGAGAGTCAGAGAATACCCCTCCAGAGAGAATGGATAACATATGAGAGAGAGGCGGGAAACATGAGACACAGGAGAAGGGCTGCCGGACGCCTCCGTGAGGGGGGAGCTCCTGGGTCCTGAGAGACCTCACACCACTCCCGCTCTTTACTGAGCACCAGTCACATTACACGAGGTGTGGGTAATGTGCTTCTTGTGGACGGTCTCCTGTAGTACAAGGCGACACACGTCGGTGTGTTCAAATTTACACAGGGATGTAAAGCTCTGTGTGGTAAAAGCCCGTGCTGACCATTCCTTTGACAATTGAGAGAGACCCCCTCCGCGTCTTCTCTCTCTCTCTCTCCATCTCTCTCTCTCTATCACTCCACCTCACTCCCTCTCTCTCTCTCTCTCTCTCTCTCGCTCTCCATCTCTCTCCCTCTCCCTCTCTCTCTCTCCCCATCTCTCCATATCTCTCTCTCTCTCTCTCTCTTTCACTGCCGCGCAGGCGCGGAGCCTCTGGCGAGTGTGGTTCAAGGGCCCGTGGATGGAAGGCCGCACGTGTCCGTGTGGTAATGTCCACCCCTCTCGTGAAAAGCGCCACACAGTGCAGCCCCCCAAGCGATAAGTGGTCCCCTGTGTTAAAACGGTAAATGTCAATGCGGTGAGTCGTGTCTGGTAAAGTGTGGGGGATTCCCTGGGGTGAAGCTCTCACTGGGACGGTGGGGTCCGTCGGTCCTGTAGGAACAATTCCTGTGTGGTTACATTTGTAACGTGTGTGGAAAGTATCGAGTGTGTGCGAGTGTAAGTGTGGTAAGGTTCTGGCTTGGTGTCGGTTCACGGGGTGAGTGTGCCTGTGGTGACCTCTGTGTGCTGACAGGTGCTGTGCGCCTCCTCTCAGGCCGGGTCTGCAGCGGACACAGTGTAGCGCTGCCGGGGGTGGGGGCATTGTACCCCCGGAGCGGGCAGCACCCCGGAAACATTGTATCTGTCTCTCCATACAGAGCTCTCCAGCGCCCAGAGGAGACTGTCCTGATAAAGCAGTCTCTTCCCGCCTCCGCCCCTCTCTCTAGCGCCCCTAGGAGACTCTGTCCTGACAAAGCACTCTCTTCCTGGCTCCCCCCCCTGCGTCCCTCGGAGACCCTCTCCAGTTAAAGCAGTCTGCTCCCCGCTCCCCTGACTCTCTGCCTTGATAAAGGAGTCACTACCTGGATTCCGTCTCTCTCTAGCGCCCCTAGGAGACTCTGCCCAGATAAAGCACTCTCTTCCTGGCTTCGTCCCCCTCTCCAGCGTCCCTCGGAGACCCTCTCCAGTTAAAGCAGTCTGTTCCCCGCTCCCCTGACTCTCCCCAGGATCCCTCCGAGGGGAGATAAAGCAGTCACCCAGGTGCATTTTTTGAGCCCAATACACATCCTCACTTGGGGAATTATTAACAAGCCCAGGCAGCTGGAAACTCCTGAGAAGGCCTCAGAAACTCTGAGAAGGAAAATGCCTGCTCCTGAAAGTGATTTTTTCAAAGTTTTAATCTAAAATCCGGCTTTACCATTAAAGAGGGTTTAAAATTACAATTCATTTGAGTGTCAACATAATTTATCTTTTTTGCTCTCTATCTGAAGTTAGTCCTTATTTAATCGAAATAAGGTAACCCAGTGTTAGCCTGTGTAAATCAAAGGTTATTGCATGATTATTAAAAAATCTTTGCAATTAAACCAACATAAAACATTCAAGGTGATGTCTGCCTTAAGTGGAAGAACAGACTCATGATAAAACTATATAAAGTGTCTGTGTGCCAATATATAAAACTGAATAAAATATATAATTGGTAAAAAGGCATTATCATTTCATGTTAAAACATGCCAGAGGTAAAGTGTTGTTTGCAAACTGCTGGTGGGCCGGAGGGGGAACTAAAGAGGACTGGGGTGAGGAATAGGCATAATCTAAAATTCACAAATCCAGATAAAACTAAAAATAATAGCGCAAGAATTTGTGATCGCAATTAAAGTCACTTTTTCCTAAATGATTAAGTCGAAATCATGAATGGCGTTGACTTCATTCGCCATTTTCCTGTTGTTACAGCGTATGCAAAAATACGGACATGAATTTGACCAGCCTGGCGTTCAAATCTGTGTTTGGCGGATTCAGGGCTGCTATAAAGGCCTGCCTGCAGGACCATGCATTCAGGAGGTTAAATTGTTGGTGTAGCAAGCGTCTGCGAGGTTCTAATAATGTGGGACAGAAACACAAAACATGTAAAAATGATTCTCGCTGCAGAGCCCCCATTTCTCCTCTGTTGGTCGGGTTTGCCACTTCAGTAGATGGTCCAGTGTTGTCAAAGCCCCAAAATAAAATGCTGGAAATCTATTTTTTGTACATCTCCAGTGTTAGCCTATGGGAGAGGTAGGCCTTACAACAGTGAAAAACGATGTCAGGAGTTTTTCACTATAAGGACATGTAAAACTTAAACTCACATGTCCTACTTTTTAAATACCATGCACCCTACCCTTTGAGCCTTTAGCACCTCCCTTAGGGGTGACACATGAGTATTAAAATGGAAGGTTTAGGCCTGAAAAAAGTTGTATTTTGCCAGGTCGAAATTACAGTTCAAAGCTGCAGCGCAGGCTGCAGTGACAGACCTGAGGCATTTTTTTAAAGCTACTGTAGTGGGCGGCACAATGAGCGCTACTGCTGCCCACTGGCAGCATTTAATTTACATGCACATGAAATCGAATTTACTTGGGTTTTACAAGTAAACTGAATGTGCCAATTGGATGTAGTACAATTTTACCATGTTTTATGGAGAGAGCACAAGCTCTTTAGCACTGGTTAGCCGGGGTAAAGTGCACAGAGTCCTAATGCCTGCAAAACGAGTACGGCCAAAATTAGGAAGTGAAGGCAAAAAAGTTTGGACGGATACCACGCCATAAATGGCAGGTCTAACAGTGGCAAATATCTCTTATAATGTTCCAAGTGAGAAGGAAAGTTCACAAAATGGTATATAAATCCTCTTGGGCTGTCCTGGAGCTCTTGACTGAGGAGAAAAATGTATACATTTATACTGAAGTTAATAACAAGGCACCAAACTCCCGCTGACATCGATGAGGAGCGAGCCAAGCAAGGACATGCAGAAGGAGATTACTAAAAGTTCCGACTGCAAGAAGTAAGAAGTAGGGGCAAAACTGTAGCAAAGGGGCAAA
This sequence comes from Triturus cristatus, assembly GCF_964204655.1. NCBI lineage: Eukaryota > Metazoa > Chordata > Amphibia > Caudata > Salamandridae > Triturus > Triturus cristatus. Next base: position 51,949,233 of record NC_140595.1, read on the forward strand.
TAATGCACTGAAAATTAAGGGAACTTAGTGTTGCAATGCATCCATCATTTGTAAATTCCTCCGTATAGATGATTCAAACAGGAATTAAAGGGCTCTGCCTCATCTTGGATTAGGAGCCTCATGCACAATTCTCTGGTCAGGCCGCCATCTTGGAAAGGGCAATTCATGTGGCTCTCCTGTGCTTCTTTACTGAAAGTTACAACGTCAGTGGTGCAGGCAAAAAATAAGCCAAAGTTTTACATCCTTCCCCTAGAGCTCACCTCCGCAGTCCCACCGCCACCCTCCGCGTGAATGTAGAAGCGCCAGCAAGGACACTTAACCACACGCTGAGCTTGGCATCCAGCAACGGCATGTTATCTGACTGTACAAAGAGCACACAATCTTTTCCCGTAAGCCAGCGTTCTTCGGTGATCTCTGAGACACGCACTGGTGGCAGCATAGATTCATGGTGGATGGGAAAGACCTTTTACAAGTTGGCTTCAGGAGAGGGATGCCAGCTGACATCTCATGCTAAAAGGTTACACTAGACTCTCTGAAATGAATCATTCACCCATTAATGTGGGACTTGGATAGAGAGCGTGTGTGAGATAGGGTGAGCCCGGAGCCTGTTGTCTGCTTCACTGAGTGGGCACAGGGGGGCCTTTAGGGACGTCTTTGTATAGATGACAACTCAAAACCAGGGCCTCTCTGAGGCTGCGCTAGCCCTTCATTTAACCTAGAATGTACCGGACCCGCCCCCTTGAGGTGTCTCTACAGCTGAAATCCAGTCCCTGGTGTGCTGGGGTGACACACCCCCTGCGTTAATATTTCCAAGCATTCTATGGAAAGTTTCTGCCCTTACCCCAGAAGCATCACTTCAGTCAAGTTTCAGTGGCGTGTGGAATACACCCACTTCCAGTTAAGTCAAACCCCCTGTGGTGTCAGCACACTCCTGGCTGTGTCTCTTCCTGACTGTGGATTGACCTTGCGGAGTTGAACACATCAAAGCACAGAAGCTAGCCCTTTACTGAGGCTCCCCTATTCTGCTTGCTTTGATTGGTGAAGCCCCTCAAAATATGTACATACCCCAGAAACTGATTGGTGGGTCTTAGAACAAACACTCAGCAGTTAACCTGTTCTGGGTGTCAGGAAACTGGAGACCACCTGTAGCCCCCCAACCTGGACTCCTGCTCAGCTCCCCTCTTCCAGTGTGGGGCCCTCACCCACCAAAGAGGGTGGCACTCTGTGGTTGAGAACCGGCTTGATGACCAGCTGGAGTGCACTGGCATATGTTATGGTTTGTCCACTCTGTGTGCGCCTAGCATTACCGAAGAAGAGGGGCCAGGAATACCTGTTTGTCTATGATCTTGTGGCAGGAACGTGTTATTGGTGTATTCGATGGTGTGTGAATGCAATATGTGTTTTATCAGAGGGCTTTTAATCATTTTTGAGTTCGTATTCTGATGCTTTAAAAAAAAAATTACGTTGGAAAATGAGTTTGTGTGAAATTCTTTATAATGTGAAATAGGCCTGAGATAAAATGTGTAAATTAAGTCAAAAACGGTTCTTGTTAGAGGGGGTTTTCTCTGTGTTGCATTTGTGATTGCGCAGGCAATGCTGCAGGCGTGAATCCTGGAGCGTGAAACCTGCAGCATTAACACAGGAATCCTGAAAGACGTTCCAGGATTCCTGTGTTAATGCTCAGGATCCCTGTGTTAGAGCCGCAGGCTTCCTGTGTTGGTGCCGCAGGCTTCCTGTATGCTACATAACTCCCATGTTAATTCTGTGGTTTTGGCTCACTCTTCTGTATGGCTCACAGGGGTTTGCTAGGCACCTGTCCAGTATGGTCCAACACTGCCATTTTATTGTGGTCAGAAGTATTGTGAATCTGTAGTGTAATTTGTTTCCATTGAAGCCCCTTTATTTCTCTGTCCCATACAGAGATAACAATTCATCGTCTTAAACATGAAGCGTGCCAGCTGCTGACTTGGCGTTAATCTCTTGGCTTCAACACCTCTGCCAATAATGTGCGTGGTACCAAACTCTGTCAAATACATCATCTGCTCGGCCAGTGGCGAGCTTGTCTCCTCCTGGGCCATCAGCGCCCATCAACTCATCCAATGCTGAGCCCTGCATTGTCATATCAACAACTACATCATCTCCTCGGCCAGTGGCAAGCTTGTCTCCTTCTGGAGCATCAGCATCCATCACCTCATCCAAAGGTGAGCCCAGCATCGTCCCATCAGCTACTACATCATCTCCTCAGCCAGTGGCGAGCTTGTCGCCTTCTGGACCATCAGCGCCCATCAACTCATCCAATGGTGAGACCAGCATCGTCCCATCAACTACTACATCATCTCCTCAGCCAGTGGTGAGCCTGTCCCCGCCTGGACCATCAGCATCCATCACCTCATCCAATGGTGAGCCCAGCACAGGCTTCAGTTTTGTTTTCTCTTCGGTTAATGATGAGCCCATCATCAAATCTTTGTCTTCATCGCCCTGGCACCATGGTGAGCAATGTATGGTCTTCTCATCCTATTGACCTGCAGTTTCCCTCTTTTTTATTTTACATTGATGTTCAAGGCACCAACCACTTGTTTTCATCAGCTCAGTCCAGGCAAGTTGGCACAAACCTCTACTCTTCACCTTTCCAAAAGCTAGCAGACTGCGGATGATTCTTTTTCATCATTACAGCCAAAGATGCCCCTGCCCTTGACGCAGCATCGTCATCACTTCAGCTCATAGCAAGTCAAGCATCATTCCTCGTCATCAACACAACCAACAGTGACCTTGACAAGGACACTTCATCCCCATGACCCATAGGAAGCCAGTTGCCACGCCTATGGCTTCATAACCCAAGTCAAGTAAACCAAACTCTCAAGCTGTTGCCCTCCCTATTTCATTTAATTTCATCAAGTTCTACTGAATGTATACAGCATTTTCATGAGAGCCTGCAGAAGATAACGAAACCGGAAGGCAATTGAGGCGTTCTTCTTAAAAACGTAAATAAGGTAGTTGGAGATAATGCAAACATTATTGTCTTTTGAAGACCAAGTAAGAGAGGAAGAGATGCAGGATGTAATGTTCCCACCATGAATGCCTCTTCAGTTTTTCTCAGATAAAGTCTTGTCTCTCTGGTGCTCCTTCTTCCTCAAGCTCTTCTGCAAACGGCCAATTCAATACGCCACTGTCTACGATCAGGTGCACAACATCAGCACAGCTTGGTGTGTGGCAGCGGTGCCTTTTGTGGAGGCCTCATCACCTACTGGCAGAGGAGGAGACAATCCAGCAGCAGCTGCGTGAATACACTAAGAGCAGCACAGGCGACCATGGACACCGCATCAGCAACCCACATCCTCTGACGGGTGTAGACTTTTCCACAGATACAACCTACATGCAGCTCGAGGTACGAGAAGCCGGAGCCGTCTCCCGAGACAAGAGCCAAGGACAGACCTGCTCCTGGCAGAAAGAGGTAGGACTTTCAGAGCTTAAAATACACAAGGGGAGGGCAGGGAGACCTCAGCCTAGGTTGATGCTCAAATCCCTCTCACATACTCCCATGTAAACAAATAGGAGAACATAATAGAGCAGAATCGTTCATGGTCCTTCCATCTGGCATACTTGGCCCCTTGTGCCAATGGAGAGAATGGATGGGTTTTACTGTATAAACGACACATCATCAGGGGTTTTACTGTATAAACGACACATCGTCATGGGTACCTTTTGCCACTCGTAGCAGCCTTTACTGTGTGCTGCCCCCTTTCTGGATTTGCCGTGCAGGTTCAGATTTGCAATGCTCTTGACATTCACAAAAGTTGGCGCTCTCACCTTTATCAAAGATGCTTCCACCAAAGCTCACGAAATGCACAAATAGACAATATATAATACTTTGGATTTCGTCAGCCAGTTGTAAATTTCCAATTGCACTGCACCAGCGCACAGACCCCACAATGCTTTATTTACAAAAATGTACTGTTGCCTTCAATTTCAGTCAAACAAAGAGAGATCTGGGCCCGTGATGTCTCTTGGGAGGTGTTTGTCATTCCTCATTCACCTTCTTGTGAGCAGTGCCTTCTGATGAGAGTTGCTTGTATCACTCTTTGTCATTCAGTCAGGTTGCACAATTCTGAAATATTTTTATTTTTGTCTAATAACCTATTTTCTTTTATTTTCATAGATGACCAGCTTTAATGCCACTTAGATCCAGTGCTCTCCCTTCTGTGAGCCTGGCCACACCTCCCGAAGCAGGACAGCACTGCACCGATCCCCTGGACAGTGAGGCTCTATCGCTGTTGTGCCTGCTTAACCAAGACGCCTGCTTTGAGTACTCACCATTCTGACTGCTGCCGAGAATCCTTGCAAGAAGAAGAGCACTAGCTGTGCAAGTGAGTGGGGCTGCATTTTTCCACAAAATAATTCCAGAGCATTACAATGGGACGAGCGGTGTGACTGCACAGCGAACAGGCTCGGTGTTGCGTCCTTTGTTACTGAATGAGCTTCTTCTTTGTTTGGAGAGTTTGTGTGTGGTGGACTGGTCAGATGAGTGAGTGGACGAGAGAGTGAGACAATGGAGGGATGAACTACTAGACCAGTGAGTGTAGACGTTACAGAAAAAACACAACACAATGCACTTTCCTATGAGAGTTTTGCTTTTCCCATTGAAGTGTCCGTCTCTTTTCAAGAGAGGAACTCTGATGAAAATGTGAATGGCACTTACTACAATGAAGTGCTGGTGTGAGGGGGACTCATTCTCCTCCTTTCTGCAGGTTTTGAAATGTCATGTAGTGAGCACGACTAAAGGACTTTTGAATAACATGGATAGTGAGTAGCAAAGCATTTGAGCAATCAGTGAGTGCTTCTTGGAAAAGACTTAACAGCCATGCTAAAGAAGTCCAGAGAAATTGCAAAGTTGCCTGTGAGCCGAAAGGTGAAGATTCAGTTAGATTGAGGGCGGGCTGGGGCTACTCCTTCCCCCAGATGTCTGGTCTTTGGGAGGATAGAGGCATCCAATTTGATAGTCAGACCTCCAAAGTTTGCTGAACGTTCGGCCCTAGAGTTTTTCCTACTCAAGTGTGGTTTGAGAGACCTTTTAGGTCTCAAGACCTCACCGTGGCTCGACTCTCCGACTGTTCTCTTTATACCCATTTTCCAGGACCCCATGTGTGCTTGAGCTGAGCCGCAGTGACCGATAAAGGATGTGTTTAGTACCTAAAAACACACACATTTTGCTGCAGGCTTGTGGGGTAATGGTATGAAGATTTGCAGTGCTGTCTCTGGTGACTGTGGGGGCGTCTGGCTGTAGAGGGGCAGAGCTCAGCTTTGTAACGCAACACAATAGAAGGCAAACTACTTATTGTTAGGACAAGCTAGACAGCCTTTGCTACCATAAGTAGATGATGGGCCTGAAATGATAAATACATCAGTTGTCCTGTCATATGGTAACACAAAGCAACATCACACAAGCACACACTCTCATGGTTATAGTAAATTAACGACCATAGGAGCATGAATACAGGAGCGGGTAGATAGGGAGAGGTGCAATGGCCTGTTAGTTAGTTTAGGGTTAAAGAGGGGGTGATCCAGAAGAAATTTTGCAACAACCTTTGTATACAAATGTTGTGAAGAATGCCACACTCTTCCACTGGAGGTGCTTCTAGAACAAGGGGTCATTACATGAGGGTTGTCAAGGAAGGCTCAGAATTAATAACGTTCTTCTCATGAGGAGCATTAAATGCTTGATGCCACCTTCCACGGGGCCTAGTATGGGCATGAACCAACAACATTCTGATGCAGGCACGTCCTGTAGCAACAAAGTCATCCAGAAGTCCTTTGTGTTCTTTTAAAGCTCACTTGTGTATGTAAATGTGCTGCCAGGATTGATACCCCAGGATGATTTGTAATATGACCTGTTTTCATCCATCATGCAGGATTCTGTTTGAAGGGCCGCACAGGGCCCCCTGAAGGGAGGCAGCTTGTGTGAAGACATCCTGCGGTAGGACCTGGGCCTCTCGGCGCTAATGCGCAGAAGCCATTTTATTCAAACCTCTAAATGTTACAAAATGATTCTATTACCAAGAATTGCTTAGGTAGAATAGGTACCACATGCACAAAATGACCCATGTCACAAATGTTAGATAACTGTGAGTGCACGGCAAGGCTTATGTTTTTTATTGCATGTTTTTTTGTGTTTATACTCATTTGAAATGTGGGGCTTTTGCGTTTTCCATGTTGATATGGAATCCGGTTAGCCCTGTGCTATTTGTTTTTGAACTTGTTTTCCTTGTTGTGTTTGTAATCTTTTATTATTTCAGTTTTGGATCTTTCATAGATTCACATGCGTGAATCATTCCCCATTGTCAAGATGAAATCATGTGAATATATGAAAGATTCCAATGCTGAAGAACTATCGTTACAGGTAAGTAACTTATTTTCTTTTTGAACTTGTTCGCCTTGCCGTGTTTGCAATGTTTTATTCATTCTTGTCATTGTCACACAACAGGCACACCTTATATGCACAGGGCCACTGATGGCAGATAGATGTCTATGCTGGTACTCTGCTTGTATACTTCTTTTCGCTGCTGTGTTATTTGCCGTCTATTGTAAATGGGTTGTGGGGCTTTTGCGTTTTCCATGTTCATATGGAATCCGGTTAGCCCTGGGTATTTGTGGTTTCTTGTGCATGCTTTGCCTTGCTTAAAATGCTTTTCCTGAGATTGATGTGTAGGGTGTAGCCGTGGCCCTGTTAGTTTAGGGAGGATGTTTGTAGGTCTTTCTACCTCTTATTCCAATTTAAGACAACAGCGATGAGTGATCCACGCCCAAAGTAGACGAGAGCCCGGAAGTTCAACAAAAGAATTCGATAAATACAACATCGGAGGTAAGACATTCATTGTGTGATATTTTCTTATTTTGATGATATGTAGTCATGTATTGATGTGCACCTGCTGAAACCTGACCTTTGCCAAATGGAATGTGCAAAAAATAAATTGATAAAAATATAACACCTGAGAAATGAAACCTGGGACATACAGTGTGCTATCAGAAAAGGAATCGTGCAAAATATCTATGTGTGATGTACACATGGTGGGGTGCATTATTGCACGCAGTACATGGCAGGCCCCTCTTTATCACACGTGTTCATAAAAGAATTGTGCCTTAGTATCCTCGGGCATGATTCTTAGCATTATATGAAAATAAAGAAGCAAAAATAGAAAAGTATTATAATGGCAAATTCAATGCTTTTAGATGTGATTGGTGCTGACTGGACTCAATATCCCATACTGCTTTTCACAGGTGCAGTTTGGAGGAGGTGGGCCCTTGTCAACGGCGCTGTAAAAGCGCACATTGTCCCTACTAGACGGGACATGCCCAGGCGAAGACTGGACCAAGACCGCACCCGCCCGAGACCGGACCAGGATCACATCTCTTTAGTCCACGCCTTGGACCTCCGTATAGCGGGTAGGTGGAAGATCACAAAGGCTCGCGCTGCAACTCCGCTATTGTGACTTTTCTCACCTGCGCTGTAGGGGAGATTAGTGAAGAAATAATCTCAGTTGAAGAGGAATTGTGGTTGAAGGCTCAAGTGGGGGGCCTGTAGCGGCAACAATTAGGAATGATACAATTCTGAAAGTTTATCGCAGTATCTTCCACTATTCCTATGTTAATGCTGCAGGTTGCATGCTGTGTGCGGTTTTATTCCCATGCATAGTTGGGTTTTCGACGCACTTGTGTATTATTCATATGGGTATGCCGTGCAAGTGCCCTATTAACACCCTCTTGTGTTTCTTTCCCATACAGAAATAATTCATTGCCTTTCATGAAGTGAGTCTTCACCCAGGATGCTGCCAGCTGCTTATTTGACATTAACCTCATGGCTTCAACACCTCTGCCAATGATGTGCAAGGTACCAAACCCTGTCTTCTTCTCGTGAACAAGTGTTCAGCCAGTGTTGAGCCTGCGACCAAACTTTATCTTCCACACACTGGCCAGTGGTGAGCCTGGCCCTACCCCCTTTCTCACCACCTCAACCCCTGGTGCGCTTGGAACAAATCCCCCATCAACCCATTCAGAATTAGATTGACACTCGGCCATCACTACACAAGCTAATGTACTGGGTAACACCAACGTGTCCTCTTCATCAATCCAGTCAAGGGTGAGGCTGGCACAGGCACCTTTTTTTTTTTTTGCTATCTTAGCCAATGACAATCCTCGCAGTGACTCCTGCTCTTCGTGTGTGTACAGTGGGTTAGGCACCAAAGTCTCCTGTTCACCAATTCAAAGCCAGGGAGAGCCACAGAACCCTTCTCTTCACAAAGCAAGTCCATGGCAACAGGAGCAGCGCATCTTCATGATAGCAAGGATGAGCGCGGCCTCGACCACTTGACTAAGTCGCTGCAGCGAGTGAACTCAGCACCGATCACAATCATCTTCGGCACCAACCTCTTCTTTTCAGCCCATCAGCCAGCGGCGAGCGTGGACTCACTTCCCACCTTCATCATCTAAGTTAATGGCACCTGGAGAGCCACTTGACCAACCTTTAGCATCATCACCTGAGCCAAGGCGAGCCACCCCTCAAGCTGTCACCCTCTTTACTCCATTTCATGTCTTCAAGTGCGATTGAATGTATGCGGCATTTTTATGAGAGCCCCGCACAAGATAACGAACCCAGGAGGCAATTGACATGTTGTGCTTAGAAACATAATAAGGTAGCCGCAGATAATGCAAACATGGTCTTTTGATGACTGAGTAAGAGAGACAGAGAAGATACTGAAGATAATGCGCCCTCCATGGATGCTTTTTCAGTATTTCTCTAAGTCTTGCCTCTCTGCTACTCCTTCTTCCTCAAGCTCTTCTGTGTGCGGCAAGTTCAGTACGCCCCTGTCAACGATCAGGTGCACAACGCCAGTACGGCTCAGTGTGTGGCAACGGTGCCCTATGTGGAGGCCTCAACACCTACTCGCACAGGAGGACACAATCCAGCAGCAGCGGCGTGAACACACTAAGAGCAGCACAGGCGACCATGGACACCGCATCAGCAACCCACATCTTCTTCCGGATGTTCCTCTGGGCAGTGAGGCTCTATCGCTGTGGTGCCTGCTTAACCAAGACGCCTGCTTCGAGTACTCACCATTCTGATTGCTGCTGGGATTCCTTGCAAGAAGAAGTGCACTGGCTGTGCAAGTGAGTGGGGCCCCATTTTCACAAAATAATTCCAGAGCATTGCAATGAGACAAGCGGTGTGACTGCACAGGGAACAGGCTCGGAGTGGCTTCCTGTGTTACTGAATGAGCTTCTTCATTGTTTGGAGGGATTGTGTGTGGTGGTCTGGGCAGATGAGTGAGTGGACGAGAGAATGAGGCAATGGCTGGATGAAGTACTAGACCATTGAGTGTAACCACTACAGAAAAAAACAACATTATGCAGATATCTATGCGAGTTTTGCTTTTCCCATTGAAGTGCACAACTTTCTGCAAAGAGAGATCTCTGAAAAAATGTGAATCGCACTTACTACAATGAAGTGCTGGTGGTGGTAAGGGGGCATAACTTATTGCCCTCTTTTCTGCACGTTTTGAAATGTTATTTAGTGAGCACGACTAAAGGACTTTTAAAGAACATGGACAGTGAGCAGCAACACATTTGAGCAATCAGTGAGCGCTACTTGGAAAAGTGATCAGCCATGCTAAAGTAGTTATGAGAAACTCAAGCTGGCCAAAGAGATTCCTTTGGAAGCAGCACGCCGGCTCCTCCACCCCGCACAGTGTCTACAGTCTGTTCTCCTGTGCAACCTTTTTCAAATGGCAAAGTTGCCTGTGGGCTGAAAGGTGAAGCTTTGGTTAGCGGGAGGGAGGGCTGGGGCTACTTATTTCCCTAGATGTCCTGGCTCCGGGGAGGATAGAGGCTTCCAATTTGATGATCAGCTCTCCGAGGGTTGCTGAAGGCTCGGCCCTAGAGTTTTTCCTACTCAAGTGTGGTTCGAGTGCCCTTTCAGTTCTCAAGACCTCACCGCGGCTCGACTGTCTGGCTTCTCTGGTTAGGCCCATGTTCCAGGACCGCATGTGTGCTTGAGCTGAGCCGCAGTGACCTATAAGGGATGTGTTTAGTACCTAAAACCACACACATTTTGCTGCAGGCTTGTGGGGGTAATGGTATGAAGATTTGCAGTGCTGTCTCTGGTGACTGTGGGGCGTCTGGCAGTAGAGGGGCAGAGGTCAACACAATAGAAGGCAAACTACTTAATGTTATGACAAGCTAGACAGCCTTTGCTACCATAAGTACTTGATGGGCCGGAGTGTTAAATACATCAGTTTCCTACTGCATTTTCTATGCGTCCTGTCTTATGGTAACACAAAGCAACATCACACAAGCACACACTCTCATGGTTCTAGTAAATTAACTACCACAGCAGCATGAATACAGGAGCGGGTAGACAGGGAGAGGTGCAACGGCCTCTTAGTTACTATAGGGTTAAAGAGGCGGTGATCCAGAAGACATCTTGCAACAACCTTTCTATACAAATGTTGTGAAGAACGCCACACTCTTCCACTGGAGGTGCTTCTAGAACAAGGGGTCAGGACATGAGAGTTGTCAAGGAAAGTTCAGAATTAATAATGTTCTTCTCATGAGGAGCATTAAATGCTTGATGCCCCCTTCCACGGGGCCTAGTAGGGGCATGAACCAACAACATTCTGATGCAGGCACGTCCTGTAGCAACAAAGTCATCCAGAAGTCCTTTGTGTTCATTTAAAGCTCACTTGTGTATGTAAATTTGCTGCCAGGATTGATACCCCAGGATAGTTTGTAATATGACCTGTTTTCATCCATCCTGCAGGATTCTCTATTTGAAGAGCCGCACAGGGCCCCCCTGAAGGGAGGCAGCTTGTGTGAAGACATCCTGCGGTAGGACCTGGGCCTCTCGGCGCTAATGCGCAGAAGCCATTTTATTCAAACCTCTAAATGTTACAAAATGATTCTATTACCAAGAATTGCTTAGGTAGAATAGGTACCACATGCACAAAATGACCCATGTCACAAATGTTAGATAACTGTGAGTGCACGGCAAGGCTTATGTTTTTTATTGCATTTTTTTGTGTTTATACTCATTTGAAATGTGGGGCTTTTGCGTTTTCCATGTTGATATGGAATCCGGTTAGCCCTGTGCTATTTGTTTTTGAACTTGTTTTCCTTGCTGTGTTTGTAATCTTTTATTATTCCAGTTTTGGATCTTTCATAGATTCACATGCGTGAATCATTCCCCATTGTCGAGATTAAAGCATGTGAATCTATGAAAGATTCCAATACTGAAGAACTATCGTCACAGGTAAGTAACTTATTTTCTTTTTGAACTTGTTCGCCTTGCCGTGTTTGTAATGTTTTATTCATTCTTGTCTTTGGCACACAGCAGGCACACCTTATATGCACAGGGCCACCGATGCTAGATAGATGTCTATGCTGGTACTCTGCTTGTATACTTCTTTTCACTGCTGTGCTGTTTGCCATCTTTTGTAAATGGGTTGTGGGGCTTTTGCGTTTTCCATGTTCATATGGAATCCGGTTAGCCCTGGGTATTTGTGGGTTTCTTGCGTCTGCTTTGCTTAAAATGCTTTTCCGGAGATTGATGTGTAGGGTGTAGCCGTGGCCCTGTTAGTTTAGGGAGGATGTTTCTATGTCTTTCTACCTCTTATTCCAATTTAGGGCAACAGCGATGAGTGATCCACGCCCGAAGGAGACGACAGCCCAGAAGTTCAATAAAAGAAAACATCGGAGGTGAGACATTCAGTGCATATTTCTCTTGTTTTTTAAAAAATGTTTTCATGAATTAAATGGAATATGACAAAACCAAGTGGTAAAAATATAACGTGTGAAAAATGAAACTTGTGACATATGATGTCTTATCAGAATAGGAGTCTTGCAAAATATCCCTGTGTGATGTACACTTTCCGCTATTGCATTTTATTCTTATTTTATGCCTCAGAAACGGGGTTTCTTTGTGCGCGTAGTCCTTGGCAGGCCCCTCTCTGTCACACTTGTGCACGATAAAATAATGCCTCAGCATCCTCGGATATGATTGCCTGCATTATATGAAAATAAAGAGCCAAAAAATAGAAAAGTATTATAATGGAAAATTCAACGCGTTGGATGTGATTGGGGGCTAACAGGACTCAATATCCCATACTGCTTTTCACAGGTGCAGTTTGGAGGGGGTAGGCCCCATGCAACGGCGCTGTAAAAGCGCACATTGTCTCTACTAGACGGGACATGACCGGATGAAGACTGGACCAAGACCGCACCCGCCCGAGACCGTACCAGGCCGCGTCTCTTTAGTCCACGCCTTGGACCTCCTTAGAACGGGTAGGTGGACGATCGCAAAGGCTCGCGCTGCAGCTCCGCTATTGTGACTTTTCTCACCTGCGCTGTAGGGGCGATTTGTGACGAAATAACCTCAGTTGAAGAGGAATTCGGGTTCAGTGCTCATCAGGGGGGCCTGAGGCGGCAACCAATGAGGACTGGGATAATTCTGAATTTTTTTCATAGAATCTTTCCCTATTCCTATGTTAATGCTGCAGGTCTCATGCGGTGCGCCGCATTATTCCTAGGCAAAGGTTGTGTTTTTGATGCACTTGAGTGTATTAGTGATATGGGTATGCTGTGCAAATACCCTGTATGGGACAGTACTGCCAATGTATTCCTGTTATTAATATTTTGAATCTGATGTACAATTTGTTTCCATTAACACCTCTTGTATTTCTTTCCCATACAGAAATAATTCATTGCCTTTCATAATGAGTGCGATCACCCAGGATGTTGCCAGCTGCTTATTTGGCATTAACCTCATGACTTTAACACCTCTGCCAATGATGTGCAGGTACCAAACCCTTTCTTCATCATGTGAACCAGTGTTGGGACTGCGATGAAACTTTATCTCCAACGTGCTGGCCAATGGTGAGCCTGGCACTGGCCCCCCTTCTTCATCACCTCAACCCCTGGTGAGTCTGGAACAAATCCCCCTCAACCCATTCAGAATTTGACTGACACTCAGCCGCCACTACCCGAGCCAATATACAGGGTAACACCAACTTACCCTCTTCATCAGTTCAGACAAGGGTGAGCCTGACAGAGGCACGTTGTGTTTTCAATCTCAGCCAATGACAATCCTCCAGTGACTCCTGCTCTTCGTGTGTGTACAGCGGGTAAAGCACCAACGCCTCCTTTTCATCAATTCAAAGCCAGGGTGAGCGACAGAACCATTCTCTTCAGAAAGTAAGTCCATGGCAACAGGAGCGGAGCATCTTCATAATAGCAAGGATGGGCGTGGCCTCGACTAAGTCGCTGAAGTGAGTGAACCACAATCCTCCTCGCCAGTGACTAGCCGGGCACCTGCCTCTTATTATCGGCACATCAGCCAGTGGTGAGCTTGGACTCTCGCCCCCGTCATCACTTAGGTTAATGGCCCTTGGTTAGCCTGTTGCCCAACCTTTGGCTTCATCACCAGAGCCAAGGCAAGCCGACCCGCAAGCCGCCGCCCTCTTTATTCCATCAACTTTCTTCAAGTGCGATTGAATGTATGCGGCATTTTTTGAGAGCCCTGCACGAGCTAACGGAACCAGGGGGCCTAGAGGTGTTGTGATTAGAAACATAATGAGGTAGTCGCAGATAATGCAAACATGATGGTCTTTTGAAGATAGAGTAAGAGAGGAAAAGATACCGGATGTAATGCACCCTCCCTGGATGCTGTTTCAGTTTTTCTTAGACTAAGTCTTGTCTCTCTGCTGCTCCTTCTTCCTCAAGCTCTTCTGCGTGCGGCAAGTTCAATTCGCCACTGTCTACGATCAGGTGCACAACATCAGCTTGGCTCAGTGTGTGGCAACTGTGCCTTATGTGGAGGCCTCATCACCTACTCGCACAGGAGGACACAATCCAGCAGCAGCGGCGTGAATACACTAAGGACGGTGCAGGTGACCATGGACACCGCATCAGCAACCCACATCTTCTGCCGGATGTTCCTCTGGGCAGTGAGGCTCTATCGCTGTTGTGCCTGCTTAACCAAGACGCCTGCTTTGTGTACTCTCCAATCTGACTGCTGCTGAGATTCCTTGCAAGAAGAAGTGCACCATCCGTGCAAGTGAGTGAGGCTGCATTTCCACAAAATAATTCCAGAGCATTACAATGGGACAAGCGGTGTGACTGCACAGCGAACAGGCTCGGAGTTGCGTCCTTTGTTACTGAATGAGCTTCTTCATTGTTTGAAGAGTTTGTGTGTGGTGGACTGGGCAGATGAGTGAGTGGATGAGAGAATGAGACAATGAATGAATGAATGAACTCGAGTGTAGCCACTACAGAATAAAACATTATGCAGATTCCTATGCATTATTTGCTTTTCCCATTGAAGTCTCCGCCTCTTTGCTAGAAAGGAACTCTGATACAAATGTGAATGGCCCTTACTACAATGAAGTGCTGATGCGGGGTGACTTTTTGTCCCCCTTTCTGCAGGTTTTGAAATGTTATTTAGTGAGCAAGACTAAAGGACTTTTGAACAAGGGCTGTGAGCAGCAAAACATTTGAGCAATCAGTGAGTGGTACTTGAAAAAGCCTTAATAGCCATGCTAAAGTAGTTATGAGAAGTGAGGCTGGCCAGAGAGAGCCCTTCGGAGGCAGCACACCTGCTCCTATACCTCACGCAGTGTCCACAGTCTGTGCTCTCATGCAGCCTTTTCCTAATAGCAAAGTTGCCTGTGAGCCGAAAAGTGAAGATTTGGCTAGAGGGAACGAGGGCTGTGTAGCATCGCGCTACTAATGATCACAGACACGGCTTGCTTCTTTCAACTGGAGCTTTATTCCTTGCCTCCAACCTCAGCCTTGTCCCTACACTAACTGCCCCCTTCCTGTCCTGACTCCTCCTCTTCCCTTCCTCCCAGCTCGGTCCGCCCGCCCCAACTACTAGACAGCTAACTTCGTTACATCTCCCATTTTCTTAATAAAATAAACAAACAAACAGTGCTTCAGTCCATCTCTACAATGAGTCTCTTGAATGGCTGAATATCACGACGTGGCCGCAATGACATGCCCCCAATGTGCACACGTGGCACGGGCTCACTCTGCTGACCTCTGCCTTCTGTATCACCAGGGTCGGATTCTTCAAGTGCGGGCGTGCCAGTCGGATTCATCCCGGGTCCTTTCATGTCTCGCGGACGCCTCTTGAAGTGGGAGACGTTCCTGGTGACTCTGCGTTGTTCAGATTCCGCCGTCAGCATAGTGCCCTTCTGTTGGGTAACCAACAATGGCTCGTCACGGAATCGGGAATCGGTTTTTCTGCTGCTCTTGTTTGATGAAGACATGATCTCCTTCATGCAAAGATGGAGACCTCGCTCTCCTCTTGGCATCAGCATACGATTTCATTCGGTCCTTGTTGTGCTTGTCAGTCACAGCCATTTCTTGATGGATGTGATTTGGTGATGTCGCTTGCAAGGCGCCTTCCCATGTCGGGATGCGATTTCTCATTTGCCGCCCTAGCATGAGGGGCGCAGGGCATTGTCTGGTGGTTGAGTGGGGGTTTGTCCTGTAAGCTCTGAGAACTCCAGTCAGAGCTGCCTGCAGTTCTTTCTTCTCAGCAGTGGCGTGCTGAAATGTCTTTTTGATCGTGGCCATAAATCTTTCAATGGTGCCATTTGCTTGGGGCCAGAGTGGTTTGACTTTTCTGTGCTTAAAGTCCATGTGTTTCGCAAAGGCACTGAATTCGTGTCCATTGAATGGGGGTCCATTGTCCGTTGTGATTACTTTGGGGACACCCCATATTGCAAATACCTCATCTAGCACCTTGAGAGTGCAGGAGGCGCTTGTAGACGATATTATTTGTGCGATGGGAAATCGTGAATATTCGTCAATTATGGCAACCACATATTTTCCAGACTGCAGCGGTCCATAAAAGTCCATGGCAATTTCTTGCCAAACTCCACTGGGTAGGGTGGTCATTTGTAGTGGTGCCGGTGGATTGCTTTTGCTGGTCAGCTGACCGGGGTGGCAATCCTTTAGTGTAGACTCCACCATCTGGTCCAGAAAGGGGAACCAGACGCGTTCCCGTAGAGCTCGTTTCGTAGATACTACTCCTCTGTGGCCTTCATGGGCCAGATCGATAACCCCCTGCCATAGTTGACTGGGGATGACAAGTCGTTGACCTCTTAGGATGACTCCATCAGTGGTGACCGACAGTTCGTCGCGGACGTGCCGGAATGCTTGTATCTATTTCCGGATTGTAGAGTCTGTGTCTTCTTCTTGCGGGTTGTATCTCCATCTATTAGTTTGGATCCGGTGGAGTTCCATTTGCAGGATAGTGTCTTGGGCGGTGACTTCCCGGATGGCATCCATGGGAATGGCCGGTGGCAATGCTTGGTCAGCCACGAAGTGGATGAACTCCTCAGCAATCGATGGTTTGGATTCTGACGACGGCTGAGGGTGGCGGGACATGTAGTCAGCCGGGTTCTCCGCCTTCCCCGGTTTGTGAACAAACTTGCTGACACAGTTCTGATTGTCGTTGACTTTGAATAAGACTTCCACCAGATGAAGACGCTCTGCGGTGGGGAGGCTAAGTAGGCAGTCGGCTTCAGGCCCTTTCATGACATGTATAACCGCCTGTACGGTGATGTCGTCATGGGTGAGAGTTGTGTGGAATTTACCCAGACAGGGTAGTGGTTTTTTGGACATCCACGTGAAGACACGGACCGGTGCAAACGTTAGTGGGGGTTTCGGGACCATTTTCTCGTGTTCCGTAACTGGAATATAGTTCAGCGAGGCTCCGCTGTCCAATACGAATTTGGTGTCGTGATTCCCCACTCTAATGTCTAGGCGTGGATACTTTTTCAGGCCTATTGACAGTTCTACCAGCAAGGGGTCTCCTTATCCTCCACATCATTTGCTTAATGATTTAAACAATTCTGAAGATGAGGGGGTCATTCGGCGTTATCCATAGCCCATCTGAATTGCAAGTAAAATATCAGGAGGACGAGGATGAGGAAGAACAACCTATTCTGGACATTATAATAACCCACACGTAAAACATCATTACTCATATTTCCATGCTCCAGAGTATACGCCTCCATATGAAGTGCATGTGCCTTTTTTGTTGGTACAAGGTTTGCAGGCAATGCTGCAGGAGCCACATGGGAAACCCCCTCCACTACCAAATGCTCTATCCACTCCAAACCCTATGCCACCGCCAGCAACACCAAGGATGACATCTGCCTCAAATACCTTTCCGCCACCCAGAGATAATCCATCATCATCTTCGTATGATGACAGGGAAGAGGGTGAGATTCTTGACACCCTTTCACCTCACGATGAATGGGATGACTAAATTATACCCACACCATCAGCACCACACCCTTCAGATTACCTCCCTCTCCCGAAGATATCGGGGGTTCCACAATTTGATGGAAAGGGCTGCAGCGGGATTTGAACTGCCTATGTCTGTAAAGCAATCAGACTGCTTCCTATATGATTTTAAGGAACAGGTACACAAGTCTGTTCGAGCCATCTCCATAAAAAATCATATTTGGGAACAGGGCGCCAAGCTTAAGAAAACTCTGGTATCTGCGTCTGCTGTGGTACCACGTATTGATAAAAAGTACAAAGCCCCTGACGATTCTCCTACCTGCCTCAAAGGGCATTCCAAGGCGGATTCGGTGGTCACACAAGTGGCACAACGTTGTTCCAAAAATCCTACCATTCCAATATCTGCCCCCGACAAGTAGGGCAGACATATAGATGACATCGGGAAGTGTTTCTCCACAATGTCTGCCCTCTGTATTCATGCGGCTAATTCGTTAGCCATCTTAGGGCGCTATGATAGACAAATCCGGTCAGATATCGGTACTTTAATAGACCTTGTTCCTGAAGATCAGTATTCAGAAGCCCGGAAGATACTTCAAGAGGGTGAACGCACATCTTCCCGAAATTATAGTTTGTGCAGTGGCCATTGCTTCCACTGGTTTCCCCCAGCTGGCCAGAACTGCTGTTTGCAGAGACAGGGATGGTTAAAATCAACGTCATTCACACCAGAGGTCCAATCCAAAATTGTTGATATGCCATATGATGGTGACATGTTATTTGGAAAACATACCGATGATGCTTTGCTTGCCATCTAAACCGACACGGATACCGCAAAATCCCTGGGAACAGCAGTTTCATAAATTTCTCTTTTGAGGAGCTCACAGCAGAGGTTTTTCTTCATACAGAGGAACCTATCAATGCTATCAGCAACAACAACCCTATCAGACGCAATATAGACCATCCTACCAACAACAGCAACATCGCCCTCCACCTACTGCCGCCTACTCAAGACAAACATCCCGACGTAAACAGCCCACCTTGTCCAGAGATGTCACACGCAAACAGTGACCTCATTCAGATGCCAGCTACCCCAACGCCACCTTCCCCTGTGGGTGTGAACATCTCAAACCATCTTCACCAAATGGGTATAAGATCTGGTGACCTACGGTCATACCCTCAAGTTCATAAAAACACCTCCAAATCGCCCTCCAAGAGGTTCCCACCCTCCTTCACTTATTAAGAGAAGAGGCCCACATCATGCTCACCAAGGGTGCAATCGAACGAGTACTCTTCAATCAAAGGAACAAGAGTTTCTACTCTCATTTCTTCCTGGTGAAGAAGAAATCAGGACAGTGGAGACCTATTCTGGATGTAAGGGCACTCAACAAATTCCCAAAGAAGCAATCGTTCCGAATGGTCACTCTATCAGACATCCTGCATCTCTTAAACCATGCAGATTACATGATCACCCTCTATTTGCAAGATGCATACTTTCACATTCCAATTCACCCCAAATATCGCAAGTACCTTTTCTTCGCAGTAGCTGGCACCCACTACCAGTTCAAGATCTTACCGCAAATCCGCCCCTTGAATCTTCACAAAATGCCTGGCACCAGTTGTAGCCGTTCTCTGGAAACATGATCACCAGGTGTTCACCAACCTGAACGAGTGGCTCCTAAAAGCACAAACTTCAATGCAAGCTTCCAAGGCCACACAAGACAGAATTTCCCTCTTTCAGAAATTGGGCCTCACATTAAACTTTCAAAAGTTATCTCCTATCCCAATTCAAAAGATAGTGTTTCTAGGCTCTATCCTGGATACCAAACAAGGCAAGGCTTTTCTCTCATTAGAGAGGCAGCAGAAGCTAGTGCAATTCGCTCTCAAAATTTCCCCAAAAAGTACGTCTGTACAAATCATTACTAGGGATGATGTCATCTGCAATCAACCACGTGCCCCTAATACGTCTGAAGATGAGGCCTTTACAGGAGGAGTTGCAACTCCAATGGATACAAGCAGAGGGGTAATTCGACGACCTCATACAAATCACGCCAAGAATGGTCCAAGCTCTTGACTGGTGGACGCACATATCACACATCTCAAAGGGCCAAACCTTTGTGCCATTGATACCCGGACTTCATCATAACAACGGATGCCTCCCTCGATGGTTGGGGTGGACATCTCCAGGATCTACAAATCCAGGGCAGGTGGTCCGCCTCCCAGAAGTACATGCCTATGAACCGGCTAGAGCTCAAGCAATTTTTCTCACTCTCCAAGCCTTCATCCCTCGCATACAAGGATCTTCGGTGCTGGTACATACAGACAACACGGCCAGCATGTACTATGTAAACAAGAAAGGAGGAACTAGGTCCCTCGCTCCCTCCCTAGGAGCTGAGAACCATTGGCACTGGCTCGCAGTTCACAACATCACCCTCAAGGCGGAGCATGTTGCAGGGACAAGCAATACTTTAGCGGACATACTCAGCAGGTCCCTACAAAGTTGCCACGTATGGGACCTAGACCAACAGGAGTTGGAAAGAAAGTTTTCACCTTTGAGGCAATCCACATCTGGGCCTCTTTGTCACCAACCACAACAGCAAATGCTGATTTTACGCCAGTCGGCACTCACTTCGAGGGTCATGGGGAAATGCCTTTTTGATAAGATGGTCTGGGATATATGCATACACTTTTCTCCCAATCCCCGTGATTCCGAGGGATCTGAGCAAGATGAAAATGGAGGAATGTCACTTATTCATAATAACTCCCTGGTGGTCCCCGCAGTATTGGTTTACCAAGTTCCTTCTGCTGTCAGGGTCCAAGCCAACTCAACTGCGGACCAAACCAACACTCATTACAATGAACCAGGGAAAGGTTTTGCACCCGGATCCACGCTCTCTCCAATTATATGGATGGCTCCTGAATTCCATGAGTTTCAGAACTTAAACATTCCCCAGGACTGCAGGGTATTGAACAAAGTGCAAGAGCAGAATCTACCAATAGATCCTACAGACTAAAGTGGAAAAGATTCTGTTTGTGGTGTCAACAACGCAATTTACACCCACTAGATGCGCCAACGGAACAAATCTTACTGTATCTTCTCTCTGGCCCATTCAGGTCTGGTGCTTGTATCCATTAGGGTACACATTGCAGCAATATCCATATATGGGTGTTCCTCTCAAGCTCCTTCGTTGTGCTCCACAAGGATAATAAAACAATTTATGAAAGGGCTCTTTCGAGTGTTCCCTCTGGTCAGACCTCCGCCACCGGAGCAGCATCTTAACATTGGTCTTTCCCAACTTATCAAACCACCGTTTGAACCTATTCATAAATCAGATCTCAAATTCCTTACCTGGAAGGTAGCCACTTTTCTTGCACTGACATCGCAAGAAGGGTGAGTGAGATTCAGGTGTTCACGATCCAAGAGCCTTTTCTCCGATTCACAGACGGCACTGTCATTCTTTGGACTAATCCAAAGTTTATACCCAAGGTGCCCACTGAATTCCACCTTAATAAACCAGTTATTCTACAAACCTTTGTTCCTATCCGACTACTCCAGCAGAGCAGTCTCTTCATCCATTGGACATTAAGAGATGTCTCAAGTTTTACTTGCATCGTATCAAACAGTTTTACAAGTCACAACAACTTTTCGTTGCCTATGGTCAAGTTCAACAGGGCAGGCCGGTTACTAAAGCAACAATTGCAAGATGGATCACCACAACTATTCAATTTTACCTTTCCAAAGCGGGCAAACTGCTTACATCTACTACAAAGGCGCACTCTACAAGAGCAGTCTCCACTTCAGCTGCCTTGTTCACTGGTTCCCTTTGAGACAATTTGTCGTGCTGCAACGTGGAAGAGCGTTCACGCTTTCACACAGTCCTATTGTCTTGATCAGCACATCGAAGTGATGCAGCAGCCGGACAGGCAGTGCTAGGACATCTATTTCAGTGAGGTGAGCCTTTGAGATTTTCAATGTTTTCTGATTTCATAATATATTTGCATTGAAGTTGAAGTACTATTATTATTATTCTTACTATTATTATGAATACAAATTTTCTTATGCTCATTTATAATACTGACCTCCATCCGCAGTGGTGGAAATGACATTACCTAAAGTTTACACACTGCTTGCTCTTCTGATTCAAGCATGTGAATCTATTAAAGATCCAGTACTGGAGAAGAAAACGAGTTACTTACCCGTAACTTCAGTTATCCAGTTGTGGTATCTTTCATTGATTCACATGCAACCCCCCTTCCTCCCCTTAGAGCCCCCCACCTTGGATCGAGTTATTTGGGTCTTTCCTTGTGCTCGAAAACCTGAGGATCTGAGCCTCTGTTGGGAATGTTTTAGAGGGTACTGTCACCTGATTGGTCATAATTCAAGTTTGGTTCTTTTTTTTAAAAAGGACATAGATAGGTGATTAAACTAGCCTTCTATTGCCATTACAGCCTATAATACTATTACATACTGCTTTCCTATGGTACCGTGCGACTCCCACCTCGACGACCGGAAGTGATTCAAGCATTTGAATCTATGGAAGATACCAATACTGGATAACTGAAGTTACCGGGAAGAAACGTATTATCTTCTTTTGATGCTCACTTGTGTATGTAACTGTGCTGCCATACCCTCCCACGGTCTGTAATATGACCTGTTTTCACCCTTCCTGCAGGATTCTCTATTTGAAGAGCCGCACAGGGCCCCCCTGAAGGGAGGCAGCTTGTGTGAAGACATCTTGCGGTAGGACCTGGGCCTCTCGGCGCTAATGCGCAGAAGCCATTTTATTCAAATCTCCAAATGTTAACAGAATGTTTTATTTTATGAAGAATTGTAAAGGTAGAATAGGTACTACATGCACAACACAAACCAAGTCACAAATGTTATATACCTGTGCGCAAACGGCAAGGTTTGTGTGTATTATTGGATTGTTATTTACTGTTTATTCTCATTTGAAATGTGGGGCTTTTGCGTTTTCCATGTTGATATGGAATCCGGTTAGCCCTGTGCTATTTGTTTTTGAACTTCTTTGCCTTGCCGTGTTTGTGGTGTTGTATTCGTTCTACAGTTGTCATTGGCACACAGCAGGCACACCTTATATGAACAGGGCCACTGATGGTAGATAGATGTCTATGCTAGTACTCTGCTTGCATACTTCTTTTCACTGCTGTGTTATTTGCCATCTATTGTAAATGGGTTGTGGGGCTTTTGCGTTTTCCATGTTCATATGGAATCCGGTTAGCCCTGGGTATTTGTGGGTTCCTTGTGCATGCTTTGCCTTTCTTAAAATGCTTTTCCGGAGATTGATGTGTAGGGTGTGGCCGTGGCCCTGTTAGTTTAGGGAGGATGTTTCTATGTCTTTCTACCTCTCATTCCAAGTTAGGGCAACAGCGATGAGTGATCCACGCCCGAAGGAGACGACAGCCCAGAAGTGAGTTCCACAGAGGGATTTCATAAAGAAGACATAAGAGGTAACTCATTCATGCCGTGCTATATTTCCTGTTTTGTTTATGTAATTTCATGTATTGATGAGCACCTGCCAAAACTGGAACCTTTGTAAAAATAGAATCTGGCAAAGTACAACACTTGAAAAATGAAATCTGGAAAATCAAACCTGTGACATGATAATATATCAAAATGAAGACATTCGAATATGAAGAGTTTGGTTAGATAAGTGTAAAAAAAAATAAAGGACACAAACTTTTCAAATGTTCGATATATATACAATAGAACAATAAACCCCTAAATACACTTTTTGAAGTTGCTGCAAGGTTATACATGAGATCAGGTCTCTATTTGATCCTTATGGCATTCTTTAATTTGCTTTAGTCATTATGAGTCCGTATTAAGAAAAACATAAAATCTTCATTGTGAATTCTTGATTTTGTATTTTCGTAGTATTTTTTCATTTAATCGTTCTCCTTTTTCACGTAGATCCATGTTGGGGTGGTGCTCCTCTCTGTACCTGCACTGTGCAGCGATGGCCTCCTCTTGGTGTTCGTGTTGTTTTAGAGGCAGCCATTTGGACGTGGTAGGAAGCTGTTTTTTTGTGTCGATGTCCAAATTATCTTACTGTTCATTGTATGTCCCTCCAGCCCCCACTTTTGCTTCTTTTCTGATCCTCCCTCATCTGTCCTTATGATGTCTTCTTTTTTCTCTTCTCTCATGCAGGAAATCTTGGCTTACATACCAGGAGCTGCTGGTGCTACCATATAGAGCCACCAAGACTTGCACCCAGAACCAGCAGTGCTACCAAGAAGCACCTTCACACCACTAGCACGCACGCCAACGAACCCTCACCAATACTACCACCAGCAACCAACACTCAGCGTCCAGTGCTACCGCCTGAACTGTTAGACCTGGCCTCTGGAACTATCATCCATGGCTGCTGAAGCTTTGAGCCCCCCCTACCTTGAACTAAAGCCGGGAACTACTGCACTGCTTTTGGGAACTCTAAGGACCAAGAAAAGGGGACTGTCAAAGGATACCATCAGCACAACCAACAGCATTCCAAACATCAGCATTCCAACCACCAGCATTCCAACCATCAGCATTCCAACCATCAGCATTTCAACCATCAGCATTCCAACCTGCAGCATTCCAACCTGCAGCATTCCAACCTGCAGCATTCCAACCTGCAGCATGCCAACCTGCAGCATTCCAACCATCAGCATTCCAACCATCAGCATTCCAACCTGCAGCATGCCATCCTGCAGGTCCACCAGGATCCACCCGCACAAGGACTGTGGGTGCTTTTAAATCAAGTTCACAAGAGGTTGGCAAGCAGCAGAGAGCGAGAGTGTGGAAGCGGCCTTCGATGTACTGACGTGTGCAGATGTGAGGAAACTAGGCTACCATGGCGGTAGCACTCTAGGGCTCTAGTAAGAGTGGAGTCCAGTAAACAATACCAGGGTGGGTTTCAGGTCCAAGAAATTTGCAGTCTCAGACAAAATGTGAATTTGCCATTTGGGCACTCCCGTTCTACTAGCAACTAGGTCAGTTTTGAGGAAGTCTGTTGCAATCAATGGCTCTGTTAGTATTTCTGTGAAGCTGATGTCCACAATGGAGTTAATGTTGCCCTAGCTCTTTTGAGAGTACACACACGTTGAGTGGCATCTTGAGACAGATATCAGGGCTATGTACCCCCAGAATCTAGTAATAGATATGAGCATATTTTTGTTCGTTTGATACATTGGGCATGAGCAATGTTGGAATCCAGCACCTTATCAGGATGGGGTTATTTCTGGGATCTTATGATGGGTAAACGTCTTGGGGATCTATAGACTAGTATTGGAGGGAGGGGATCTAGCCACAGGTATCAGAGTGGGAGATCACTTGTGATTTAGGAAAAAGTATAAAAATGGGGGGATATCCAGGCTTCAGTGGTGGAGTTCTAATTGGGATCTTGCAATGAATATCACAACAGGAGATCACGGTGAGACCTGCTCATGTGTATCCGTGCGGTGGCACATTTGGAAACTAGTGACAGACAGGAGGGGAGGATTCCTGGGATCTCCTGACTTAGCTGGTACAAGAGCAAACCTGGGATCTAGTGAGACATTAAAGTGTAGGGGCCCCACTGTCCATGAGCAGTGGGTATCACAGTAAAGACGTACACTTGCTATTTAGGGACCAGTAGCATGCCCTGGACCCGACGATAGGTGTCTGCGTGGAGGCACGGCTGGGATCCAATGACACATGTGTTTGTAAAGTACCTGGGGTCTAGTATTTACAATTAGTTGCACTTTAATTAAAAGACTGTTGCAGAGGCAGCCCATGCAAAGGTGTAGTACCCGCACAGGTATATAGGACACACCACACTTTCTTTGTGTGTTGAGAGACCTTGGATCCCGCGCATCCCTGTCCATCTGGCTTCTTGATTTTCAGAAGTCCTATAGAGCCCTCAGGTATACAGCTAGACACGGTACCCCTGCAATGCAACAGAGAGTACGTGCAGGGTCACTTCCTATGATGCCAAACATTGTCTCCTGACAGCCTCTGATTTTCCAGCCCCAGGCGCTTTAACTGGAACAGGAGGAACTGGTGCAATCACATTCTCTAGACTGTGGGACGATGCCCTCACCTGACTCCTTCGAGTGCAGGAGAGGCTCCTCAGACAGGACCGAAGGTCCCTTACAATCCCCACTTTAGAGCGGGGTGTGGGGGCCCTGCTCCTCTGAATGTACTTCAGGCTGCTCTGATAGACCTCATGGCTCCTCTACAAGCCCCTCCCACAGAGCAGGATGTGCTCCCGGTTGCATTCTTCCAAGGCTAGAACATTCCACACATTGTCTGTTGGGTTTAAGGAAGTTCTGAAATTGGGTGTTATGAAGGTGTGGATTCAGTTGTGTTGGGTGGATCTGAGTACCTCCACTTGTGGTGACGGTCCACCCTACCTGCAGTAAACTTGGGAACAAAGCAATGTTCAAGTACCAACAGGAAGGGTCAAAGTTGTTCTAGCAGTGCAGCTCTGTACAGAGTTTATGAATTTGGGAACCCTTCTGCCTGGCCTTAATCATTATCAGGATGTCTGTTTTGAGACTCAGGTGCCACACCTGCCGGTCCAACCTGTCTGCCCAAACATTAGTACAGAAGTGCATGTAGTAGTTTGTCACGGCCATGCTTAAAATGAGTTGGCGATCACCTGCCTCTGATTTGGGAGAAGGTGGTGTAGTCCTGCTGCATCATACTCCAAGGCCCCCATCTGACTCAATGTTTTCGTGTAGTGCTTCCAGCGGCCCTAACTCTTGTGCAATTGTGTTATGCAAACTATGCAAAAGCTATGCAATAGCAGCCGATGGCAGCGCTTGAATAGATCTTCCATTGAATTGGTGTAAATCATGGTGCAAAAGTTTGGAGATGTCAATATGGGCTGCAGTACTTGGAACTGAGAGAGAAAACATTTGACTTTTCACATCTACCAGGTAGGAGGAATTGGAGCTTTGGAATCACTAAAGTTCCACAAAGAAGCTGAGACAACTTGCATTGTGATCAGCCACATAATTAATGGGCCTTGAACCACTGAGTGAAAGACGGTGGCGCAACACCACATGCCATGCATTATTCAAGCAACTGTTGAAGAGGCTGTCATGTACTAATAGGAATCCAATTGACATTGACAGGAACTATAGTGAAGTGTAGCAAGCATTAAAGCCTGCACAGAAGGATGGACAGAGGTAATGGACATCTTGGTGGTGCATTAAACCATTGTACAATTCATGTAATGCCAGTAGAAGCCCCCCCCCCCCCATAGATGACACAACCGCACATTCTTCTGGTGTACAGCAGGCCTGGTCCTCATTCTCTGTTGTTCAACTGGCTTCTCTACAATCCGACCAAATCCTCGTGAAGAGAGACACCCCCACCCCTTTTTCGCATTGGGATTCCTCATTTAGGTCAGAAACCCCTTGCACTTCCCTTTCACAGAGAGCAGGGTGCGGTTCCCTAAGTCATTTGAAAGCAGAGTTCCATCACGGGCCGGCCTGTAGATTTGGTCTGTTCCCTGTCTTACTGTATTGAGACCAAAAAATTCAAGCTTAAGCTTCGGATACCACTCGCGACTTGTGGAATGTTGGTTAGGACAGCTGTTTTACATTTTTGTAGAGTTTTTTTGAGTACTGCCAGCAATGAGGGCCTAATGTACAGCAGCAAATTTGTTGCAAGAAATACTCATCTCACTGTAGCCACCGCCTCCGAAGTATCCAGAGTAAGCCTGGGCAAAGCACTACGCTACGCTCGCGTAGTTTGCGAAGTTCGCGCTACTTCACACTACGCGAACTGTACGTAGCACAGTGCGAACTCGCGTAGCGTAGTGTTGCGTAGTGCTGCGGTCATTTTTTGCTTACTCGCGGTCCTCAACGTCAAGTTGGCGTCCGCAAGCAAGCAAAATGACTTCCCGGCGAGACTTTTTCCTTGTTCGCGATCAGCAACTTCAAGTTGGCGATCGCGAGCATGGAAAATAAACCTCCCGGCGAGATTCCCAACGCGAGGAGGTCAGGTTTCTCATTGCGAGCGGTCGCGTATGCTCGCGACCGCTCGCGATGAGAAACTACCAGTTCGCGTTGAGAAAGCTGAAGCTCGAGTAAAAATCTACTCGAGCAGCAGAAAACTACAGCTCGCACTGTGCAAGATGCCATTTTCAATAATTGCCCAGTGCCGGTTGCTTGTCCGCACTGTGCAATCATTGAAAACGACATCTGGCACAGTGCGAACAAGGTACTACGCAGTTCGCGAAGTGCTACGCGTAGCTCGCGTAGTGCGAACTTCACTTTGCGTAGCTTCGCGAAGTGCTACTTCGCGAACTACGCCCAGGCCTATGAAGCCAATAGTTCATACTATGAGCAGAGACCTCAAACTGGGCAGCACTGGGGGTCTAACACACACCACAAAGGCACATAGTAAAGCATGGTGCCCAGGGATTCTGGTCTTTCTCATTGACAAGGACTGATGCCAAAACATGCCTGTGTGCATTAGGGTTAGATATCTGGCAGGAACGCAATGATGAGATGAGGTGTCTGACCCCAGGGCTCTTTTTCCAGAATCCCAGCACGCAAGCATCTTGTGTGGAGTACATGCAAGAACCGAGGTGTTGCGCAACTGGCCCCTCGAGGAGGCTGTTTGCCAGAGATCTTTTTCTCTGCCTCATAGTTTGGATACAACAAAAAACAAGAGCAACCCATACGTCCCTGTGAATTGGCCATAGCCAGTCCGCTTAAGCACAATTGTTCACAAGGAACTCATTTAAGTTTAAAAAAATAGTTTTCAGCAAGTCTCGACAGTCAGACAGACGCACTCTAGTTTTATGGGTGGGCCCCATCACAAAGGGTGGATTGGTCTCAAAAGGTGTGGAATTAAAGTCAATTAGAGGCAACCCAATCACCTCTATTCCTCATGTGCCTTTGTTGAATACTAAAAACAGTGAGAACTCGTGTAATAATAATGGTTCCAGAGTTTAATAAATGGTCAACATGTTTCGTGCCCTCTAAGCCCAAAAAAAAGTCAATGGTAATTCCTCAGGACTGGAAAAGAAATGCCAACTCTACTACTGAGTTAAAAAAAAAAAATTGGACTGATTCAGTTAGGGAACATAGAGGCTGGAATCTATTAAACAGTGAGATTAAATATTGCCTCTATGACCATAAATTTGATAATCTTATTAAATACATAGGTGCAGCCTCTTTACCTACGTATCTGTTCAACAAATGAACTAAGTTTCTCATATCAACTCAAATTCGTGGGTCAACAAGCAAAACTTAAATAATTCAAAATACTCAATATTCAGTTTAGACATTGCATCAGTACGGAATTTAAAGCAACTCTACTACAGAGGGCGCTTTAGGTATGTGGTTAAAGCACATCTTATGTATGTGGTTAAGGCCCGCTTAAAATGACTTAGATAAGTGTACTAACTAAGTTTTAATGGGTTACCAACTTTGTAAGGAAGCAAATTCCTATAAAAGTATGTGACCTGAAAAGATAAAAACACGGATGAATGCATGCCATGTCGGTTGGTGAGGGTCAGTGCTTCCTGTAAAGGCCACCTTTGTTGACCTAATCTGGGCCGGTGACCACAAATTGCATATTCATTACAGAACTGAACACCCATTTGTGGATTTTCAATATAACTGAGTACATGTGTAAACCAAAATCCCTCTCAGCCATTCTTTTTATCTACTCTACATACAAGGACTACATTACCCAGCAGCCTCCCACCTCACGTCGCAAGCATGGACGCTAGTGTGCCAAGTCAAGACTTTAAAACCCAAATCTTAAGCTGGTTTGTGGTTCTCAATGGATCCCAAGTCTCATGAGATGCTCCTGTCGCTCACAGAAGCTTTAAGAACAGGATTTCTGGATCCAAACTCTAACCTGCTTGATCTCTTTTGGCTTGACATTATCAACTGGGAAGCCTAGATGTCTACTCCTGGTGTTGTTCTTGTCCTTGCCATTCCACCTCTGCGGGGTTTCAGGGTCTTCGCTGTTCCCTTCTTCTCCCATTTTCTCTTCTCGCATTGTCCCACCTGTTCGTTTTGAGACCCTGATCCTTCGCTCCATCTCTTTCTTCTAGCAGTCTACGAGGTCACGCCTGCCCCGTAGCAAGATTATGTGAGTCCTTTCTATGGTGTTGTGAGGACTTAAAGAGATTCTCTCACCAAGCTGAATAGAAAACTGCACTGGATTTGACAGGGCAATGCTAGCGGAATGACATAGAATTGCTACAGTGACAGAAAATCCACCTTTATTCTAGAAATGCATCAAATTCTGGAAAATCCACTAGAATGACTCAAAACATTATATAAACCGCGGCCCTCGAATTACTCAAAAAGTCCGCAATTTTTTCAAAAGGTCCGAAATGGTTTAAAAATGTTCTCAAACTTTTCCTTTAAAAGGATACGAAATGTTCCTGAGAATATCCTTATTGTTCCAGGACTATCCCCAGCAACGAGCTAGGCAGCATGTCCTGCAGCCTCTCTGCCATTCTGCTTGTTCACCCTATTACAGTCCCTGTGCCTGTGCACCAATCTGAAGAGACATTTCAAATTAGCTGCAGTTCAGTTGTTCAACCATGTTTTCTGTCTTCATATGCACTGTACATAGCATATATCTTAGTTGGGAAATTTGCGGCACAGTCTCTGATTCAATACCTACCCTACCCCTGTCATGTCTAGGAGAGGAGAGAAAGCGTATAAAACTATATATTGCCAATTTCTACACTCCTTCGGCTGTTTGATGGGTGATAGCCCTGCCTGGTTATGACTGGCAGCCTAGAAGGCACTAAACATTTAGTTTTCCAGACTTTCTGCATTTTTTCCTAATTGATGCCCTTTCTCTGCCATTTCTGTTGCAGAGCAGAAAGTCAGTGTCAAGCCTCCCCATGGATGCATTCTTCTGGGCCTCCTGGCTGTTGATATGTTAGTTATGTGTAGGTTTGCAGGGGTGCAGGATGCAGCAGAGAAGCACATGAAAACATATTTTCAATCATTGTATAACCCAAGAAAGGTATAAGTGGTAAGCAGGCCTCTGTCACCCAGATCGGCCAACCGGGAGAACTCACAGGAATGACCAGTTAGACTTGTTTTAATAAATTTCACAAAAGATGCTCGTTTCTCATACGCCGCCCTCATACAGGAGCATTTTATTTGATAGTTGGACCCATATGTGTTCTTTATGCCCTGCATGTAGGCATACCAGACCTGCATAGGTCTATACAGGGGTTCTGGTCTGCAGGGCAAACAGTGA
This sequence comes from Triturus cristatus, assembly GCF_964204655.1. Taxonomy (NCBI): domain Eukaryota; kingdom Metazoa; phylum Chordata; class Amphibia; order Caudata; family Salamandridae; genus Triturus; species Triturus cristatus. The sequence goes on from NC_140595.1 coordinate 51,979,765, forward strand.
ATGTCTCTACCTCAGCCTCTTCTCCACAGGAGCAGGAGCAGGAAAATGGTGTAAAACCACCTGATTCTGATTGGGCTCACCATGGGGAACCTCTGGGTGTGTGTCAGTCCCTATTAATTACGATTAACCAGAAATGCATATAATGCTCCAATACATTGTGCCAGAAAATTCCATTGGCTCTTACTCCGGCAGGAAATGGGCACGCGCACTGATCCCAGAGGGTGCCCTGATTCTAAGGATATCAGTCATGCGGAGCTATGCAGAGGGGACCTGGCACTGAAGTCATATAATGATTGCCTCTTCAATGGTGAAATGGACGTTACGTCAGCCTGAGACCTCTATTTACTTGTAAAAGAACTGGAGGACAGAAGAGAAGTATAATATAATCATATATTTACTTATTGGGCACAGCCATGGGTGTGCCTCAGTGTATAGCAGCCTTCCTTGGTCCTTAGCTGCCAGGCAGAAGGAGGCACTGAATATTCAGCACCTGTGGTACTTGGCTTGCATTTCTGCAGGTCTCCATGAAGAGGTGATTGTCTTGGTAAGAGTGCGCATATACCGACCGCGGCCCTCTTTAGTTGAGGGATAACGGTCATGCATAGGGGCAAAATGGGGATTCAGCATTCGCAATATTTTTGGGATACTATGGAAACACTAGTCCTCTATATCTACAGGAGCCATCATGCCTGTGTCAGGCTCCTGCATAATTCAGCTTTCATCTCTCTCCTCTGTGAGGCCGATACATCTCTACTCTCATTCTCCACAATTTGCTTCCACTTCCTGTGAGCCCGGGTCTCTTCTCGCGCATGAAGTTCCTTGGTCCCCTCCTTCATCCATCTTACCCTTTGCTCCTCTTCTCGCCTGTGTGCCTCAGTCCCCTCCATCCTCTTCCACGCGCCTCTTCCCTCGGTCATCGATCCGGTGCCTTGGTCTCTGCTCCATGGGTCTTAGATTTTACTTTCCCTCTGTAGTTTCACGTGGCTCGTGCCTCATTCATCTCTCATCTTCTTGTTTCTTTTTCCACACTCTAATCAGTATAGTGAGTCAGTTCCCTCGCTCGTCCACTGTGGCTTTTGTCCTCTCTCAAATCAGTTTTGTGCTTATGGTCCTTCTCTCATTCTTCTTCTCTCAAGCTCTTCTCTTATTCGGATTCCACCTTGCCCTCTTCTCTCATTCAGCTTGTGCTTCACTCCATTCTTGTCCACTTTGAACTTCTGTGCTCTGAATCATGATGTATGCTCTTTGGCTCACGCCTTGTCTTCTTTATCTTATCTGGCTTTTACTTTGCAACGTTATCATCTGTCTCATGCTTGATGCCACGCTCTCATCAGTATAGCGCCTCAGACCATTCCCTGCGTTGGTCTTCTTGACGCTTCACTAGCATTCGACTAGTGCACTGAGCTTTCTCAAGGCGTGGATTAAAAATAGCACGGGGAAATTCAAATAAGTTGATAGGTAGTTTCCAGGTTCTACCTAACGGCTAATGGTTGCGTTAGCGGCTCAAGAGGCAACGCACCCTATTTAAGTGAAACCCGCAAAGAGTCCCGAAAGTCTCTGTGCAGGTCAACATAGACATGCCTGGTTCAGTGGGACGGGGATTCCCTGCGTTGGTCTTTGTTGCTTCACCATCATTCAACTAGTGCAGTGCAGCCCCCCTTCTATGGCTCATGGCTTACTCAATTTTCTCATCTGGCTTGTGCCGAACTCGACTTGCAAGCCCAGATTGTGTCTCTGGTCCACGCTTCTTCCGCTATAGACCTCGACTCTCTCTCTCATCCAGTCCGTGCTTTGTTCTGCTCTCTCATCTGATATGCACCGTGGTCCCCCATCTCAATACAATTCAATTTAATCCAGTTATTTATTCGGGTACAAAAGCATCCATAAAAGTACATGCAAAAATAAATAAATATATTTAAAAACAATAATACACTTTTACGTTTTCATACTAAGATGATAAAATCTGTGCAATGAAACAGCAGTAGTGCCCTAACATTAAAACTACAGGGCTGTCATAGTAACAGGGGCCGCACAGCAATTTTCAAGAACATTCCTACATAAAAAATACATTCATCGTCGTTCAATTGAAGCCGCTTACTGTACGCAAATCTAAAATCAGAAATGCGAAGCCTCTTGATTAAAGGTAATAAAATATTCTTTGTATACAGGGAATAAAAACCAAAGAAAAATAAGAAACGTAACATGGATTGGATTGATTTCTCATTGCTCGGGCAAGGGCAGCTATCTAAGTTTGTTTGAAAACCTAATGGGAAGCTTAGGAAGTATTCAACGGTGCCTGCCCTAAGGCGAAACAACAAAGTACGCTCCCTTTGCCCCAAGGGACTTGTCAGATATCTTGGGATTAGTCGGTTCCCTCTCGTATTTATGTTCAGGTTAGCGGTCACTCGCGGCTTGTCAGATTCAGTCTTTATTCTGTCAGCTTGTAATAATTTGAACCAGTTGGACTGCAGTTGTTTCTTACTGATAACTTTTGGGCCACCGGGGTTCTCAAACAACTGTTGGTAACCTGCCTTACATAGACAAGATTCTACATACGCCAGCCAAGGAACGCTCCTGCCTTTGTCACACAAGAGACAGTCTGTAATAATGTCTCTGGTGAGACCTGCCTCCGTGTTTCTCGACACGGCAAGCCGCAACAACAGAGGATGGACGCTAATATAATCTACAGCAAAAGGGATATCCAATTCTTTGTAGCAAATCAAGTTTGGGGTGGAGATCGGGCCCCCAAGACTCTTCTGCACAATCTATTTTCTTCAGCTTGGATTAAATTACATGTATCAATACCCCAAATTTCAGCCCCATGGTAGCAAATGGGAGGCATTGCAGTTTTAAAATCTTCAGTAGAGGTACAGATGCTCCCCCTTTCCTGGGTGCGGTAAGCTGTGCAATGAGCTAATCACCCTAGAGAATTTATTCCCACTATGTACTATGTGCGCTCTCCATGAGCCATTGACAGCAAAATTGAGTCCCAGATAAGGAAAAGTGCTCATGCATTTCAAACTAAAATCACCCACTGCTAAAGGTGCCAAATTATACTTCTTTGGGCCGCATGTCATTATAAAGGACTTAGTGCGTAAATCCAACAATGCCATGAAATTTACAAAACCACGTACTAACATATGAAGGGCCTTCGGGGTACGGGCCATTAACCTGGCATCCTCGGCATATAATAGCGATAGTAATAAAGATCCTTTGACTTTAGGGACATCAGGGGTGGTAGTTAGTAAAAAAAAAGGATTAAGATAATTTATATACAAAATTAATAAAAGTTGGGCCAAACACATCCTTGCCTAACTCCTCTACGGATATCCATGTCTCGAGAAACCTCCCCCTGGGCCTTAATTCTTATTCTAGCTTCATGCCCCTGTGCAAATATGCTTAAAGGGCACCAGTGCTTTCTTTATCCATGCCAAGGGTTAACAAAGCGGACCACAGCTTTGAACGGGTTACACTGCCAAAAGCAGTGGTCAAATCCATAAATGCTAGATAAATTGGGAAATATTTTAATATGGTGTATTTTCCTATTAACAAATTAAGATTAAGGCACTGCTCGACAGTGCCGATCTTGGATCTAAAACCATATTGACAGGGATAGAATACTGACGTCTCAGCCGCCCATTCCTTTAAGCGATTGTATAGGACCCTGCCTTACATTTTTAAAGTTGTATCCATTAATGGTATGGGCCTATAACAACTGGGCTGTGAGTGATCTTTTTAAAAATGGGCACTATAATTGATGTTGACCATGTGTAAGGTGCGGGGGCAAAAGCAAGACTGTTAAAAACATTCAACAATAGAGGCGCCCAGAATTCGGGGTTATGTTTGTGAAGGTCTATTGGGACCCCGTTGGGCCGGGGGCCTTGCCTAGAGTACTCTGGTTTATTGCGTCCTTAACTTCCTCTAGGGTCAGTTGCATTAAACCAAAATTTGGTTCTGGGAGGGAGTTACTATCAGGACAGCCCAGGGCATAGACATCAGTAATATGAGCTCCCCAAGCCTGGCTTGGGTTGTTGCAACTAGGGGTGGGCGGAATTTGCGAAAGTGACTTTCGCAAATTATCGCAAAAATGTTAAAAATCTCCGCAAACAAGCGGAAATATCGCGAAGATGCGGAAGTTTTTTTCCTGCCTGTTCGGGGTATTTTCTGCGTGGTCGCGGCTCGCCAACTTACCCATGCGGTTGCTCGCGGGCGCGGCCATCTTGTTTTCACTCTTCTCGCGGTGCATGATCGCGAGAAGAAAGACGTGATCGCGTGACCAATGACATTACTGCGGGTGCGAACTGTCTCGAGACAGCGCAAATGGCTACCAGCAATCCAACATCTCGTGGAGAACGCGACCGAATCGGGAAAACTTGTCGGCAAACGCGGGGATTCAGGTAAGGCGATAGCGCGCGCGCGAGAATGTATTATTTTACAGCGCGAGCAAGAAACAAATTATCGCTAAGCTGCGGAATGCGGATATTTTCGCACTCTCCGCGGAGCGCAAAAATGTCAAATTATCGCAATTTCCGCGAGCGGAACGGAAATTTAGCCCAGGCCTAGTTGCAACTAATCTCTGACTCAATCTGATTCAATTGCTTCATCTCCTTTACGGCTGCCAAGAAAAATTTGCTGTTCTTATTACGTGCTGTTAGTACTAGGGAATCCCATTGTTGATCTAATTTTTCCCTTTTCCTAGATGTGGTGCCCCGTTTGTATGTCTTACGAGATTCTGCCACAACTTGAGAGGTTCTCGGAACGTCTTGGAGTGCCTGTCGCAATTGGTGGTAGCGATAGAGCACTTTCTGTTGAACCATTTGGGCCTTTTAAACGATGGTCCTATCGGAATCATACACTCTTTTTTGATACAGTTGCAGAGGTGCACAAAGGCTACTGCTGCAGGATGGTCGGCGTCAGGATCAGCAAGACAAGCCAGCACCCCCGGCAAATTCTCACTAATAGCTTTCTGGAATAAATATAAGGGTGCGATAACCCTCTATTTTAATCTCAAACCATCAAATCAGCGATGGAGGTTACCAGCCCTGATCTCCCTACTAAAGAAGGTTTTGGTGCCAGGGTAAAAACTACTTCAATTGGGTTATGATCATTATAGCTACAGGGGATCACTTTTCCAGATACCAAAAGAGCTTCATGATTAGATAATATAAGAAATAATCAATTATGGGTGCGTGACCCCGGCCCCTAAATGTAGGCAGTGGCTCAATATTTGCGCGAGCGATGTTTATTACATTTTCTAGATCATGGGCAGCCAAAAACGATGCCAGCTCACGTCCCCTGACATCAGATCTGTTTTGTACGCAAATGCTATCAGTGGTGTTGAGGGTGGCATCTTTCGTAAAAGCTAAGGTGAAACCTAATGGACTCAATCTTGCATTGAAATCACCCTCCAGACAAAAACTGGCCAGCTGGCCATTATCACCAACATATTTCTGGAGGGCAGATATATATTCAAACACGGTTAGAACATTTGTGTTAGGCACATTAATAAGATTGTTATTATAAAAAATAATTATATATATGGTAGGATCTCTTTCGTACCTCATTACTAAAGAATTGGTATTGAGTAACTCTAAAACCTTCACGTTGCCTCCTGCCTTAACATTCACACAAATGGCCAACCCGCCTATTTCCCGCCCTGACCTAGAAGGAGTTGCTGGGTTAAAATGACATACATATCCATCTACATGTATTTTGTGTGTCAGCCATGTCTCTTGAAACATTAGGACATCGAACTGACTGATTAAATGAAGTCAGTCTGGGCATGGCATAAGGAGGCACTGAATATTCAGCACCTGTGTTGCTTGCCTTGCATTTCTGCAGGTCTCCATGAAGAGGTGATTGTCTTGGTAAGCGTGCTCATATACCGACCGCGGCCCTCTTTAGTCGAGGGATAACGGTCATGCATAGGGGCAAAATGGAGGTTCAGCACTCGCAATATTTTTTGGATATCATGGAAACACTAGTCCTCTATATCTACAGGAGCAATCATAACAGTGCCACGTTCCTGCATAATTCAGCTTCCATATCTCTCTCCTCTGTGAGCCTGGTGCATCTGTCCTCTCAGTCTCCACAATTTGCTTCTACTTCATGTGAGCCTGTCTCTCTTCTCGTGCATTTTGTTCCTTGATCCCCTTTCGCACCCATCTTACCCTTTGCTCCTCGGACTCGTGCCTCAGACGTCTCCATCTTGTTTCATGTGCCTGTTCCCTCGGTCATCGATCAGGTGCCTTGGTCTCTGCTCCATTTGGCTTAGATTTTACTTTGCCTCTGTAGTTTCACGTGGCTCGTGTCTCTTTCATCTCTCATCTTATTGTTCCCTTTTCCACAGTGTTGTGAGTCAGTTCCCTCGCTCGTCCACTGTGGCTTTGGTCCTCCCTTACATCAGTTTTGTGCTTAAGGTCCTTCTCTCATTCTTCTTCTTTCAAGCTCCCCTCGTTCGGATTCCACCTTGACCTCTTCTCTCATTCAGATTGTGCTTCACTCTCTTCTCATCCGGTTCTAACTTCTGTGCTCTGAATCGTGATGAATGCCCTTTGGTTCACGCTTTGTCTTTTAAAAAAATCTTATCTGGCTTTTGCTTTGCAACTTTGACATCTGTCTCATGCTTGATGCCACCCTCTCATCAGTACAGCGCCTCAGACCATTCCCGGCGTTGGTCTTTGATGCGTCACTATCATTCAACTAGTGCATTGCGGCCCCTCTCCTATGACTCATGGTTTATTCAATTTTCTCATCTGGCTTGTGCCGAACTTGACTTGCAAACCCAGATTGTGTCTCTGATCCACGCTTCTTCCGCTAAAGACCTCGGCTCTCCCTCTCATCCATTCTGGCCTTTGTTGTATCCTCTCTCTCATCTGATATGCACCGTGGTCCCCATCCATTATGGGTTTCTCTTTCTCCTTCCTTATTCTGTGTCTCACTTCCTTCTATCACCCAGCCTTCAACTTGTTTCATTCTGTGGACATGCTTGGCTTTGCCCTTTCTCTTAGTCTCCATCTTTACCAGCCCCCTCAGCTGACTTGTTCCTTGCGCCTCTCTCTCATGACTTGTTCCCTGTGCCCCTCTCTTATCTGACTTATCCGCTGGTCTCCTCTAACATCTTGTTCACGTTTTGTTCCACTCCCTCATCTGGCTTGTGCCTCTTGCCCCTCTCATCTTCAGAAAGCACCTTGCTTCTCACTCTCATTCAGCCCCCTCTCTGATCCGGCTCGAATCTTGCTTCTTCTTTCCTTCATCTTGCCTTTGCTCCCTTTACCCATCCTTGTGTCTCGGTCCCCTACCTCTTCTTTCATTTGCCTGCTCCCTCTCTCATCCTTCAAGCGCCGTCTTATGTGTTCCACTGGGCTTCCATTTCACTCTGCGAACATCTTGTGTCTCATGCCACTCTCACATCAGTTCATCTCCGTTAGTCCTTCTCTTATCAGCCTTGTTCAACTGATCTGTGCTTTGCTTTCCTTTCATCTTCTTACCCAGTGCATGCCTTGCTCTAATCTTTTTCTTTATTCGATCTGGTTTGTCCCTCCCTCCCTTTTCTTATAGCGTTTATTCCCCTCACTCATCCATCTAGTGCTTCTTTTGGCTCATATTCATTGTATGCCTCGGTTCTTCTCTGATCTATTCTTGTTCCTACCTCTTTTTGTCTCAAGGGCTTGGCCCTCATTTCCTTTCTCTGTCATCCATCTCACATCCACCTCCCCGACATTATCTGTGTTGTTCCAGCCTTTTTTTTTCTCTTTCGGATATTCTAATTTCTTCACTACTTTGCCCCCCCCCCCCCATTTACATCCATTTTTCCTGCAAAATTAACACTCTACCTTACACTAAATGTAATTAAATTTGTAACCAAAATCTAGTAGTAACCCCTACCATGATTTGAACTACATTATATCTAATTAAAAAATACTATGTTAAAGTACTTCAGTAAATAAGTTAACTTGATAGCTAATACTATGTTAATTACAAGTAAATGAAATCTGATTATATAAATGTAAATATATAAAATTAAATTTAATTAGCTACCTTACCTAACTCTGAAAATAAAACTATCCAAACTTTAAACTAAATAAAACTAATTGAATGTAATTTAATGTTATTAAATTAAAAAGGAATCTAAAGGTAAATCTAACCCTAATGCTAAATAAAGTTGTAACAACTAGATTTTGTATATTACCTTAACCCAATTCCTACACTAACCGTATATTAATTACAATGACATAAAATATATTGGTACTAAATCCAATACACTAAATTAGTTTTACCTTTAACCAACCCTAAAATTCGCTTTCCATACTCTATATTAAGTTGAATTAAATGTAATTTATTTACAGAAGTATCCGTTCTGTTTCTAATAGTTTCTCTTCAAAATATTAAATTAAATTGAATTAAAACATGAATTTATGTAATTATAATTATGTTTGAAAAAGTAAGCAAGCCCGCCCTTATACTAATTCTATCTCAATCTTTCAATAAGGCTAGAATTAAAAATATGAATTATGTAAAATGTAGGAAACAATAAACCTAAATCATATTAATGTATAACAAATTAAATGTATGCAATTACTTAAGTTAAAGCAAATTCTAACCCTGAACAGATTTAAATTGAATTATACTCTAAAAATTAAACAAGCTCTAACCCTAATGCAAATTATCTACCAATCTTCTTGCAATTAAGTACAATTAAAATATATTGATTATGGAACCTTTAAGAAACAATATACATAAATATTATTAATTATGCAACATTCATCAAACTAATGCTTACCCTTGAATTCCCCTTGTTTTATGTATCGTCATCCTGATAAGATATTCTCAGTTGGGTGGTGTAAATGTGTAGGATGGTCAATGGTGGATGCACTCCACCGATTACATGTTTAAGTCTTTAGAAAAAGGCCCCGGCTTCTTTAACAGGGTCAGTAATTCTCACCTTACAGCGCGGCTTTAATCTTTATCCGGCTTGAGTTTTGCTCCCCTCGTCTGGATTGTGCCTCTTTCCCTTTCCTATACGGTGTGTGCCTTGGTCCCTTCTTGTCCAGGTTGTCCCTTGTTCTACTATTATTTAGTTTGCAACTCTCTCCGATCTGGTTTGTCCCTTCCTCCCTTTTCTTATAAATCATGCGCTTATTCCCCTCACTCATCCATCTACTGCTTCTTTTGGCTCATATTCACTGTGTGCCATGGTTCTTCTCTGATTCATTCTTCTTTCTACCTCTTTTTCTCTCACAGGCTTGGACCTCATTTCCTCCTTTTGTCTTCCAGCTTACATCCAGCTCCCCTACATCATCTGAGTTGTTCTCTTGTCCCTTTTTACATCCATTATGTGTCTTGTTCCTCTTCATCCATCTTGGTTGTTCTTCCACTCTCTCATCGGTGCCATCGTCCTTTGTCTCATCTGTCATCTTTCCAGCTCCGCTCATCTGATTTGCGTCTTTCTCCTCGCCGTTATCCATATTATGGCTCTGTCTCATGCATATTCCACTACATGCCTTGGTCCAATCTCTCGTCTGTATTATGCGCAGTTGCTTTCTCTTAACCATTTCGTGCATCAATGTGTATCTCATCTGGTTTGCGCCTATATCTCCTCCATCTGGTTTTGGTCGTCCCTCTTTTTTGGTGACTCGCTGTCAACTGCCTCGTGCCTGACCCGTCTCACATCAATCTTGTACCTTGTTTGACTCTCATCCACATTGACCCTTTATCCCTTCTCTCATCCTTTTCTGGTCTTGTTTCTTTCTCTCATCTGGTTTCTGCCTTGCAATCCTCATCTCCCTTCACGGGGCTCTCATTGCTATAGTGCCGCAGACCCATCCATTCTTGGTCTTCTTTGATGATCCTCTTCCGTTCATTTATTGCATTCTGCCCTCTCATCTGCTTCATGATTTCATCAAGATTTTACATCTGGCTTGTGCCGAACTTCATTCTAAAATCCTGACCATGTCTCTGTTTAATGTTTCTTCCACATTGTGCCTTCGTTATCTCTCTCACCCATTCTGAGCTTTGCTCTGCTCTCTCAGGTGGCTTTGGCATCTATCCCCCATTTCTTATGGCTGATCTCTTTATCCACTCCCCCTTATTCAGAGTCTCACTTCCTTCTCGCATTCTGCTTGCACCTTGCTACATTCGGTTGTCCATACTTAGCTTCGCCCCCTTTCTTAGTCTTCTTCTCTGCCAATCCCCTTTATTTACGAATCGTGTCCACCATGATTTTTGTGCTGATTTAATTCTCTCTCTGATCTGGCTTGTACTTTACTGCTTCTCGCTCATCCATCTTGCCCATGCTCCCCCTAGCCATCCTATTGCCGTGGTCTCCCCACATCTATCGTTTGCTTGTTCCCTCTCTCATCCTTCAAGAGCCTTTTCATGTGTTCCATCAACCTTCCCTCTCATTCTGCAAACATCTTGGAGTCTGTGACTTTCTCACATCAGTTTATCTCTATTGGTACCTCTCTCGTCACCCTTCTTTACTTTTTCAACAGATCTGTGCCTTCCTTCCTTGTTATCTGGCTTGTGTCTTGCTCACCTCTCATCTATATTGTGCCTTTGTCCCTTCGCACTTAGTGTGCAGCAAGTTGACATCTTTTCCTCTTGGGTCCTTGCTGCCTGATCACCACCATCCTGCACCTCCCACCTACTTCTAATTTAGAGGGTGTTTCACTTTTCTTTCTAATCCAGCTTCTTCCTCGATCCATCCTTTCATTCAGCTTGAATGCTGCTTCCTTCTCTTACCAGCCTTGTTCCTTTGTATATTGTCATCCAATTATGTTTCTTGTCTTGTCTCTTTCATCTTAATCATAGCTGCACTTGCATTGTGGTCACACATTACTCCTATTTGTCTTCCACTATTTTGCCTTTGCATTTTTTATATTGAGTTATACATTGAACATGAGAGAAATACAAAGATAACTATTTAGCAACATATATTGTCCTTTAATTATTAATATTCCTCTTAATTGATTGAAGGTAACATAACTAAACACACAGAATTACAAACTCATTAGGGTGAAGAAAAGAGGTTATTTATCACATTCACAGCCTTGTTCCAGTTCATACAATACATTAATCTATATCGTAATACAGCCACCATCCTATAATGATCCGTAGACTCCTTTTCTCAGAAGTATATTCCGTCAAATAATTCTTATCTGCCTTGTGGCTCTGTCCCATCTTTCATCCATCTTATGCCTCATTTGGCTTGGGCTTTTCACCAGTTAATTATCCATTTCCGGCCTTTGTTTCCTTTCTGATATTCTAATTCCCACCCCCATTTACATCCATTCTAATTGGAAAAGTAACGCTCGCCATTAAACTAAATGTAATTAAATAAGTAACTCAAAACTAGTAGTAACCACTACCATGATTCGAATTACATTATATCTTATTAAAAAATACTATCTTAAAGTACTTCAGTAAATACGTAAACTTGATAGCTAATACTATATTAATTACAATTAAATGAAATCTGATTATATAAATTTAAATATATAAAATTAAATGTATTTAGCTACCTTACCCAATGCTGAAAAAACAATATCCAAACATTAAACTAAATTAAATTATTGAATGTTATTTAATGTTATTAAATGAAAAAAGGCATCTGAAGGTAAATATAACCGTAGTGCTAAATAAAGTTATAACAAGTAGATTTTGTATATTACCTCAAACTATTTCCTACACTCACCCTATATTAATTACAATCACATAAAATATATTGGTATTAAATGAAATATACTAAATTAGTTTTACCTGTACCCAACCATAACGTTTGCTGCCCATACTCTATATTAAGTTGAATTAAATGTAATTTAATTACATAAGTATCCATTCTGTGTTTCTATTGGTTTCTCTTCGTAATAGTAAATTAAATGTACTAAATTACTGTAAGTTAACCCGAATGGTAAAGCTGAATGTATTTATATGTAATTATGTTTAAAAAAATAAGCAAGCTCAAGCTCAACCTAATACTAATTCTATCCCAATCTTTCAATGAAAAAAGAATAAAAAATATTAATTTTCTAAAATTTAGGAAACAATAAACCTAAATGATATTAATGTAAATTAAGTAACTTTCACCAAACTAGTAAAAACCGTTGAACTATCCTTGTTTCATCCAGTATCATCCTGTCATCACATTCTCAGTAGGGGTAATGTTGATTAAAGGTAGTGAAAGTAGTGGGGTGTACTCCACCGGATGCTTTTCTGTAAATCAAATCCTTTGTAAATGTCCCTTGCTCCTTGAAAAGTGTAAGTGACTCTTAGTTTACAAAGTGCGTTAAATCTTCATTCAGTTTGATTCTGCTCTCCTCTCTCATCCGTATTGTGCATCTTTTCCCTTCCCCATACAGTGCGTGCATTGGTCCTTTCTCATCCTGCTTGTATCTCGTTCTGCTCTTATCCAGTTTATGATGCTCTCATCTGGCACATGCCTCCCTCCCTTCTCTCATCAGCCGTGTGCTCACGCCCCTCATCCATTCCTCCATCCTGTGCTTCATTTTACTCTCATCTATTGTATGGCTTGGCTGCTTCACCCATCAGTTTTTGTTCCCGCCTCTTTTTCTTTCACTGGTTTGGACCGCGTTTTCTTCTCTCATCGATCTTACATCTTGCTCGCGTACATCTTGTGTGTTGTTCTTCAGTCCCTTTTCACATCCATCGTGTAGCATGTTCTCCTTCATCTTTCTTTGGAACTGTTCACTCTCATCCATCCATGGCTTCATCCCTTGCCTCATATATCTTCTTTCCTGCATCCCTTCCCCAGACATGCATCTTTCTCATCTCCATCATCCATTTTATGCCTCAGATCGTGTATCTTCAACTACATTTCTTGGCCCAATTTCATCTATATTATGCTCAATTACCTTTTCTTGCTCCCCTCTCTCTTCAGTCCAGTACCTTGCTGGACTCTCAGCCACATTGAGTCTCAATCCCTTCTCTCATCGTTCTCTGATCCTGCTTCTCTTCCAGATCTGGGCTGTGGCGTGTTCCGCTCTGTCGTCCATATTAGGCCTCGGCCCCTTCTCATCCATCCCTTTTCTCTCCCCCTCATCCTCATCTTTGTCCTGCTCTTTTCCATCATCTGATGTGTGCCTCACTTGCTTTTCTCACCTGCCTTGTGCCTTGATCCACTCTCCTCTCTGTGGGTCTTTGCCTCCTATGTCATTCAACTTGCGCTTCACTTCATCCTTTCTTCGCGTTTGGGTGCAACCCCTTTTTCTCACTCCTTCTCTTGCATGTCCTTTCAATATTAACTCTTGTGTTTATAGTACAGTAATCTGTCCTAATGCCCTCTAGGAGATATATTTTAGAAGTTGAGTTGAAGTAAAAGTCATTTTTTTTAATCTGGCTTGCATCTTGCTTTATCCAGATTGTGCCAGTCTTCTTATGGTTCCATCCAGTGCATGTCTTGGCAGCCCTCATCTGTCTTGTGACTTGTTCCTCTCTTCTCCATCTTGTGCCTCACTAATGTCTTTCATTTGGCTTCTTCCTCACTCCCCTCTTTCATTTGTGTTGTGCCTAGTTCCGCTTTCTCATCTATGTTGTCCCTCTGGTTACTTCTCTCTTCAGTCTTCTTCCTTTGTTACCCACACCCACTTACCTCTCATAGGATCCTTAATACGGAGTATAAGTAAGGACAATGGGGGCACTAGGAATGAGTGTCTTAACCTATCAAATTTGATTAAAACATTCACTGCAGAATTAAGGAGCATTTCAGGGATGAATAGAAAAGTGGCCATCAAGGCACCGGCTTGGCCATTATAAGCTGGCTTGTCAAAGTGGCCTGTGCAATCTTTATATGTAGGGAGATTGCTTAGTAAAGGAGTTCTTGTATGCGCTGAGTACAGTGTACCCCCGTTCTGCAAATGATACATGTGCAGCAGTAGATTCAGAAATACTTTATTTCCAAGAAATGTATTCTTATAAAAATATTACACACATTTCAAATTCCTAAAGTCTACAGTTTGAGCACCCTAAAACAGCTAAGTGTGGTTGCATCATTCATTCAGCCGTGTCTACTTATAAATTATACAATTTTATGATTACAACTATATCAACATTAAATTAATTCCCTACCCAGGGCTAATATAATCCACCACCCAAGGTCTCACACGTATTTAAAACGTTTCATCAAAAATAAGAAGAATTTGACAAATAGAAAAACAATTAATTCTGCCTTGATTAGCACTTTAAGTGCAATGTACGTTTTATCAATAGCAAACAATACATTTTGCCCCAATCAGAAATCTAAAGTGCTATATGCATGACAGCTTATCACCACCTTTCTATTGGGAGATCCTCTCATTTACTTGGCATCACCTTACTAACTGTAAACACACTCATACCTACCTAGACCTTAAACACTAACGGGAAGACAGACCCATGTGAGTATTTATGATTTTACATACATATTGGCCAACTGCAATAGCTACATCTCAGAATCTGCAACTATAAATCAACTCCAACCCCCTTTCCCTAGTTTGAATCCCGTATTTATTTAAACACAGGTCACAGTACCTTTTTCCTTGTCGCAATCAAATATACACAGTCCAGCAATAAGAGCCTCACTGAATATTTCCTACCTCTTTTGCAGGGGCACTGGCTATTGTTTTGTAAACCTCTGTTTTTAATCCCTTTATACGCCACCCAGGGTCAATTCCCACCCTCAAGCGCAAGGCTTAATTCTGCAAGCGCTTATCTGGGATATTATAAAAATATGGGAACAAATCCATGCTCTCCTGTGAAGTTAGGAAATGACTGACCAAACTTAGTTTTAAGGTAGAAGAAACCCGCTGTCCAACAAATTTCTGGGGCACTTTGCTTAAGTGTACTCTTTATCTGGTTAATCGAAACCACTTCCTCATGACATTCATGCGCTTTAGCATTGTCACCACGTTCCTATTATCAGAGAAAGTTGACATTATCTCCGGTAAGATTTGCTCCGACAATTTATCGTCGGGTCCCAATCTTTAAGAGACAAATAGAAGCGCAGGGTTCTGGCATCGGCCAGCACACTCCAGGGTAAAGTTCTCAACTCTCTCCTTACCGCTTGGATCTAGTGGGTTCTCTGAGAATAGGCGTAACACAGATCAGGAGGACAGCAGCTTCTCATGACTGGTGGTGCTCACAACACCTACAGACATTAAATGAATTGAAACCTTCCAATATAGTACCCAGCATTGCACAAGATATTTGCTGTATACCATCCATGTGCAGCTGGATCGAGCATCAGTACAACACAGCACCCAACGTTCCTTTACAGCAGAAGTTTATTGGAAAGAGGATGGAGCAACAGAATGGGAGAGCAGCTGTAACCGATGGCACCAAAGATTTGGGATAGCATCTTCCTTCTTCACTCTACTAGGTATGACAAATCCCACACACAAGCAATGCAGTAGTAAGCTTTCGTACAGCTGGTGCTGAATACGGCCACATTGTAACTGCCAAGATGGCTATGCTGCCAATAATATTAGAATCTAGATTCTAGGCTTAGTGGTTGATCGACACCATGTGCATTTGGACTTCCTTGCTGCTAATCCTGTATTTTTGCAAAGTTGAAGGGTTTCTGAGATGCAAGCCCTCCCTGAAATTCTTCCCTTCCTGTTGTGCACCAGAGTGTGCTGGAGGCGTTCTCTATGGACTAAAAGAAGACATATAGAGAATGTGCAGCTCTGCATCCATTCCTCATGTACTGCAGCACAAATAAACTTTTCATTTGAGGACAGGGACTCAGCTTCATAAGTAGCAGAACCTCTGTAAACTCTATTTTCTTGCCTCTGACATCTTTGGTCCAGCAGTGTACACAGACACTAGCACAAACAGTGTGGGCCGCTGGGAGTCGCGTACAGACAAAAAGGAGACCCTGAACTCAATAAGTGGTAGTAACGTGGCCCAAAGACTCACACCCTGGTGTAAAACCTGTCATTTCAAGTAATCTGAAGCATTGATTTATTTTTAACAGGTTTATTTACTTTCAACAGCGGTTATTTTCAAGCTGTGTTGCTCAAAACTACTCCATCACCATGCAAATACAAATCTTTCTAACTAAAGATTCTTCCTCAATCAAAAAGAAAAGATAATAAGCTTTCTGGCTCGTGTGGGATGTTCCATCACTATTTCTTTCACTTGGAGATTGATCAGAAAAGCAATACCTCCAGTGGGAGTTATGTCATGCTCTCAGTCAAACTGAAGTTGACTTCACTGGGAGCAGTTGGCATTATTTGCAGATACCTTAAACCATATTTTGGCCACTTTGAGAATTTCCAGGTATATTTATTGAAATGTGACTATTATTGAGATCTTGTGTCTTAGAAACAATACCATAAAGCAAGTGTATTAAGGGTATCCGACCCTACAGCAACTCATGCAGTTCACCTGGTAGGTGAAGCTGTTATTCTTCCTATGGATTTTGAAGGGCTGTGTACGGGGTAAAGTGGAGACAGTTTTGAATATATTTCAGAATGTTAAAATACAATGTGGAGGACAGGCACGGCTATAAGGGGTGATGTGGAGGCCGTTTTTAACACAGTTCTATGAGTCAATAAAAGTTAAAATTCTTACAATTTCTCTTCCCTGACCATCAGAGAATGGAAACACGAAATTTAGGAAGCGAGCTGAAGTAAGACACCTATGACTGCACGATACCGTATTGCCCTGTGTTTCTACATTAACATTGTTTCTCTCTTGGGGGGGGTCTCCAGTGATAGTCATAAGCAGTTGAATAGTTCCACCCACGTGTGGGAATCGCGGAGCAGTTCTTCATAGAATATCTTCTTAAGTGTAGACATTTGCTTTTCTTCAGGAAGGCCTGCAGAAACGCTGAAGAAAGGACACAATATGCAGCCTAGAAAACGGGCTACAGTGTTGAAATTCATCAGATTGTACTTAGAAAAGGGTCAAAGTACCCATATAAAGGTATAATTTGAGGTAAATGTTTTTACAAAACAGCTCAAATCTCTTTCACAAACACTTTTCTGTAAAAGTAAGATATGAAGGATAGTAGGACAGTGCAGCCCCATAGCCTGCTATTATGTGAGGTTAAAACAGGTCGTTTAACTCCCTGCGGTGGTCTTAGATGCTTCACTATCATTTGAATAGTCCATTGTGGCCCCCTCTCCCATGCCTCATGGTTTATTCACTTTTCTCATCCGGCTTGTGCCGAACTCGACTTGCAAACACAGTTTGTCTCTCTGGTCCATGCTTCTTCTGCTATAGACCTCGGCCCTCTCTCTCATCCATTCTGCGCTTTGTTCTGCTCTCTCATCTGATATGCACCGTTGTCCCCCATCTATTATGGCTGGTCTCTGTCTCCTCTTTATTCTGTGTCTCACTTCCAGCCTTCAAATGGTTTCATTCTGTGGCCCTTGTTTAGCTTTTGCCCCTTCTCTTAGTCTTCATCTTTACCAGTCCCCTCGGCTGACTTGTTCCTTGCGCCTCTCTCTCTTGACTTGTTTCCTCTGCCCCTCTCTTATCTGACTTGTCCGTTGGGCTCCTCTAACATCTTGTTTGCATTTTGTTCCACTGTCTCATCTGGCTCGCATCTCATGCCCCTCTAATCTTTGGAGAGCGCCTTGCTTCTCACTCTCATTCAGTCCCCTCTCTGATCTGGCTTGAGCGTCTATTCTTCTCTCAACCATTTTGCACTTACTCCCTTCACCCATCCTTGTGCCCCGGGCCCTTACTCTTCTTTCATTTGCATGTTATTCCTCTCATCCTTCAAGTGCCCTCCTATGTGTTCCACTGGGCTTCCATTTCACTCTGCGAACATCTTGTGCCTCTTGCCACTCTCACATCAGTTTATCTCCATTAGTCTGTCTCTTATCAGCCTTCTTTTTTTTCTATATATATATTTTTTTAAACAGTTAAGTAACAGTTCTTTGTTTGTATACATTTCAGGACAGTTACAACTTCATACATTCAACAGGAGTCAACAGTAGATCCGTCAGTTGCTTCCATAATGTTCCCAATACGTTTCCTCATTTCCATCTCCTGGACAGGTGAGGTACACAGTTCCCCTTGGTACGTATTCCACTTGCTCCATTTTTTATCCCATTTCTTGGGGCAGCCCCTGGATTTGAACACCTCTTTTTCTGCTACTTATCAGCCTTCTTCACTTCTCCATTTTCAACTGATTCTGTGCCTTGCTTCCTTCAAATCTGGCTTGTATCTAGCTCGCCTCTTATCTATTGTGTGCCTTTGTCCCTTCTCATTCAGTGAAGATACCCTCTCTTCTGCTTGGGTCCTTGCTGCCTAATGACAACCATCCTTTACCAACCTTTTATTTCTCATCTGGTTGGTGTTCACTCCCCTCTCTTATCCAGCCTGTAACTCAATCCATCCTCTCTTCTGCTTGCATGGTCCTCCCATCTCTCGGCCGCCTTCTTCCTTTGTCTCCTCTCATCCAGTTGCGTCCATGGCCTATTCTCTTTCACCTTAGTCATACCTACACTTGCATTGTGGTTGCTTTACATTCCCATTTGTCTTCCACTGTTTTTGCTTTGCCTTTTGTACAATTTAAATGTACAATAAGAATGAGGTAAATACAAAATATCTATTTAGCAACACACAATGTTCTTTAGTACTTAATATACCTCCTTAGTTATTGAATGTAATAAAACTAACCACATAGAAACACAAACCCATTAAAGTGAAGGAATATAATAGGCTAATTTAGAAGATTCAAAGTCTAGTACCAGTTCATTCAGTCAATTAATAGAATTCTGATCCTATGATTATCCACAGACTCCTTTTTTAAGAAGTCTATTCTTTCAAAACATTCTGATCCATCTTCTGCCTCACCTTTGTTGACCTTTTCTTCTCTTAATTGTACATCTCCTGCCTTTGTCTCCTTCCTCACCTCTTATAGCTTCAGTACCTTGACACACATTGACATCCACTCCAACAGTAAACCTAATACTAAATGTAATTAAATGTAATCATGTTTTCATTAAATGTAATCATTTCATCTCACTGTGCCTAAAAGCATGTGTAACACAATTGAGTTCTCTGGTAAAACACTTTAAAGCCTTCCATCCAAGTGTGCACTATTTAAAACAACAAAAAAGTAACCTAAACCTGTTCCCAGTGGTAACCCCATACCTGATTTAAATTACAAAATATTTCTAATTAAAAAAATCATTGAAATAAATGTACTTATTAAATACGCTATCTCAATAGCTAATTCTAAGTTCATTTCAATTACATGAATGTTAATTATGTAAATTGAAACATTACATGTATTTTAATTAGTAACCTTTAACCTAACTTTGAAACTATCCAAACATTAAATTGAACCAAATTAATATATGTGACTTAATGTTTTTAAATTAAATAAAGTTAAATAAGTTACTTAAATGTAAATATAACCTTAATGCTAAATAAAGACAATAACAATTTAAGTTTGTATATTATTTTAAGGTAAGCTAACATTAAAATAATTACAATTACTTTAAATACAGTTAAATCAAATACATCATACTAAAATTAAAAAATGAATGGTATTAAATGTAGTTTGATAATGTTATAGCAGCGTTTTTTTGTAATTTTGAAGTGCATGGACACAAAGATTTTATTATGATCAAAACAATTCAAGCCACTTTTACTTGGGGTTGCCCCCTGTCTCAGTCTTTGAAGCAGAGCAAATGAGGCATGATAAATACAAAATCCAAAGGCATTTTTCGAGACCCACTAGAAATCGGCTGGCGACCTACCAGTGAGTCACCAACTACAGTTGGAGAAACGCTGCATTAACGAATCGCCTGCTGCTCATCTCCGTTAAAGCTAGGTGGGCCATTAAATTTTGTCGTGGGTCTACAAAGTTTGAGAACCATTGTATTATAGCATATTAACTAAGTAAACTTTCTGTGTTCCTAATGGTAGTCCTTAAAAAGGGGCCTGATTTAGAGTTTGGCGGATGGGATACTCCATCACAAGGTTGACATATATCTTGTTTGCCGCATTACAAGTGCCGTAGGATATAATACACTTGTAATACGGTGGACAGGACTTCCATCACGTTTGTGACGGTGTATCCCATCCGCCAAACTCTAAATGAGGACCATTATTATAACAAATACATTACATTGACCCTTAATCTCTTCTCTCATCTTTTTCTGGTCCAGTTTCGCCCTCTCATCTGGCTTGCGCTTTGCAACTCTCTCCTCCCCCTTATGCTTCACGGCGCTCTCATCGTTATAGTGCCACAGGCCCGTCCAATCTCCGGTCTTCTTTGATGCTCCTTCTTCGTTCAACTAGTTCATTACTGTCCTCTCAACGGCTTCATGATTTACTCAATTTTTCATCTGGCTTGTGCTGAACTCCATTTGCAAATCCAGACCATGTCTCTGTTCAGTGTTTCTTCCATTTTGAGCTTTGCTCTGCTCTCTCACCTGGCTTCGGCATTGATCCCTCATTTCTTATGGCTGGTCTCTTTATCCCCCCTTATTCTGTGTCTCACTTCCTTCTCGCATTGTGCTTGCACCTTGTTTATTCCGTTTGCCATGTTTAGCTTCGCCCCCTCTCTTAGTCTTCATCTCTACCAAGCCCTTTTATTCGTGCCTCGTGCACCTCGCTGATCTGACTTCGGCCTTAGTTTCCGATCTCCTCTAGCTCCAGCTTTGCTCCACTCTCTCCTCTGGTTCTCGGCTCCGGCTAGCACCATGCTGTTTGTCCTGATTCAATCCTCTCTCTGATGTGGCTTGTTTTTTACTGCTTCTCTCTCATCCATCTTGCCCATGCTCTCCTCAGCCATGCTATTGCCATGCCCCATTTCTTTCTTTTGCCTGTTCCCTCTCTCATCCTTCAAGAGCCATTTCATGTGTTCCATCAGCCTTCCCTCTCATTCTGCAAACATCTTGTGGTCTGTGACACTCTCACATCAGTTTATCTCTATCGGTACTTCTCTCGTCATCTTTCTTTACTTGTCCATTTTCAACAAATCTGTGACTTCCTTCCTTGTTATCTGGCTTGTGTCTTGCTCATCTCTCATCTATATTGTGCCTTTGTCCCCTTCTCACTTAGTGTGCAACAAGTTACCATCTTTTCCTGTTGGGTCCTTGCTGCCTGATCACAGCCATCCTGCACCTCCCACCTTTTTCTCACCTAGAGGGTATGCCACTTCTCTTTCTTATCCAGCTTCTTCCTCACTCCATCCTTTCATTCGGCTTGCATGCTGCTTCTTTCTCTTACCAGCCTTGTTCTTTTGTCTATTGTCATCCAGTTGTGTTTCTGGTTTTCTCTCTTTCATCTTAATCATAGCTACACTCGCAGACATTACTCGTGTTTGTTTTCCACTATTTTGCCTTTACTGTTTTTATATTTAGATATACATTGAACATGAGATAAATACAAAGATAACTATTTAGCAACGTACATTTTCCTGTAATTGTTAATATTGCTCCTAATTTATTGAGGGTAACATAGCTAAACACATAAAATTACAAACTCATTACGGTGAAGAGAAGAGGTTATTTATAACATTCACAGCCTCGTTCCAGTACATTCAATACATTAATCTATATTGTAATACAGCCACCATCCTATAATGATCCGTAGACTCCTTTTCTTAGAAGTATAATCCGTCAAATAATTCTTATCTGCCTTGTGGCTCTGTCCCATCTTTCTTCCATCCTATGCCTCATTTGGCTTGAGCTTTTCACCAGATAATCATCCATTTCCTGCCTTTGTTTCCTTTCTCATATTCTAATTCCCTTGCAATTTACATCCATTCCAAATGGAAAAGTAACGCTCGCCATTACACTAAATGTAATTAAATACGTAACTGAAAACTAGTAGTAACTCCTACCATGATTTGAATTACATTATATCTTATTAAAAATACTATTTTAAAGTACTTCAGTAAATACGTAAACTTGATAGCTAATACTATATTAATTACAATTAAATGAAATCTGATTATATAAATTTAAATATATAAAATTAAATTTATTTTGCTACCTTACCTGAAAAAACAATATCCAAAAATTAAACTAAATTAAATTAATTGGATGTTATTTAATGTTATTAAATTAAAAAAGGCATCTAAAGGTAAATATAACCTTAATGCTAAATAAAGTTATAACAAGTAGATTTTGTATATTCAATCAATAATAACTTTATTTCGGCCAGTTTGACCATAAAAGCACAGATAAAATAGCACACAGTTCATTTGCTTTAAAATTTGATTTTGTATATTACCTTAAACTAATTCCTACACTCACCTAATATTAATTACAATTACATAAAATATATTGGTATTAAATGAAATATACTAAATTAGTTTTAACTTTACCCAACCATAACGTTTGCTGCCCATACGCTATATTAAGTTGAATTACATGTAATTTAATTACATAATTATCCGTTCTGTGTTTCTATTGGTTTCTCTTTGTAATATTAAATTAAATTGACTAAATTACTGTAAGTTAACCCGAATGGTAAAGCTGAATGTATTTAAATTTAATTATGTTTAAAAAAATAAGCAAGTTCAAGCTGACGCTCAACCTAATACTAATTCTATACCAATCTTTCAATGAAAGTAGAATTAAAAATATTAATTTTGTAAAATTTAGGAAACAATAAACCTAAATAATATTAATGTAAATTAAGTAACTTTCACCAAACTAGTAAAAACGGTTGAACTATTCTTGTTTCATCCAGTATCATCCTGTCATCACATTCTCAGTAAGGGTAATGTTGATGTAGTAATTAAAGGTAGTGAAAGTAGTGGGGTGTACTCCACGGGATGCTTATCTGTAAATTTAATCCTTTGTAAATGTCCCTGGCTTCTTGAATATTGTAAGTGACTTTTAGTTTACAAAGTGGGTAAAATCTTCATTCAGTTTGATTCTGCTTCCCTCTCTCATCCCTATTGTGCATCTTTCCCCTTTCCCATACTGTGCGTGCCTTGGTCCTTTCTCATCCTGCTTGTATCTCATTCTGCTCTTATCCAGTTTATGACTCGCTCATCTGGCACATGCCTCCCTCCCTTCTCTCATCAGCCGTGTGCTCACGCCCCTCTCTCATTCATCCATCCTGTGCTTCATTTTACTCTCAGCTATTGTATGGCTTGGCTGCTTCTCACATCAGTTTTTGTTCCCGCCTCTTTTTCCTTCACTGGTTTGGACGCGTTTTCGTCTCTCATCGATCTTACGCCTTGCTCTCCTACATCATGAGTGTTGTTCTTCTGTCCCTTTTCATGTTCATCGTGTACCATGTTCTCCTTCATCTTTCTTGGGAATTGTTCACTCTCATCCATCCATGCCTTCATCCCTTGCCTCACACATCTTCTTTCCTGCATCCCTTCCCCAGACATGCATCTTTCTCATCTCCATCATCCATTTTATGCCTCAGATCGTGTATCTTCAACTACATTTCTTGGCCCAATCTCATCTATATTATGCTCAAATACCTTTTCTTGCTCCCCTCTCTCTTCAGTCCAGTACCTTGCTGGACTCTCAGCCACATTCAGTCTCAATCCCTTTTCTCATCCTTCTCTGATCCTGCTTCTCTTCCACATCTGGGTTGTGGCGTGTTCCGCTCTGTCGTCCATATTAGGCCTCGGCCCCTTCTCATCGATCACTTTTCTCTCCATCTCATCTGCTTTGTGTTCTGCTCTTTTCCATCATCTGATTTATGTCTCACTTGCTTTTCTCATCTGCCTTGTGCCTTGATCCACTCTCATCTGTGGGGGTCTTTGCCTCCTATGTCATTCAACTTGCGCTTTACTTCATCTTTTCTTCGCGTTTGTGTACAACCCCTTTTTCACACTCCTTCTCTTAGATGTCCTTTCAATATTAACTCTTGTGTTTATAGTACAGTAATCTGTCCTAATGCCCTCTAGGAGATATATTCTAGAAGTGGAGTTGAAGTAAAAGTTATTTTTTTTAACCTGGCTTGCATCTTGCTCCCCTGCCTTATCCAGATTTTGCCAGTCTTCTTATTGTTCCATCCAGTGCATGTCTTGGCAGCCCTCATCTGTCTCGTGGCTTGTTCCACTCTCCTCCATCTTGTGCCTCACTAATGTCTTTCATTTGGCTTCTTCCTCACTCCCCTCTTTCGTTTGTGTCGTGCCTAGGTCCGCTTTCTCATCTATGTTGTCCCTCTGGTTACTTCTCTCTTTAGTCTTCTTCCTTTGTCACCCACACCCACTTACCTCTCATAGGATCCTTAATACGGAGTATAAGTAAGAAAGGGTGTCTTAAACTATCAAATTTGGTTAAAAAATTCACTTCAGAATTACGGAGCATTTGAGGGATGACTAGAGAAGCTCCCATGAAGGCACCGGCTTGGCCATTATAAGCTGGCTTGTCAAAATGGCCTATGCAATCTCTATGTGTAGGGAGATTGCTTAGTAAAGGAGTTCTTGCATGCGCTCAGTACACTGCGCCCCCGTTCTGGAAATGATACATGTGCAGCAGTAGATTCAGAAATACTTTATTTCCAAGAAATATATTCTTATAGAAATATCACACACATTTCGACAGTTTGAGCACCCTACAACAGCAAAGTGTGGTTGCATCATTCAGCCGTGTCTACTTATAAATTATACAATTATAATATTACAACTTTATAAACATTAAAATTATTCCATACCCGACCCAATACAATCCACCACCCAAGGTCTCACATGTATTTAAAACGTTTCATTAAAAATAATAAGAACATGATTTGTAATTGTCCGATGCAATCAGCAATATTTCTTTTAAAATTCAATAAAAATGTTTAAAAAAAAATA
The DNA here is from genome assembly GCF_964204655.1 of Triturus cristatus. Lineage (NCBI taxonomy): Eukaryota > Metazoa > Chordata > Amphibia > Caudata > Salamandridae > Triturus > Triturus cristatus. The sequence goes on from NC_140595.1 coordinate 52,004,507, forward strand.
ATTAAAAAAAAAATAAGAAGAAGAATTTGACAAATAGAAAAGCTATTCATTCTGCCTCAATCCGCACTTTAAGTGCAATGTGCGTTTAACCAAAAGCAAACAATACATTTTACCCCAATCAGGATTCTAAAGTGCTATACGCAAAACCACCTTTCTATTGGGAGATCCTGTCATTTACTTGGCATCACCTTACTAACTTTAAGCACACTCATACCGACCTAGGTCTTAAACACTAACAGAGGCTAAAACCAGAAAGTCTTTATGATTTTACACAGATATTGGCCAACTGCAATAGCTACATCTCGGAAACGGCAACTATAAATTAACTCCAACCCCCTTTCCCCAGTTTGAATCCCGTATTTTTTTTAAACACAGGTCGCAGTACCTTTTTCCTTGTCTCAATCAAAAATACACAGTCCAGCAATAAGAGCCTCAGTGAATATTTCCTACCTCTTTTGCACGGGCACGGGCTATTGTACTTAAAAACATCTGATTTCAATCCCTTTATACGCCACCCCTGGTCAATTCCCACCCTCAAGCGCAAGACTTCATTCTGCAAGCGCTTATCTGAGATATTATAAAGATATGGGAACAAATCCATGCTCTCCTGTGAAGTTAGGAGATTACTGACTGAACTCTTAGTTTTAAGGTACAAGGAATCCTCTGTCCAACTAGTTTCTGTGGCACTTTGCCTAAGTGTACTCTATTTGGTTAATCAACATCACCTCCCCTCCTTCCATGCACATCTCTTGGATGTTCAAGTGCTTTAACATTAGTGTCAACGGGTTCCTATTACCAGAGAAAGTTAACATTATCTCTGGTAAGATTTGCTCCGATAATTTATTGCCGGGGCCCCAATCTTTAAGAGACAAGTAGAACCACAGGGCTCTGGTGTCGGCCAGCACACTCCAGGCTACGGTTCTCAACTCCCTCTTTACAGCTTGGATCTAATGGTTTCTCCGAGAATGGACGTAATACAAAGGAAAAGAAGGACAGCAGCTTCTCAGGTCTGGTGGTGCTCGCCACACCTCCAGACCTTAAATGAATCGTAGCCTTCCAGAATAGTACCCAGCAGTGCACAAGATATTTCCTGCATGCCGCATATATGCAACTGGATCAGGTATCCATGCAATGCAGCACCCAACTTTCCTTTACAACAGAAGTGTAATAGAAAGAGGATGGAGCAACAGCTTGGGAGAGCAGCTGTAACCGATGGCACCAAACATTTGGGATAGCGTCTTCCTTCTTCACTCTAATAGGTATGACGAATCCCACACACAAGCAATGCAGAAGTAAACCTTCGTACAGTTGGTGCCGAATGGGGCCACATTGTAATTGCCAAGGTGGCTATGCTGCCAATAATATCAGGATCTAGATACTATACTTAGTGGTTGATTTCCACCATATGCATTTTGATCTTCCTTGCTGCTAATCCTGTATTTTTGCAAAGTTGAAGGGTTTTTGAGGCTCGAGCCCCTCCTGAAATTCCTTCCTTCCTGTTGTGCACCGGAATGTGCCGGAGACGTTCTCTTTGGACTAAAAGAAGGCGAATAGGGAATGTGTACCTCCACATCCATTCCCCATTAACTGCAGCCCAAATCAAATTCTCAGTTGAGGATAGGGACTCAGCCTTATAAGTACCTCTAACCTCTGCGTACTTTCTTGTCATGCCTCTGACGTCTTTGGTCCAACAGTGTACACAGACACTAGCACAAAAGTTGTGGGTCGCTAGAAGTAGCGTACAGACTAAAAGGAGAGCCTGAACTCTATTAGTGGTAGGTATGAGGCCCACTCACGAGCACACTGAGGTGAAACCTGTCATTTAAAGTAACCTGAAGTATTGATTTCAACAGGTTTATTTACTTTCAATAGAGCCTATTCTCAAGCTGTGCTACTCAAAACTACTCCAACAACTTGTGATTCCCAACCTTTCTAAACAAAGAATCTCCCTCGATCAAAAAGAAAAGACGATACTCTTTTTGGCTCATGTTGGATGTTCCAATCTTAACACAATGTAACTTGGACCACAGGCCACTCTAAGGGAAATGACTGTCCAGGAGCCTTGTGGTCTACTTGAGGAGTGAGAGTACTATCCAGGGGAGCAGGGACACAACACCGTGCACTCTAGTAGAGGATGTACAAGAACCTTTAGTCCTGTTTCAGGAGCTTAGGCTGCCCCCAGGAGTAGCGGGAACATGCCCTTATCAATAGGAAGTGATTGTGCTGATGTTTCCGGTCTTAGGTATACAGCCTGTAGAGGCGTCACCAGGAGGCCAGAGCGGCCATGTCAAGGTTGTTATAAAAAGGTCAGGTAGGGGCAGCTGATCCTAAGGGATCAGAGAAACAACACCCCGCTCCATGGAGGAGGAATGTGTTGGAGTATTCTGTTCTGTGTGATGTTCAAACGGAAGTAGAGGAACTCCGCCCACTCTATAAAAACGGACAGCACGTGGCTTCTAGGAAGACGCGTCTCCTGCTAGTGACTGGGAAAGGCAGACGAGCAGGGGGAAAGAAGACAGCAGAGGGCGCGGTGTCACCACCACAGCCCTGGAGGAGCTTGTTGACTCTAGCACAAGAAAGTCAGGCTAGAAGGGCCTAATAGGATCATAAATGCTAAAATGTGACTCACTGAAGGGAGTGAACGATAGGGTCATAGAGAGACCCATTGTAACCACCAGAACAGTGGGCACTCATGACACTAGAACTAAAGTATAGGGGCTTATAGGGCCCTTGTAATCACAACAGGTCTCTTAGAAATTGCTACCTCTAGCAGTTGACAAATGAACATGGAGGGTCCAATGTAATCACTGGTGCCCTCTGTAAATGATCCACTCTGAACAAACTGATGGGAGCTTGTAGGGCGTGCTAAACCATGGCACGTCTGAAAGCCAACCAGCATTAGTTATGACAAAGAAGATGGATATGGAATGGAGGGGTTAGTGTAACCACTAGAGACCAATAATGATTACTGACTCCAAGGACGTGGAGGCAGGGGCATTGAGATGAGCTCATGGAAGCCAGTGAAGGCCTAGTGGAGACTGTGAACTCTAGGACGGAACAGATCAGAGGCATGGGGTACCAGTGTAAGCTCGGGAACCCTAACGGGGTGCAGATTCTTGCATCTGGCAGATAATGGAGAGATGTCTTTAGAGCTCAGTGTAATCATACGAGTCCGGAAGGTGTCTGGCTCTGGGAGACAAAGGGGCGGGTCATGGTGAGGGTCAGTGAAATCACTGGAGCCCTGGGTGTGACATTTTGACACTGTAATGAAACAGGCAGGGGCTTGTAGGAAGAGCCAGGGTAAAAAGAGTCAACGGAAGGTCGCTGACTCTAGGCTAGGAGAGGAGCCATAGCGTCTTTAGGGCCCACTGGAACCAGCAGAGCTCTAGCGTGGTGCAGATTGCCAACTCAGGGACATAATAGAGAGGGGCCTTCTAGGTCCACTGCAAGCATTCGGGCAACAAAGATTCCCCATTAGAGGAGGAAATAGGGACAAGTGAATGGCCAGTGGAATCAACAGAGGCCTCGGAGTCGTTTGTGAGGAAACAAGCAGGGGAATGAGGAAGGGGCCCTCGTATCTTTCGGAGCCCAGTGGAGATGACTTGCTCTAGGAGAAATAGGCTGTGGCTTGAAGGGTGGCCTGTAATCACCCAAGCTATGGCATAGTGGATATGATGGACTGGCCTGTAATCACCCAAGCTATGGCGTAGTGGATATGATGGACTGGCCTGTAATCACCCAAGCTATGGCGTAGTGGATATGATGGACTGGCCTGTAATCACCCAAGCTATGGCGTAGTGGATATGATTGACTCTCGCAGATATCAAGTAGGGTCTGTTTGGATAGTGTAATAGTGTCCAAGAGAGGCACCAGCCCAGGAATGGCCCGATGTATCAATATGGTAATGGGAGAGGAGACTAGAGCGGAGGGTATAGGAAATGGAGAGAGCCAGTGTAATGAGTAGACCCCCTTACGTGGTTGCTGTCTCTGGTAGGGAGGATATAGGCAGTTGGAGAGGGAGACAAGTGTAACCATAAGGGCAAGAAGAGGACTGATTTTAGGGACAGGACAAATAAGAAAACTGAAGCAGCTGATGTTATCAATAGAGACTTGGGCATGTGGTTGGTACCCAGAGAACGAAGATGGGAATATTGAATCCCCACTGTGAACCATGGTGGAGGATATTTACTTGAGGAGAGAGTACACAAGGGCCTGGATGGCTCAATATAAACTTGGAGGCTTTAGCGGGTAGCAGTCGCTTGAAGAAACCAGCATTGGCAAAGCCATTAGGTCTGTCATTGGCTACCAGCCTTTTGGCAATTACTATTTTGTTTCGTCGTGGTTTTAGTGAACTTTTATTGTTCAAAGAACCGCTGGGTCCCCATCAATCTAACAAAAAAAAATGTCTAAAGGTCAAAATGTTTCTTTGGTCTCAAAAAAGGCAGACATTACCATAGAACTCCCTGACACTGAAGAGAACTACTTTGTGTGTGGATGTGCTTCTTGTGAAAGGGCATCAAGCCATAGGTCACAGTGAAGGCAGCCAATGCGAAAGTGGGCTGACACGTTGCCCTTTGATGCATGCTGGAATGGGTGGAAGAAAAATGTGAATAGTACAAAAAACAGAAACTAATGGAGGAAGTCTGGCAGAAACCCTAATAAGTAAGCACGGTATACATACAATTTAAGTTGAATCAAAGGTTTTGGTTTACACAGACTTCTAAAAGCCAATTGGTCTGATACTAACATCCTTTTGCCTTTGAGAAAGTAGGCAAGAAAGAAAGAAGACAAGCATGAAAGGAGGCAAGAAAAAGGAAAAAACGAAAGAAAGGAAATGGAAAGGAGGAAAAAATCAAAGAATGAAGGAGGGAAAGAAAGAAGAAAGTAAGGAGAAAGGCAAGAAAGGAAGGAAGAAGGCGGGCAGGGAAAAAGTAAAGGATGAAGAAAAAAGAAGAATGAAGGAAGGCAAGAAGGGAAAAAACAAAAGGAAAAAGGGAAGGAAAAAATGAAGGAAGGAAGGAGGCAAGAAAGGAAGGAGGAAGTAAAGAAAGAAGGCAAGAAGGAAAGGAGGAAAGAAAAAGTAAAGGAAGATGGAGGAAAGAAAGAAAATAGCAAATTGATCTGACATTGGCTGTCCGCTCCTGTGTTTGAGAAAGAAGGTAAGCAAAGAAAGGAATCAGGAGGGAGGACAAGCAGGAAAAGAGGAAAGAACGAAGGAACAAAAGAAGAAAGAAAAATGAAACAAAGGTAGGAGTAAGGTAGGAAATGATGGAAGGAGGAAGGTAAGAAGGATAGGAGGAAGGCAAGAAGGATTGGAACAAGGCAGGAAGGAAAGAATGAAGGCATGAAGCAATTAGGAAGGCAAGAACAAATGAAAGGAGGAAGGCAAGAGGGAACTGAGGATGTGTAGAAGGACATAAAAGAAAGAAAGAAAGACGACAAACGAGAAAGAAGGAAAGGAAAAGGAAGGAAAGGAGGATGGCAAAAGAAGATAGAAATGAAAAAAAGGAAAGGAGGAAGGGAAGAAAGAATGTAAGAAAGAAAGAAAGAAAATGAAGAAGGAAATAAAGAAAAAAGGCAAAAGAGAAAAACGGACAGAAGGAAATGAGTAAGGCAAAAAGGAAAGGAGGAAGTAAAAAAGAATGGACGAGGGAAAAGAAGACGGGAAGAAAGAAAGAAAAGGGAAGGATGAAGGCAAGAAATGAAATAAGGTAAGAAAGCGAAAAAGGAAAGGAGGAAGGCAAAGAAGGAAAAGAAGTAAGGAAAGGTAAATAGAAGAAAGGAAAGAAGCAAAAAGAGAAAAGAAGAAGGCAAGAAGTAAAAGAAAAAGAGAAGAATTAAAGGAAGAAAGGGTGAAAGAAAAGAGAAGAAATACAAAAGAGAAAGGAAATGAGGAAGAAAGAAGTAAGGGAAGGAAGGAAGGAAGAAGTAAAAAAAAGAGAAAGAAAATAGGTGAGAGAGAAAAGGGAAGAATGAAGGAAGAAAATGAGGAATAAAAGAAAGGAAGAAGGGGAGAAAAGAAAAAGAAGATGGAAGAGAAAAAGGAAAAATTATGGAAGGAAATGAGGATGAAAAGAGGGAAGGTGACAAGGAAAAGAAGAAAGTAAGAACGATGACAAAAGAGAAATAAGGCATGAAAGAAAGCAAGAATGAAGGAAAGAAAGATAGGAAGGAGGAAGCAAGAAGGAAAGAGGAAGGCAAGAAAGAATGAAAGGAGGAAGAGAAGAAGGAAAAGAGGAAGTGAAGAAATGACTGAAGAGAAATTAAGCAAGACAAAGAATAAAGGAAAGAAAAGGAGGAAGACAAGAAGGAAAGAAAGGAAGGAGGAGGTCATGAAGGAAGGCAAGAAGGAAGGTAGGTAAGAAAGCAAGAAAGAAAAGATAGAAAGTAGGCAGGGAAGAAGGAAAGGAAGAAAGGAAAAAATAAAGGTGACAAAGGAGAAATAACGTAAGACAAAAAGCAAGAATGAAGGAAAGAAAGAAAGAAAGGCAAAGGAAATACTAAGAAGAAAATGAGGATGTCAAGAAGGAAAGGAGAAAGAGAAGGAAAAAAGAAGGCAAGAAGGAAGAAAGCAAGACAGGAAGAAAAAAGAGAAAATGGAAAGGAGGCAGGCAGAAAGGAAAGGAGGACGGAAAGAAAGGAAGGAAAGAAGAAAAGGAGGAAGGAAAGAAGAAAGAAAGAAAAAGAAAGAAAGAAAGGACGGAAAAGGAAAGGAGGAATGGAAGAAAGGACAAAAAGAAGGAGGAAAGCAAGAATGGAAGGAAAAGAAAAAGAAAGAAAGACAAAAGAAGGAAGGAAAAGAGAATGCTAACAAGGAAAAGAAGGGAAAAAGGACAGAAAGAAAGACTCGAATAAGTAAGTATGCTAAACAAATAATTTTAGTAAAATCAAAAGATCTTGACTAACACAGACCTAAAAAAGCCAATTTGTCTGACTTTGGCTGCCAGACATTTTTGCTTGGATAAAGAAGGCAAGAAAGAAATCAAGAAAGAAGACAAGCAGGAAATAATGCAAGAAAGAAGGGAGGAAATGAAGGAAAGGGAAGGAAGGAAAGAAGCAAGGAGGGAAAGAAAGAAGGCAAAAAGTAAAGGAAACATGAATCAGAAAGGAAAGAAGCAAGAAGAATGGAAGAAAGAAAGGTAAGAAGTAAAGAGGGAGGAAGGGTAGAAAGAAGAAAGGAAACAAGGGAAACAAGGAAGGAAAGAAGGCAAGAAGGAAAGAAAGGAGGTAGGAAAAAAGGAAGGAAAGAATTCAGAACGGAAATGAGGAAGGCAAGAAAAGAAAGAAAAGACAAAAGAGAAAGAAGGCAAAAAAGAAAGAAGACAAGCATGAAAGGAGGCAAGAAAAAAGGAAAAAACGAAAGAAAGGAAATGTAAAGAAGGAAAAAATCAAAGAATGAAGGAGGGGAAGAAGAAAGAAAGGCAAGTAAGAAAGGAAGGAAGAAGGCGGGCAGGGAAAAAGTAAAGGATGAAGTAAAAAAGAAGAATGAAGGAAGGCAAGAAGGGAGGAATCAAAAGGAAAAAGGGAAGGAAAAAATGAAGGAAGGAGGCAAGAAAGGAAGGAGGAAGTAAAGAAAGAAGGCAAGAAGGAAAGGAGGAAAGAAAAAGTAAAGGAAGATGGAGGAAAGAAAGAAAGAAAATAGCAAATTGGTCTGACATTGGCTGTCCGCTCTTGTCTTTGAGAAAGAAGGTAAGCAAAGAAAGAAATCAGGAGGGAGGACAAGCAGGAAAAGAGGAAAGAAGGAAGGAACAAAAGAAGAAAGAAAAATGAAACAAAGGTAGGAGTAAGGTAGGAAATGACGGAAGGAGGAAGGCAAGAAGGATAGGAGGAAGGCAAGAAGGATAGGAATAAGGCCGGAAGGAAAGAATAAAGGCACGAAGCAAGTAGGAAGGCAAGAACAAATGAAAAGAGGAAGGCAAGAGGGAACTGAGGATGTGTAGAAGGACATAAAAGAAAGACGACAAACGAGAAAGAAGGAAAGATAGAAGGAAAGGAGGAAGGCAAGGTGGAAAGGAAAAGGAAGGAAAGGAGGATGGCAAAAGAAGATAGAAATGAAAAAAGGAAAGGAGGAAGGGAAGAAAGAAAGTAAGAAAGAAAGAAAGAAAATGAAGAAGGAAATAAAGAAAAAAGGCAAAAGAGAAAAAGGGAAAGAAGGAAATGAGTAAGGCAAAAAAGAAAGGAGGAAGTAAAAAAGAATGGATGAGGGAAAAGAAGACGGGAAGAAAGAAAGAAAAAGGAAGGATGAAGGCAAGAAATGAAATAAGGTAAGAAGGCGAAAAAGGAAAGGAGGAAGGCAAAGAAGGAAAAGAAGTAAGGAAAGGTAAATAGAAAAAAGGAAAAAGAGAAAAGAAGAAGGCAAGAAGGCAAGAAGTAAAAGAAAAAGAGAAGAATGAAAGGAAGAAAGGGTGAAAGAAAAGAGAAGAAATACAAAAGAGAAAGGAAATGAGGAAGAAAGAAGTAAGGAAAGAAAGGAAGGAAGAAGGAAAAAAAGAGAAAGAAAATAGGTGAAAGAGAAAAGGGAAAAATGAAGGAAGAAAATGAGGAATAAAATAAAGGAAGAAGGGGAGAAAAGAAAAAGAAGGAAAGAAAAAGAAGGAAAGAAGGTGGAAGAGAAAAAGGAAAAATTAAGGAAGGAAATGAGGAAGAAAAGAGGGAAGGGGACAAGGAAAAGAAGAAAGTAAGAACGATGACAAAAGAGAAATAAGGCATGAAAGAAAGCAAGAATGAAGGAAAGAAAGATAGGAAGGAGGAAGCAAGAAGGAAAGAGGAAGGCAAGAAAGAATGAAAGGAGGAAGAGAAGAAGGAAAAGAGGAAGTGAAGAAATGACTGAAGAGAAATTAAGCAAGACAAAGAATAAAGGAAAGAAAAGGAGGAAGACAAGAAGGAAAGAAAGGAAGGAGGAGGTCATGAAGGAAGGCAAGAAGGAAGGTAAGTAAGAAAGCAAGAAGGCAAGAAAGAAAAGATAGAAAGTAGGCAGGAAAGAAGGTAAGGAAGAAAGGAAAAAAGAAAGAAAGATGACAAAGGAGAAATAACGTAATACAAAAGGCAAGAAAGAAAGAAAGAAAGGCAAAAGGAAATACTAAGAAGAAAATGAGGATGTCAAGAAGGAAAGGAGAAAGAGAAGGAAAAGAGGAAGGCAAGAAGGAAAGGAGGAAGAAAGCAAGACAGGAAGAAAAAAGAGAAAATGGAAAGGAGGCAGGCAGGAAGGAAAGGAGGAAGGAAAGAAAGGAAGGAAAGAAGAAAGGAGGAAGGAAAGAAGAAAGAAAGAAAAAGAAAGAAAGGAAGGAAGAAGGAAAGGAGGAATGGAAGAAAGGACAAAAAGAAGGAGGAAAGCAAGAAGGGAAGGAAAAGAAAAAGAAAGAAAGCCAAAAGAAGGAAGGAAAAGAGGATGCTAACAAGGAAAAGAAGGAAAAAAGGGCAGAAAGAAAGACCCGAATAAGTAAGTATGCTAAACAAATAATTTTAGTAAAATCAAAAGATCTTGACTAACACAGACCTAAAAAAGCCAGTTTGTCTGACTTTGGCTGCCAGACATTTTTGCTTGGAGAAAGAAGGCAAGAAAGAAATCAAAAAAGAAGACAAGCAGGAAATAATGCAAGAAAGAAGGGAGGAAATGAAGGAAAGAGAAGGAAGGAAAGAAGCAAGGAGGGAAAGAAAGAAGGCAAAAAGTAAAGGAAACATGAATCAGAGAGGAAAGAAGCAAGAAGAATGGAAGAACGAAAGGTAAGAAGTAAAGAGGGAGGAAGGGAAGAAAGAAGAAAGGAAAGAAGGGAAAGAAGGAAGGAAAGAAGGAAAGAAAGAAGGCAAGAAGGAAAGAAAGGAGGTAGGAAAAAAGGAAGGAAAGAATTCAGAACGGAAAGGAGGAAGGCAAGAAAAGAAAGAAAAGACAAAAGAGAAAGAAGGCAAAAAAGAAAGAAAGACAGATTTGGCAAGATTGATAGAGCACACTAATTAACTTATATCTAGAGTCCATGTGAGCTGATGTGTAATAGCAGCAGTCAGATAATCTAGGCCACTCCGAAATGAATTTACAACAGCATTAGCAGAAGATGGGATATGATAAAACTGTAACATACCCTGGACTCACATCAAAAGCGCCCTGCTATTACATCCGGTTCTAAACACAAAGACAACCCTACAGTAATTATAAATCAAGAACAAAAAACTGGCACTGACGGTAAGTAACTTCTGTGTGGATGTGCTCCTTGTGAAAGAGCAAAATGCAGTCACTCAAAGTGAAGTTAGCCAGCGGCTTAAAAATGCTGTCCCATTGCCCCATGCTGAATGCTGAAGTGGGCGGAAGCAAAATGTGAATGACATAACAGTAGACTAATGGATGAAGAGAGGTAGCTGAAAGGCCCTTTAAGTATACTAAACATGCAAATTCAGTATAATCAAAAGGTCGTGGTTAATGCCAGACCTAAAAAGACGTGACTTTGATGGTACAGTGTGACCACCATAGCTCGAGTGTAGAATGCTAATCCTAAAAAAGAACATAGAGTGTTGTGGAGGACTCCGGGCAACTGCAGGGTGTCTGGGGTAGTGCGCTGACACCCAGAAGAAAATTATAGGGTCATGAAAGGGATATTGTATGTGATGCTAATGCTACAGCATGGCATTACCAGGGATACAACTAGGAAGGAACCCACTAGAAAGGCAATGACAGGCATGATCTAGAACCCTTAAATATGACCCCATTCCAAGGAAAGTAGTGGGAAAATGACACTATCTAGGGCTGCAAATAATATTTAGAGCTCAGAAGTGTAACCACAGGAGCTGGGATCAGTGGGCCTTTCTATAGGATAAGGAAGGCTATAAGGCCTCATGTAACAGTAGGGGCTGGGGGCGCGTCTAGGTGCCAAAGGGCCTGGTGTAACTGTGGGAGCCCTGGATAGGCAGGTCTCTTCAGAAGAGATGAGCAGGCGTAGATGTGAAAAGAGCCAATGGCCATAGTAATTTAGGAATCGTTGGGGCTGGCAGGCTCTAGAAAATAGAATGTGTGGGATATAGGGCCCAGTGTGGCTTCTGATTCTGGGAGGGAAGACAGGCCTGGAGATGAAGAGCCCAGCGTAGCCGTATGCACCAGGAGGATGAATGACTTAAGGGTACGGGCAAAATAAGAACATGAAGCTGGCCTGGGCATATGGCTAGTGCCTAGAGACAGAAGATTGGGATATGGAATTACCACTGTTTCAATGGTGGAGGACGTTTACTCGAGAAGAGAGCAAACTTGGGCTTGGAGGTTTCAGTATACCCATGGGGGCTATTAAAGGTTTCTACCTCCTGTAGGGGAAATGGGGCTTGGAGGGCCCAGTGTAATCACCAGAGGCCTAGCGGAGAGTACTTTGGTATCCAGGGAGGCGGCAGAGTTTAGAAAAATAAAAGATGACAGCTTGATGTGTCTACTGTAATAGCTGGAGCAATGCAGATGTTTTCTGACTCTAGGAGAAGAGAGATGGTCTTGAAGGGCCCTTTTTTCCAAAGTGGTCCTGGGAGTCTGCTGACTTTAAGAGAACCCAGACAATCATCGCATAACCACAGGGACCTTGATGTAGGCAGAGGACTATGGTGGTAAGTCAGGGACTCTGAAGGTGCAGCATTAACTCTAGATCCCCTTGGAGAGGGCAAAGGCTTCATTGTAGCCACAGCATCCAGAGATGGTGAAGCGTTGTGTGCCTAATTTAGAGAGGGTTCTATATTTGGGAGACAACAGATCCCTGTGCACACACAGGAGATACGTCCCAAGTGTAACAGTGTGGTCTGTTTCTAGGTAAAGCAGAGGAAGAAAAGTTGTGCATTGTAATTATCAGGGTTTCAGGTCAAATAAGCAAACTGGCCGTAGGAGAGAATGAAGAGCTCCGGAGGGGCTCTGAGAAAGAAGCGTTCGAGCGAGCTGAAGAGCTGCAGAAACCCCAAGCATGTTTCAAGGTCCACAGCAAGCTATAGGGCCGGAGCAAGCAAAGGCTGTGAGCAGAGTTGAAGCACCTCTGCCACTGTAATGCACATTGAGGAACCACAACCACCCCAGGGGTCAACAACAAATTCAACAGCAAGGTCCAAAGCAGTAGTAATTTTCACTTTAAGTTCCTAGGACACAATTTGGCATTTTTAAATATTTGGGTGTCCAGATTTATCATACTGAGCGCGATCTTATTGATGGTAATCTGAGGAAGGCACTAACTTTGTTCAGATACAGTTGCCTTTTTCCCCCCATGGGTGGGGCGTCCACTGCAACATTGTCTGCCCTTCCTAGACTTCTTCATTTTTTGTTGCAAACCCTGTAATATTGAGCAAATCATTCTTCACCGATTTGCAGCAATTACTCACAGCCCTCATCTGGGGCAACGGGAGGCACAGACGGGCCATCAACACACTGTACAGCCTGCTGCAGGGAGAGGGTTTGGGGGCCCCCAATTAACAACTTTATTATGCAGCAGCGCAACTCCAGTAGCCGATGTGTTGGGTGGGGGAACTAGAGAATTCTGAGCGCACTATGGCCCGACTCGAGCTGGGTGAGCGCCCGTTATTAGAATGGCTTCTGAGCAGTCAGACTCTGGGAGGTATTAATAATGTACTACTGAAAGTGGCCATATGGTGCTGGAGAAAATATATACATGGTGGATCGAACGTGGTACCTTATGGTCCGAATGTCCCTCTGTGGGCTCCACCACAATGCAGGCACCTGACGGAATCACCACACAGATAGCTGGACAGCTGTGGGACTCGAGGTCGGGGGGGACCTAGTAGAGGATAGGAGGCTGCACTCGTTTGAGGATTTAATGGCTACATATGACTTTGGACCTGGCCAATTCCATTTATACTTGGCTCTACGTGGGGTCATGGGTAAGATGTGGGACCCCGAATAAGAACTACTCCACACTGCAGGACGGCTAGGAATGGCTAGAGATGGAGGGCTATTGAAAGGCACCGCGATACCGGGAGCACAGGCTCTCAAAGGGTGGTGGGACGACAAGCTGGTGACCGAAACGCCAACGGCAGAGTTGGCGGTGCGCGCAGATGCTAGAGCTCGGCACAAGAGATGCCATTATATGGACCCATGGGAGATGTATATTGAGAGCCTGGAATGGCGGTGGGACCCACAGCCAACGTGAATGGGAGCCCACAGGGAGAGACGTAGATCTGAGATTCATGTGAGCGCGCCGTCACGCTGAGGCTGGAAAAGGGTAGATGATGGAAGACGTGAGGTGTGGAAATTGCGATGAGCCCTAATAAGTAGATTAGTTCAGTGGCACATTGGGGGTCGGGGAGAATGAGGACGACGGGGGAAATGAGACAACCATACATTAGAAGTGCAGTTAGGGGGCAGAAGCATGTATTTAAGGTCTTGTGTTGATTCATTGGTTTGTTGTAAAATGCGGAGTTATTCCTCAAATGGTGGTTCCCTACCCACATGGCTGGGACTGTTCACGCAAGTGTACATTGATGTACTGCGCCTTTGTGCAACCTGTCGGATATGTGCCAATGCTTCTGTTGTTAGGTAAACATGTTATAATGTGATAAATCAATGATGATATTTTTTGTTAAGAAGCTCCTGGGCTACAGCAAGTTCCACTGCCACAGCACGCTTCAGTGAAGCACCAAATGCCACAATAAGCTGTGAGGCTGCCTAAAGCTCCCACGCCACTAAAAGCCATGGAGAGCACAGCAAGCTATATAGTCACAGCAACATTTCTGAGCCTGAGAAGACTTTTGGGGCAACAGAAGTCCATGTTCTACCACCAGGTGCAGTTTCAGGGCTAGTTTCAACAACTGCAGCAACCTGCAGCGCTAGAGCAAAACATTCAGTCATGTTAAACTTTTGTATCACCACAAATCCCAAATGAAGCAGAAACCTCCATGACAACACCAAGCTCTATAGTCACAGCAGTTAACTCTCAGACAACAGCAAGGTCCAGACCCACCGCACGCTTCAGTCAAATAAGGTCTCAGTCTTCACCGGGGGAGCCATCACCAGAAGCTCCAATGTCATTGCAAGTTCTGCCCTCGTTACAATTTTCAGAAGTACAAGAGGCTCACGGCCTACAGTGAGGTGCAACGGGTTTGAAAGCCCATGGACCCTATCAGGCTGTAGTGCCACTCCATTGCCGACAGCATGCTCAAAGACCACAACAAGCTCCAAGGTTGATTGCAAGCTCAGGGACCCAACACGCTTTGGAGACGGGGTAAGCTCTGTGGACATAGCAAACAGTAGGCCAAAGCAGCCATCATGGACATAACAAACATTAATGTGACAACAGGATCCTATTCAAATAGCAGGGGCTAAAGCAAGCTCTTTGGAGTTTGCAAACTCATAAATAATTTCAAACTTTGTGGCCACTGCAACATCCTAGGCTTTTGTTCCAGAACAACTCTTAGGGGACAAAGCAGACATCAAAGTCTGTGACTATTGCAAGCTACTAGTCAGCACAAGCACGACAGAAGGATTAGGCACACTGGGGGTCCAAAGCCCCCACAAATCTTAGCGATCCAGCAAAGTCTGAGGCCACAGCAGGCTTTGGAGATACAGCAGGCTGTAGGGTACATGGAAAGTCCCCAGGCCTCACAAATGTTTACGAACACAGCAAGCTCTGTGGACAAACCATGCTTAGAGCCCACAACAAGCTCATGCATATAGCAAAGACCACTGAAAACTCTGGGACACCTTCAGGCTCTGAGATGTTCTCAAGGTCTAGGGATACTGAATGCTTCAGAGCCACTGCTAGTTCTGGCGAACACAACGTTCCAGGACAGCAACACATGTCGCATTAAACAAGGTGACATGGTTATGCCTCGGAGCCACTAGGATTCCGGCAGGTTCAGGCTCTGTGGATATAGCTCCCAAGTATCTAGCATCTTCCAACGTCACAAGACGCTCCAGATCATGCTGCAGAGATGAACTTTGGGAGCACACCAAGCTGAATGACTATACAGCCCCGAGGCACAAAAGAAACTAGTCTACTCGGCATCTGCAACTTGCTCAGAGAGAAGTGCAAGGCACAACATCAAAGCAAGGTCTTTGCACCACAGCAAACGTTGGGGCCACCTAGTGCTTCAGTAGAGACTCAACCTTTTTAGCCACAACAATCTCGGAGGGCATGGAACTCTCCAAGTACCCAACAAATCCTCAGACCACTGCAGGTTTGGGCTGCAGAAATCTGTCTGGCTTTAGCAATATCCAGGGACAAAGCAAGGGCCATTGTTTAAAATGGTTAATTAAAAACAACTGAAAAGCAATAGTCCAGGAAATTCCTTTTTTGATTTGTTCATCACAAAAGCAGCTAGGAAAGGAATATACTGGAGCCATCCAAGGGAGAAGGTTGTTTTAGCTCCAACTTACTCTGTTCTTGTTGATTGTTAAGACAATATATTACATGACTGAACTACTAAAGAAATAGGAATGCCATTACTATTTCTTTCACATGGGGATTGGTCAGAAAATTAATTCCTCCAGTGAGAGTTATTTCATGTCCTCAGTCCAACTGAAGGTGAGTTCACTGGGAGCAGTTGTCATTATTTACAGATACCTTAAACTGCATTTTGGCCACTTTCAGAATTTCCAAGTTTATTTTTAGAAATGTGACTATTATGGAGAGCTCATATCTTAGATAGGTAAAAAAAATAAAAAATAAAGTGTATTATGGGTATCCTACCCCAGAGCAACTCATACAGTACACACGGTAGGTGAAGCTGTTATTCTTCCTTTGGCTTTTGAAGGGCGGTGTACGGTGTAAAGTGGAGGCAGTTTTGATCATATTTCAAAATAAAAAATAATTTGGAGGACAGGGACAGCTGTAAGGGGTGATGTGGAGGCCGTTTTTAGACCACTTCTATGAGACACTAAAAGTTAAAATTCTTACTGTTTCCCATCCTTGACCATCAGAGAATGTAACCAAAAATGAAGAAGCTAGCTGTGGTACGACACCTACGATTGGACTATATAGTAATACCTTGAGTTCCTACATGAACATTGTTTATTAACTTTGTGACCTTTACAGCAATGGCTTTCGTTGCAAAAGTCATCTCTCCATATGGAAACACTGAATTTCCAAAAGACCATGTTTTCTGCTAACCTTCCGGCTGCATCCATTCCCAAAGCATTTGAACACCACCTGGAATACAGTCTAAAAAACTTGTCCCAGTTTGGCCGAATGACACCAAATGCTGTATCTAGTGCTTCTTGGCCAGGATTTCTATACGTTCCTTGTACGTATGTACTACATCAAACCATGCCACAAGTATCTTCACAGTTGTTGGGGTAGCGGGAAGCTGGATAGGAGCAGGTAGAAACTGCTTCAACCGACGTGCTTTTAGTGCTCAAGCTCCCCGTCCTTCCATTCCCGTACCACCAAGCCATTTAAGGTCTAAAATTTGTGGTTACTAAAAACTATTCGATGATTCACTTTGGGGGTCCATATGAGACAGATCCAGGAATGTGGGATGTTCATGCATGAACTTTGAAGCAAATTCTTATAACCACAAGTTATGAATGTAAACAATTTCACACAAAGTGTAGAATCTGTCATTGAAAGATTAATGTTTACGATGTGGTGGAAATTATGTCATATTGACCAATACCTCTATAGATATGAACTTGCACCAAATATATCTAAAATATTTTACAGTCCTGTATAGTGACAATAATGAGAGGCACGATATTTGAAAATCTGGTCGAGTTAAAAATTAAACATTTAAAAACCTTAACATTGAGCCGAGGTCAGTCAACATTGTGCCTGTGTTGTTCAAAATACACACAACAAAGCTAAGCCAAGAATCAAACAAACCTGCAAGTTGATGTTATTTTATGTATCTATCCTAATTCCTGTGAAATGCAATATAATTGAAAGATGGTGCATGCTATTTCAAGCTGTCTAACTGTACATGTTGCCCTGGGTGTAGATGTACCGTAACATTGATTTTACTTTGTATTAAAAGGCAAACTGGTAATTTTGGAGAATTGTTTGCATATGTTATAATTCTAAGTCGATTGATTGCCCCAAATGTATTTGTCCAGATAGTATTGTGGGGAACAATAACAGAAGATCCCAGCCCCTCAAAAATCCTTAAACAAACACCTGAATTAATATCAGATCACCTCACAAGCATTTTTATTGAAATGCTTGAAACTGGATGCTTTCCATTAGCGTGGAAGAAGGCCCCGATTTTACCGCTCATAAAAAAAAAACTTTCTCCTGCTGACCCAGGTAACTATCGGTCAATCTCTAGGTTGCCACTCCCTGCTAAAATCATTGACGAGGCGGTAAATCAACAACGCACTGCTTTCGTCAACGCTAATCACCTCCTTGATGAGATGCAATTTGGCTTTAGAAGCCAACAGAGATCAGAAACCGCACTCATAGTAGCGTCCGAGAATATAGGAGCATCCCTAGATAGAGGAGAAACCGCTGCGCTAATATTGTTAGACCTCTTCGCAGCATTCGACACGGTCAGTCACACCATTCTGATTGACTCGCTCTTTTCACTAGGAATTAAAGGATACAGCCTGGCCTTCCTAAATTCCTTTCTGTCCCAATGGTAAAAAGTTGTCGCTTTGGAATATTTTGTCTCCTATACGTTCACCCTTCCATGTGGAATCCCCCAAGGGGCTTCTCTAAGTCCCACCCTTTTTTTTACCTTCATATCACACCACTGACTAAACTAGTACAATCCTCTGGGTTCACAATTGTATCATACGCTGATGACACACTAATTGTTGTCTCGATCTCAGGCAACCCAGACCACATGGCCATCAATTTCCATAACTGTATGGCACATATCGGAGAGTGGATGAATAAAAATTGCTTAAAACTTAACTAAGGAAAAGCAGAAATTGTCCTCTTTGGTAAGAACACTGTTTACTGGTCACACAGTTGGTGGCCCAAAGATTTGGGAACTCTACCCAAACCAGTAATAAAATTGAGAAACCTAGGTGTCATCTTTCGCAATTGGCTGACTTTTAACAGTCAAGTCAACCAAATAGCCTCTTCAGTCTTCTAAACACTAAAAGTAATTAGGAAAGGGCTTCCTTTCATTACATTCAATCTCCACAAATCAGTTGTTACAGCCCCAGCCCTGTTCAAACTAGATTACTGTAACGCACTGTACATCAATATGCAGCAAAATCTTTTGAACGAATTACAGACCCTCCAAAATGCTGCAGCTTGACTTCGATTTGAGCTGCCCAAATTCCAATCAGCAGCTTCAGCTCCTAAACAACTACGCTGGCTGCCTATAAAAAAAAGTATATCCTTCAAAGCCCTCTGTTTTGCCTTCAAGGCACTACACAACTCAGGCCCTAAATATCTCATTCAAAACCTCTCCTGGTATCCCCAACAGATCACTATGGTCCTCAAAAGCAAAGAATGCGATTGTCCCCAAGTTTAGAAAACCTCTTTGGGGAGGCAAAAGATTTGTGGTCGGAGCAACTAAACCAGGGAATGCTCTTCCGCATGATCGGAAAAATGTGTCTAATATTCTCCAATTCAGAAAGTCCCTTAAAAATGGCTCTTTAGCCAGAAAACAAACATTCTTTACTTCAGTTTTTAGTCTTTTTACTTACTGCCCCCTTCTCCCTAGGCAGCGCCAAGACACCTTAGGGTATTCAAGCGCTTTATAAATTAAATAACACAAGATAACATAACAGGTATGACAGAGATGTAGACATTGACCTTAATGTCCAATCCTGTTTAATTTGATGTCCTAAAGTTCTTAATATATTCTGGATTTCCAAAATGCAGATTAAGAGATTAATGTGGAGTCCCAAGTAGGTTAAAGTTAGATGCGGAAGCCAACATCGAAAGCTAGCATGCAGAATATTTTTGTAGTGAATGCATAATGTGGCGATTTGGAATGTGATCAGAATTCATTTTAGAAACACAATAACATATTCCAAAATGTAAAGGGAAAGTAAGTTACAGAATGTATTATTTATTAAAATTGTTTTAGTTAGTTCCGATATTTGGAAACGTACATACTTTGTATCTAAGCAACAAATAAAGGAGCCCCTATCGACAGCATTCACCCCTCGAACCAAGGACCTGTATGGAACCAGCAGCCAAAGCAATGTGCTGATCTGGCGGCCTGTTGTTCCCTTGTGAACAGCCTCGAGACCCATCTCAGGATCTCCTGCATCAAATTCTGTTAAAATCTTTTCATCACCTTTTAAGATTTCAGACGATATTCTTATAATAAAATGTGTCTTACTTGGTTGCACAGTGAAGGCAGGCCTACAGAAGCACTGTTATTAAAAAAGAAAGAAAGAATAAATATGTTTTAACACCTAAATTGACATTTTCCGCTTCTTTTTTTTAATTAATGTTTCTGCATAACACTTTATGAAATTAATGTCCATTGAAAAACTCTTGGCACATGTTTTTTTCATTTAGTTGGTCATGAATAATAGGATGTGCAGACTTTCCAAGTTTTAACAAAGCAATGTACAGAGAACAGGAACTATAAAAAGGAAATGTAGGGGGCAACTTACATTCTACAAACCCAATTCCAAATTATATTAATATGGTAGTTTGGGGGTTATTGAGATCTATTCCTCAAGTGTAATAATAACGTACTCATAAAATGTCTTAATTCAGCATTTCTTGCCTTTTCTAAATGCTGTATGTATCAAGTGCAGTGGTTGATAAGCAAACCATATATTTACAATGTCTATACATCACATATATTATTTAAATATGAATGTGAGAAATAGGGACGGCTACATTGTTGTATGGACACGATATATTTCACTATTCCATACAATACCATTTACTACTATACTATAAAGTATGTAGTGTAGGGGATGGTTACAAGAGGTGATTTTATGTAAAATCTTCCACAAACTGTACAGTCTTAATATATTTGTACTCTGGGACATTTTATTGCACAGGTATATAGTGTGGACTGCCTGTCAAACTAATAAGACTACATTTATGGGCTAAATTATAAGGACTATAATAATCCTGTTCATAGTAACTGACTTATGTTACAAAAAACAAGACAATTGGTGTTCAATGTGTCTACACTTGGGTACCTGTGCAATGGAATGTACATAATATTGCATTAAGATCACAAAAAAAATATATATATTATGAAACATGTTGAAAAACCTTTACTTTAAATCTGAGGGGGCTCCCAATGTAGGTCTTGTAGATCTGGATCCATGCCAGATATTTTGGATTTCCACGTAATATAAGTTACATACAATTAATCTAAATGGAGAGAATTAATATATATTCATCGACTACTCTCCACGTCCACTCCGACCTCCAAGAAGGGTTGGGTTGTTGGTGGGTGCATGAAGAATCTTACAGCAAAGTTTAGCACAAAGAGGAACTCCAAAAACACCAACTTTAAATATGGTCCTTGAAGCTCCTTAATTTTTACAGCCTTATATCCATGTCAAGATGGGCCACACTCAAAAAATACAAAGAGCATGTAAAGCGGTAGTGCTCAAAAGAGCCTAAGAGGTGAATACGTTCGCCCCTGGTCAATAGCTATCAAACAATGGGATCCACCCTAGTAGAAAAGAAAAAGTAATGCTCCTCCAGATCTGGTGTGTCTCCTAAATTGATGGAAAGTACACAGCTTTGTCAGTGGCATGCTTTATCATCGGGGGCTTCCCGTCCCGCTGCGGGATGGGGTGTGCTACAACCTACGACTACATGGGAGCACTGATTTTTTAACAATACTATGTGTGGTGTAGGAGTGTGAGTGGAAGGGTCAAGAGTGAATGAAAGTGGTGAATGATTAAAAAATATCTGGCTCTACGGAAAACCAAAATGTAATGTTCCTATAAGCTGATATTATTAAAAATGGGGAATGTGACGGAGGTGCTAAGCTTTAATGGGCAGTACGTCCTGTGTCGACATGTTTCAAAGCCCTCCCCTTGCTTCTCATCAGGACCTAAAGAGATCCCTTCTACACTCAAAATTTCAAAATGAAAATGTGTAATACTTTGATGTGAATAATATGTAACATGCATAACATTCTACATGGACTGTATACTATACCCCAATAGGTATTTTGATTGGTATGGCTCTGGAAGAACAAAAACAAGGTTAAAAATACATAACACACACACCCTGCATCCTTATTGGTGGTGACCTGTAAGAAAAAGTAACATATTTTTGTGTGATACTTTTTTCTATCTCTTATCCATTACGTATTGTAATTGGTGCTGTGTTATGCTGGCTCAATAAGATAATACAAGACATAGACAAACGAAAAACATAAAGCACGCACTCTATATTGAGTGACCGCAAACTTTGCGCATCCTCTTAGTATTTTTCCATGAGTCTTATTTCGTATATGCCCAGGATTCAATTTCAAGTGCAATGTGTCACAACAACCTAATCAATAAGGTTAGATACGTACTTTTAATTAGCCCATTTAGTGCCTCATGAGCCTGACAAACGAGAGGGAAGGAGCACCTATAGTCAAACACTGGAAAAAGAGAAGTGTAAAACCGCCGCCTCAGGGCGAATGCAGCACCACAGGGCCTGATCATCCGCAATGAACCCTTCATATTCCAACATGATAAGGTGTTCAAGAAAGACTGGTCGCTAATTTCATGGCACTGCACTCGTGATTGGCTCATCCTAATCATCAAGACAGCCACACGTTTAGCGCAGGAGCTTAAGATCGAGAAACAATCATTGGAGGTGCAACTAAAAAGCTACCAATCCCGAGCGTCCTCAAAAAATGCTTGGAGGAATTAAATAAAGAAATGAATGATTTTGAAATCACGCTTAAGCAGGGCAAATATAATAAATTGAAAAAAGATGCAGCACGTTTCAGTCACGAGAAAGTTTATCCGTACATACGTGATGATTATGTGTCCAAAAACGCCAACCAAGACGAAAGCTCTTATGGTAACACATTAGATACAGGGTCAAATAGTTCCAATTCCAGCATGGGCAGTGCTCCCACGTTAGTCGAAGGTCGTAGCACGCCCGTTCCGCAGCGGGACGGGAAGACCCTGAAGATGAACATTGGTTGTGTAATTCCATATACTTCAATATTGACTTGTACCAGTCACCTAAGCATTCTTATAGCTTTGGGGACCTGGAAAAATCTGAACTGTCTGACTTGCAGAAGTGGTTAGTAGTTGTGTTGGTACCGTCAGTGGCAGCGCTGGCGGGGGCAATGCATGATGCAAGCTGCAGTGGCCCCCTCACGTGGGCGCTTGCACTTATTTTTGTTATTGCTTCTACAAATTAAGCACCGAAAAGAAATAGTTTCCGTTTGTTTTTGTTTCCAGCACTTATACAGTGAGCTTGCTCCAATGTTCACTCCATGTCCCATGCAAAATATGTCCCTAAAGTTTCTCAATAGTTGGGACCGCACGCCAACATTGCATGTGTATTAAACATGCACATTGCAGAGATCTGCAGACCGGACTGTGGAACAGCACAGCAGACCCACAAGGATTCTCTGATACACTCTACCGACAGCTCTATATGCACAAAAAGGATATATTTGTTGGTACGACAGGAGAAAAAGTAAGCCATGAGAGTAAAAAGAGCAAGCATAGAATTATTTGTTTATAATTTACTAGGTCAAGAAGAATGTGGGCAGCCTTGGTAGTTCTGTGGAACATGGCTCATCTCTGACGGCAGGCTATTTTCAAACCTGTTTCCCTGGAAATTGAGTGGGGATCCCTCTTCCGGTCTATTTAGCCCTTTTGCTGGAGTTACAGTCCATCTGGCCAATGCCGGTTGGGTCAGGCTGCATTTTAGGCTTTGAGGCTCCACCCCTGATGGTTCTGGACAACTTCGCTGCCAGTGCCATATTCCTCCTCATTGGCAACGTGAAAGGTACAAACCTGTTTTTTAGGCTGGGATATGCCCTGTTGGGTCCCCAAGACACTCTACCTCAAAGGAGTCCATGTCACCCAGATGGATAGACCCTTTTGGCTTATTTCTGGGCGCAATAGTTATTACAAAATATTTAATAATTTCTTTTCGCTCACAAAAAACATTACAAGCGAAAAAGTTGTATCTCTCCGTTATATACCATAGCAACAGATCTTGGGGTGTCCATTAAACGCACTAAGGTTCAGTATCGCAGCTCCATTCTATCCCTTATTTATTTATTTTATTTGTAGAGTTTTATATAGCGCTAACTTGACCGGAAGGTATCAGAGCGGTTTACATAGACGGGAACACAATAGTTGCACAAGTTACACATGTGTGGATACAAATTCGCACACAGGTGAAACCACCTGCATGTCCTGCGATGGAGAAGAGTCCAAGAGCACCGCCCAACGGGGCGCGAGGCCCAGGCACACCCCACCTTACCAGGTGATGAGGAGCCCTACACCATGCATGCACTATACTCCTGCCTCACTATACATTTAAATGATCATACTTACTGAGAAATGTGTGGCTAATGTTCTATTACTTACCGGTAATCTTCATTACTCCAGGTCCCGTTGTCCTCGTCCCATTTATTAACATATTGGAGATAACCATCTCCCGACAGAAAAAAAGAGCAGAGGCATGCTGGGACCCTAATACTGCCCCCTCCCACCCGGAGTACATAAGCAGTACTTACCCAGCATCCCGTCTGTACAACCAAGCCCAGACAGGAAGGCCGGCCGCCCGGGAGGGAGGAGCGCATGAATGGGACGAGGACAACAGGACCTGAAGTAATGAAAATTAACGGAAAGTAATAGAACATTACCCCCAGGTCCCTTATGTCCTCGTCCCATTCATTAACATATTGGAGAATACCAAAGCAGAAAACCGGCCTTCCGCACCCACAAGCAACCCAGGAAACCACAACAAAAGCAGCAACCCAAGGGAGCCCTGAGAAGGAGGAAAAGGGGAACCACAGGAAACAACCGGCCCGGAACCCAGATCAGGACAGCTGGGCCAGAACAAGGACCGGAGACAACCCAAAAAAACAGAAGGCCAGAGCCCCAACAAGGAGGCCGCCAACCTGAGAAACCGGAGACAGGGCAACCGGAACCAAGACCCAAAGGACACGGCCAAGCAACCCACCGGACAAGGTCGCCCAGTCCAAAACCACCGGAAAGGCACACAGGACACGCCAGCCACAAAGACACAGAGCAAACCGAAACAGACACAGAGCAAACCGCAACAGCCCCAAAGAAGGCCAACAGAGCCCAGGCACAAGCACTGAGACCAACAAGGAAGGAGGAAAGCCCAGGCTAGAAATCGGCCCACCCCACCAAAACGAATGACCTGACCCCAGAGAGCCCAGAGCAGGGACCGAACAGGAGCAAGACCCCAACCGAACAGAAAGACAGGCAAGGGGAAAGAAAAAACGAAAACCCCAGGAGGCTAAAAAAAAACACCGGGAAGGAGGCCACCAGCCAAAACAGGAAGGACACCAAACACATAACAGCAGGGAATAGGAGGCCAGCCCAAAGACCACAGGCCAGAGACACCCCCCAGAAGGAACCAGCCGACAGCCGACCAGCAAGGAGAGGCCAACAAGACCGGAAACCAACAATGACGAAGCCTAACAAGGGCGGGGACAGAGCCACCGGCCACAACCCCCATAAAACCCCCAACCCCAAATGGGAGGGAGAACAGGGCATGAAGGAAGGCCAGAGCAACTGGGAACAACTAGCAGCCCCAAACCAGGAAACAAACAGGCAGGAACCCACCGAACCACAGAGGGCAGACAAAAACAGGCACCCACACGGCAGAGAACCGCACAGCAACCCACACCCAGGCCAAGCACGCAGCAAGGCCAGGAGCAGCCGAAAAAAGAATCGGCCCCAGGGTGCACAGCACCCAGACCAAAAGGCCACAAGACCCAACCCCAGCAACACCGGAGAGGAGCCAAGAAAACAGCACAAACCAGGTCAACAAACGCCCAAAAGGAGCCAGGAAGCCAGGACCAGAGGCCAGCAACCCGACGACACAGGAGGACCCGCAGGCCCAACCAAACCCAGGAAGGAGCCCACGCAGCGCCAAGGCCAAAGCAAAGGGTAGGGAGGAACAGAAAACCCCCAGCACACCACCGCCAGACAACAAAAAAGGCCGGAAAACGAAACAGAGGAAACCGCCAAAGCGGAAGCCGCAGAGAAGGAAGAGGGCCAAGCAGCAGGAAAACCTAGACAACCAGCAGACAGGAGGGAGGACCCCACAGGGATAAGAGCACCACCAAACCGCACCACAACCAGATAGGGGCGGAAGGACACCCAAACAGACACACCCCAGGAACAAAGCCCGGGAAGCGAGCCAGGACACCAGAACCAGTAAAGAACCAGGAACGCCCAGCAAAACACACCCCAGAGCAGGCCGAAGATGACAGCACAGCCACAAAGCCAAGGAGGCACAGCTCGAGGCCACCCCGAACCAGCAGGAAGCCGGCAAACCCGGAGTCACAGGAACCCATACAGGCTCCAAAATAGGCAAAACAAGCCCGGGAAGAGAACCGAAGGCAAGAGAAGGTCCCGAAGAACCCACCAGGACGCGGCCAAACCGCACAGCGCCCTGCCAGGACACAAAAGAGAGCCCAGGCAAGGACGCAGAGCCCAAAAAGGCGACCAAACAGCCACACAAAACCCCACAGGAGTGGAAAAGCCCCAGCAGACACACAGCCAGGCACCCACCACGGGAACCAGAGGAGACCAGAACCACCCCGGCACCAAACGCACCAGAGCGCAGACGGACCAAGAAAGCAATGGCACCCGGCAGTGACTTCGGGGAAACAGCAGAACAGAAGAGGGGAAACAGGCGCCACGCCTAGAGCATGGCAGTAGCGTAAGACAGCCAGGCCCAAACAGCAGCGGCACGAACCCCAGGGACCAAAAGGCGAACCGCCACCGGAAACACAACCGGGGGGGACGCCAAGGAAAGGAAGAGCAGACGCCCAACCACACCAGTCAAAAACCAGGTGGGGCGGACAGGAAACCTGGAAACAAGCCAAAGGCAAGCACAGGGAGAGCCAGGGCACGAGCAAACAAAAACAGAAGCAGCCAGACCCCAGATGCAACACCAGCGCACAGAAGGCCCCGGGACAAACACCCGAAGCCCCAGGCCGGAGCAAAGGAGAACAGAACAGCCACACGCACGGCAGCACGAGCCACGCAGGTAGAGGAAGCAGAGAGCCCCAGGCACGACACCAGAAAGCCACAAGAGGAACCAGGCGCAGCCCAAGGGACGGGGGAACCAGGAGCCCCCACGCACCAAACCCTAACCAACCACGCAGAAGCCAGAAGCGAAAGCGAACACCCAGAACCCACAGCGGAGCAGAGGCTACAACACAACAGCCAGCCCGTAGCGGAGGGAAGGCCACCCAAAAAGGGGCAGACAGACAGACGGACCCAACACACCCAAGGCCATGACACCCGCACCCACGACACCCCAAAAAGCAGGGCTGCAGAGGGTCAGCAAGAAAAGCGGGGGAAACCCCAGGCAGGCCCAACAGGAACCCAGGGGGAGCCAATAGGACCTCCCCCGTAGCTGTCCAAGGAGCAGGAACAGCGACCCACCACCTACCAGGGGCAGGGAGCCGCGGAGGCATTCAAAGGAGCAGGGACCAGAGGCACACCCCAACAGGCCACCACCGAAGAAGCGAAAGGCGACCCCGACACAGGAGCAGCAGAGGAGAAGGCTCAAGCAAGCAGACAGCGAGACCCCAGTAACACGGAACCCCAGGAGCGAGCACAGACAGAGCCAGCAAAAAAAAAAAAAAGGAACCAGCCACCACAGAGGCGACAGGAACCCACGCCAACCGGAGGCAGGCACCAAACAGAAGAGCGAATGCCAAAAGCCCAGAAAAGCAGCAAACGAACTCCACAGGGAGGAGAACCCCCCTAACAAGGCCCGAAACAAAACGCAAGAGCACATGTGGCCAGGAGCAGGGGCACCACCCGAAGGCAGCGACCCAAAGGAAGAAGGCCCGTGGCGGAAACAGAAAACACCCACCACACAGACCACGGGAGGGGAGCAGAAAAGTGGAGCCAGAAGAGGGAGCGGCAGGCCACACCACGCAAGCCACCGGACCAAGGGGCGCCAGCAACCAGGGAAAAAACTGCGACCACCCCCCCAGACCACACACCGCAGGCGGGGGTGGAGGCCAGAGCCCGGAGCAACCGGGCAGCACAGAGAAGCACAGCCCAAACCAATGGCGCACCCGAACCGGGCAGAGCACGCCAGGAGCAGTGCGAGGTAGAGGAGCATGCAGCATGCGAACCAAGAAGGAGGAGGCGGGCAGTCCCGACAGGACGGTCCCTGTGAGGCGCGGCATAAGCAGAATGCGCACCCACAGAAGCACAGCCCCCACCAAAGTGCAACTGACCAGGGCAGCAGATGCCGGAGCCCGGAGAACGCAGCAAACCACCCGCGAGGAGCAGACCAGCCCCAGCAGGAAGCACCCCAAGCGTAGCCGGTAAAAAGGTAGAGAAAGCCGACGCCAGGCCCCAACCTGGAAAGCCAGCGGAAAAAAAACAGGCAGCCAAGTGGCAAGGCAGCAGCCAGAAGGAGCGCCCCACCGCCATAGGCACAAACCCCGGCAGTAGGAGAAGGACCCGGACACACAGCGGAGCCGGGCAGCCCAAGCAAAAAGCAAACCAGCAGCACAGCACCAGCACACAGGGAAGCATGGAGTGCACCGACCGGGATGCAGCTCAGAGGTAGAGCGTATGCAACGCAAGCATGAGGTCCGGGGTTCAAACCCCGGCATCCCCAGGAGCCTCCCGCAGCCTAATCCCAACAACCAGAAGGGCCAGGAAGAACGACACCAAGCTATGAAACAGAGAGGTGGCAACCAGCCATGCGTGCCTCGCCGACACCGAACATAGTGTGCAGCCCCCATATAACACATAAGCACCAGCAAAGTATATCCCGACAGTATTGGCAGGAGCTGAACCCACGTTCCGTGTCACCAGAAGCACAGAAAACACTATTGAGCAATAGCACTCTGGCAGAACCCCCGCCGGACAGGGACCTGCAACAAAAAGGCAGAAGAAGGATCCACGCCACTGAGGAAAGTGGCCCACGTGCAAGAGCAAGAAAGGAGCTGGTGGCGGGACCCGAACCCATGCAGCGCAGGGGCCCACCACACCAAAGCCACAGGATGCAACGTCAGGAGCCGCCCACATGCAGAAGCAAAGATAACCGCTACGCGGGACTTACCCGGGAGGGAGGACGGTGCAACACACTCCACAGCACCAACAAGGGCCAACCCCCCTCGCACCAGCCCAAGTCGCACCAGAGGAACCACGCCAGGGCCGGGCAGACAATCAGGAGCAAGCACAGCGCGTCTGCCTCACAGCCAGGATCCAGGAAGACGCGCCCCATGACCCGGAAGAGACCCGGAGGTCAGCGCACCAGCCACAAAGGGCCGGTGCACCCAAGAATCCACAATCCAGGAAGAAACCAGCCTCCCAGCAAGCCCGGCAGGCCAGGAGGCAGGACAGCCAACATCCCGACCGAACAGCCAAGCAGCCAGACGGGGAGTACCAAGAGAGGGAAGCCACTCAAGCCAAGCAGGAGCACCACCAGCAACCACAGCAAACTTCTGTCGACAGACAGAAAAAAAGAACAGACGGGATGCTGGGAAAGTACTGCTTATGTACTTCCGGTGGGAGGGGCAGTATTAGGGTCCCAGCATGCCTCTGCTCTTTTTTTCTGTCGGGAGATGGTTATCTCCAATATGTTAATGAATGGGACGAGGACATAAGGGACCTGGGGGTAATGACATCTCCCCTCACACTCAATCCACAAAAAGGTATGTATAGTTATTTGCATTTGTGACTAGATCTAGTCTCACATTCTCTGCTCACGCCATGTGTATAGGGAACATTAACCACCCCATACCTATACCACATCTTCAAACCTCAGGCACCTTTTAATTAAGCAAATGTACACCCAACACCCTTTGAACTTTGTAGTTCAAAGAGCAACAATGAACCTGCTGCTGTGCTTCACGAACTCATTAGGGGTGTGACGCATTACATAAATGATACAAGCAGATCAGCAACTTGCTCTACTTCTTGTAAAGAGCTTTGGGCCACACAAGGATGTAGGAAAGTGCTATGCAGAGGCCAATGGACAACAACACAAGAACAGAAGCTAGAAAGAAAAGGTGCTTAGATAAACCAACGGTCTATTTCTACTACTGGAGTCTACAAGACAAGTGTGCAAAAATTACAAACAAAAAAACGAACAGAAATGCTTAAGAGCTACAGAATTTAGCTGTTTCAGAACATATCCAAGAAGGTGCTTATCGACATAATGAACTCATCTAAGTGCCGCATAGGGTTCTCAAATCCATCCGGAAAAAATAGCTTCAATACACAAAAAAGAAAATCTTGGCACATGTAAACAAGCTAATTGTGAAGATCAACACCACAGGGTCCAATTTCAAGCCCCCTGTTACCCCCTCCATAGCTCATATTGCTGCACAAGTAATCTCTTAATGCACTGAAGAATCCGAATACTTCCTTCGTATGTCACAAGATGGCTTAGCAAAAGTATAAAATAAATATTAGGGATTAACTGTTTGCTTGACTGATCTATTACGAGTGCTTATTTTGACCAGTGGTTTCTGGTGCACGGCACCAGAAGTTTGCTGTCAACACCGGCGCTTATGACAGTCTGCCACATGGTGGCGCTGTCTGTCTAATTTAGAGATGAGCACAGAAACAGTTGTTTATCAATTCAATATACATTAAAAATGACGAATACCTGCCACTCAAGCCATTTTTAGAGCTTAAGGGGCGTGGAGTAGTCTGCTTGTCACACTTGTAGGTGTGTGATGGTCAGTAGTTGAGTTATTGTCGTTGGCAGCGCTGACAGGGGCCATGTGGAAGCAGGCTCCAGTGGCTTACCAACTAGGACCCTGGCACTTTTTTGTTATAAATTAAGCACTGTTTACCATTAAGGACATTCTATCTGCTTCTGATAACATATGTGAAATGGTTTCTTAACCTGCTCAACTTACTACTAAAGCCTTTGCATTATTGTACACTAACACACATTTTAAATAGACGGCCATTTTATATTTCGGTGTTGTACATTGCACATTTAGCCTGGCTGGCTCTCAAGTCTTCACGTATTTTTCCCAGGAGAAAAGCCAGGCACCTGCTCGTTAATGTGACTTAAGTTTCGGTTTAGTTATCTGTGTTCTTTTCTTCACTTTCTGCATTGAAGAAAAAGTATTAAACAAGAGTAAATGTAAATGTAGCTTTACACAGCGAGTGCTTGTCCAGTGACATTGCAAATCTCATTTAGAATATTTTTCCTGCTAACTATATTTTTGCTCTAAAAGTTTGTTACACTTCTATGAGATTCCAGAGTGTGTGTTATCTTTCCCACCATCCTCTGTATCGCCAATTTTCTACTCACAGATAACAGCATCAAAATTCACCAATATGCCGATGTGACAGGTCTCTACTGGAAAGTATCCCCTGCTAAAGCCATACAAACCTCACCCTCGAGGAACACAGTTCCAAAAAAAACAGAAAGAGGGACTGGTAACAACTCTCTTTTCTAAAGAAATTGAAACCTTTTCTTCCAGAAATAATATAATTCCAGATTTTTAAAGCACTACTTATCACCCCTAAGGGTATCCAGGCACTGGGGGTCTTAGGGGAGATTAAGTGAGCTATTGCCCAGAGTCCTATGATGCTGAGCTGCCCCTGGGAATCGAAAGGTGAGCCCCATGCTCTGGATTCAGCTGCTCTGGCCGCTACGCCACACCTCTCCCTTGGCACAACTGGCACAAGAAAGCAACTTCAGAACCACTGTTTAAGTCCTTGTACGTTAGCATCTGGATATTGGAAGTGCCCTCAGGAATGGTCTCCCGGACTCCACACTGCCCCCCCCCCATCAGGCCACCTAGATGCAGTACCATGTCTCATCCAGAACCTGAAGAAATATGATCATATCGCCCAGTGCTTGAAATGATAAAATAGAAGTGCAGTTACTCTGTAGCCGAGTACCTGCTTGTTTCTGAGAAGTGTCGGTACTCTCCAATTAAAAGTATTACGTCGGTCTCGAAAAGTGCCGGTACTGTCCCTCTCAAAATAGAAAAGTGCCGGTACTGTCCCTCTCAAAATAGAAAAGTGCCGGTACTCCGTACCGGGCAGTACCGGCCCATTTAAAGCACTGACATCACCCCCTTATATCAACCAGGTATTTACGGTAAATTCAAGGTTGGTAAAATACAGATCAGGTGAGTAAAATAAAACAGGGATTGGTAAAATTTGATGTACATGCATAATAAAACAGCAAGATGCGTTTAAAAACCAGTTAGATGCATAAAAACAAGCCATGCAGGCAGAATGCAAGGCAGGTAAAATGTCAAACAGGTGGATAAGATGACTGTCATGTGGGTAGAAACCGATCTGGTGGGTATAAAACACCAGAAGTTAGTAAAAGTTTACATGCATGCATAAAGTACCAGCCATCCAGGTGAGGAGAAGGCCTGCAGGCAGCTTATAATAATAGCCTGGGGGGGTAAAACACAGGCCAGGTGGTTAGAAACCCAGCCAGACGGGTAAAGCCAACCAGGAGAGTAAGATGCCACCCAGGTGGCAAGTTTGGAAGGCGGTGTCCTTTAGAAGAAAAGGCAGCTACTAATGGAACTTTAAAAGCAGCAATGAAAGTCGATATCTCTTCCTAAGAACTATAACTCTTCGTTTTAATTACAGTCGATTTCCGGAGCAGGCCCATCTGCAAGGAAGAAAACAATTCTATTAAATAAACATTTCCAGCCAAGACCCATCAGGAGAATGTAAACTACAATTAGAGAGAGAGAGAGGGGGGCAGCTAAGGTGGAGGAGGAAGAGAAGAAGAAGCTGGCGATGAGCAAAGGAAATGTGAAAGTGAAGGGGTGAGTAAAATGACCAAGCAGACACATTTTCAAATAAAAAAGAGAAGGAAGAAAACAGAAACAAAATAGAAAAAAGGGGAGGAAAGTGGCTAGCAACAGAAGAATGGGGCAGGGAAGTTGAAAGGGATATACAATGAGAGGCGAGTAAAGAGAACAAACTATGAGATGGAGGGCAGACGAATGGGATATGTACTAAAGTCTGAGCAGTGGAACTGAGAAGACAAAAAAAAGAATGGAATAAAAGAGGCAGGGAGAAGAGACAGAGAGAAAGACACCAAAATAAGGGACCGTGAATGTGAGAGAGGAAGTGGAAGGGCTTTGGAGAGAGAGAGATAGAGAGAGAAGAGACAAAAGAGACATAGCAGATAAGAAGGGGATAGAGAACAGAGGAATTGGGTAGAGAATAGAAAAGGGACAGAGGATCAAGAAGCAGCAAAGAGAAGAATGAAACAGAAATCTGTGGACAGAGAAGTGGAAAGAGACAGAGGAGAGATACAGGAAACAGTGGAGAGCGACAGAGCCCAGTGGAAAGTGAGAGGGAGAAAATGCAATAGGCAAGAAATTATACAGTAAACAGGAAAGAGACAATGTTCAGAGGAGGGAACAAAAAGCAGAAGAGGGAGACAGACGAAAGAGACGGGTCAGTGGAAAGGAACTGGGGTCAGAAGAAACAAACAGAAAAGATGAAAGGTAAGAGGACAACAGAACAAGAGCAAACACAGAGGAATTGGACAAAAGCTGTACAGAAAAGAGAGAGGCAGAATGTAGAGGAAAAGGGCAAGAATGCAGAAGAAAGATATAAAAGGAAACAGACAGAGAAGAGAATAAGAGATTAGCAGTAAACGACAGTAATGTATGGCAGAGGAAAGAGATGGGGAGCAGGGGAGATGGGTAAGATCAGAGGAGTGTGAGAGAGAGCAGAAGAAAGAGTTAAAGGGCAGAAGAAAGTTACAGAGAAGATGTAACTAGTAAAGAGCAGACGGGGAAGAGAATAAAGAGAGGAAAGAGGCTAAGTGGGAAGGGAATAGACACAGGTTAGAGAAATGGCACAGTAAGTAAGCACTCCTACCACTCCTACCTTTAGCTTCAGGTGAGTCTCCTAGCCCAAGCACACTAGAACAGCAAGAACTGGCTTTCACCCGCACTACACCCACAAGGGCCCGTACGGCATACTTAACAGGAATAACCTCCTACGCCTATTCAAACATATCCCGGCCGTCAGGGGATAACCTCCTCTGACCTAACATCAGTGAAGTTGGCTTGAATCCCCGATAAAGGGATTTCGGAGGCCACCATCCCCACATGGTCAAGAATGACCCTAAAGAACCACATACTTGGGAAAGTGAGAACCTTCGAGAGCTGCTGGGGCATGAGCTCTTGACGCCTATCGCAGATGGGAAGGCCTAATAACTAAGTTAAGGGGCATGGCTTAGAGCTTCAAGATGGCGGTCGCACTCTAAGAGTGCTCCAGACCCCTCTGTCATCCGCTCTCAGCTAGCAAGCCCATCGGAGAAAATAATTAACCTCAGATGCAGATCCCGTCCTGCTACCACAAGGGCTGTGATGTCGCGGCTGGTTCAGATGCTGTGCTGGCCGCCTGAGACGGAGCCGGGCTCCCAACCTGCAAGGCGGCTCCATCCAAAATGGCGGACCAAGCTCCTTTATCAGCTCGGACCGGGGCCCCTGCCGTGGTCTGTGCTGGATCGCATGGAAGGAGGAGGTCACCCCCTATCCCTCATCTATCACCAGTGGTCCCGAGGAAGGCGGAGTCCCGGGACCACTTGAGGCCTGATGCCCTGGAGGCAGCGCCATCCCGGCCAGTTGTGAGTGGGAGTTGCCCCCCCCCGGCGGAGGTCAGTTCGTTGCTGCACTGCCGGAAGATTCCGGGCCCTTGCGCCGCCCCGCTGCTTCAATCACAGCAGTGATCCTGGGCCCCTGGTTGGTTGAGTTCCCGGGTGGGGCGGTGAGCCAGAGCACTGGACTTGGTCTGCCTTACATCTGTCCTCCACCCCCTAGCCCCAGAACACCATTGGACTGGGCATTTGCAGGGGCCTAGAGGTGACTGGTCTCGGTCATTCATCAGAGCCTCATACAAGACTCACACTGCATCCGACAGAAGGACGCCCGGCACAGGAAAGCAGGGCCTCCCCAGCGGCATAGCAGCACACCACGAGGAGAGTCTTTCCTTCCCCACCCCACAGTGAATCGACAAACTGACCTGGTGACGGTGAAGCCCCGGAGCCTCGCAAATCTACTGGCATCTGGCGGCTCTGGGGAGGAGGTGCCTGAGACGCAGGACCAGGTCGCACCGAAGGCCTAGCGAGCAGCCATGCCAGCCAACCTACCACGCCTTCCAAGGCGGAGTGGAGGACCCCCCCGCCATCCAAAAACCTTGAGCAACCATCCTCGTCCCAGATGCAGGCCGTGTTGGGGGCTGGTCACTGACCCCACCGAAGTGATTAGTGCAGCCATCCAAGCTCTAGCATTACAGTCTAGACACCCCCAGGGCTTTGGTCAACATGGGGAAGGACCGAATGGCTGACAAAATATCGACGGACAGAAAATCGACTTACAAAAATATCGACACAGAAATATCAAAGTCAAAAATATCTAAGTCCTATCTACATAAAGGTAAGTACAAAAATATTGAAAAAAAGTATATAGTTGTCACAAATATCGATGTTAAAAATATCGTTTTTTAAAATGTTTTAATAATTTTAACAAAATTACTAATTTCTAAACATTTATTTTAAAATGTATGAAAATACATAAAAAAAAATGTTTAACATACATAAAAAATACATACTAAAATACATAACACTGAAAAAAATTTGATATTATTGACAACGATATTTTTGCTTACGATATTACTTACTTCGATGTTACTGACTTCGATATTTAAAAAAAACAATATTACTTACCTTGGGGTCGATATTCTGGTCAACGATATTCTGTCCCTACGATATTAAAAACTCGATGTTAATGTAGGTCGATATTTAAAAATCGATATTTTGACTGACCACCGAAGGACCAGGGCCATTAACCACCACAACGCAAACTAAAATGAACCAGTTCACCAAGAATGGAACTGGGCCCACAGAAGGTGCCAGAGAGACCCCCCCCCCCCCTCCTTGAAGGGGACCTTACCACAATCCTCCAGGTCATTAGCTCTTCACAAGCTACAGTGGAGAACAAAATTGGCGAAGTCCGGGTGGACATGGCTCTAATAGGACAAGACCTGCGCAACGCCATGGCCCGCATCTCTGAAGCGGAATCTAGTCTCTCCACAGTCGAAGACGATGTCCATTAACTGAACAGGTTGCCAAACTAAGGACCCACATGAGAGAGCTACACAGAAGAGCCGAAGACACCAAACCAAACGAGGCGCAACAACCGCCGAAGGGTGGGTTTCCCTGAGAGGTCTGAACAAGGACAGGCAGCAACCCTCGTCGAGAATTGGGTTAAATCATGGCTGCCTGAAGGCACACTAGCTGCATGGTTTGCAGTGGAGTGGACGCACAGATCCCAGGCACTCAGGCTGGTCCCAGGCGCCCCGCATTGCCCCATCAGCGTGAGGATCCTAAACTTCAACGATAGGGATGCAATTCTGTGGGAAGCCCGCTCTGAACACCCTAACCTACCAGGGCCACAATATTTCCCGGGCTACACCAATTAGGTCCAGGCACAGCGGCAATGTACACGGACGTCAAACAAAAGTTGCGCACCCTTAAACTGCAATATAGGCTGCTCTTCCCGTTTTCCAGGACAAGCCCACTGCTTTGAGTCCCCGGAGTCGGCATGGACATGGCTGACAGGAGCGTCCCCACAGACTTCTGGCAACAACCTCACCCTCGGGGCCCCAGCCAGAACTACCTCATCTGCAGCCCCTGGAGCCCGTAGAAGACACACCCGCTCATGAAGGGGGTGTGGAGGTCGCAAAGGCACGTCAGTATCGCCCACCGTAACTACCCAGGGCTTGGGGTCCAAACATGTGTCGTTAAGCCCTTAACCCCAGCAACTGTGCCAATCCTCGGGTTGGCCACTCATCGAGGGAAGTCCCCCAAGACTCTTGAAACTGAATCCGTTGACACAGACCTTTCCCAGAACCCAGCGATCTGAAGCAGGAGCAGACTGGCTGTGGCGTCCCGAGAGGCCGATAGAAACCCGACTAGGGGTCGGGATAGACTGTCCCACTAAACTAACATCAGATTTTTTCTGCCGATGCAACGGTCAGATCCTAATTCAAGGAGGGGTCCACCACGCAGCTCCCACGCGAGGCGCAGCAGTTTAGCGTGTTGGTCTTGAAGTTACTAGTGCGACAGATGCTTCAGTTCCAGAAGTATTGGGTGTGGGGGTTGGGACAGTTGCCCTCAGTTTTAGTTCATCGTTGTTAGATGTTTGCAGCACTCACCTTTTTCACCAGCCCACGCTTGCACGCGACCCACAACTCAGAATCCAAATACCCAAAGCGCTTCTACCCACCGCACGAGCCAGCCCCGAGGCACTGGAGCCACACATTCCCTGGGCCCTCACACATAGGCCATAGCACAGCGTCAAATAAGGAGGGGCCCCTCTGAGTCATGTCATGGAATGTCAATGGCCTGCTCGAGAGAGTTAAGCGCACAGCGACCCTGAGTACGCTCACAGACATGCCCTTGATGTACTTATGATCCAGGAGACTCACCTTATCATTGTCCCTTCCTCGCACGCTATGGATTCGACAGAGCTTGGCATTCCGACTTTGAACAGTGATCACGCGGGTTGACAATTCTGTTAGGCGCAATCTCCCCTTTGTACCTGTTCACACCTTCAGGGACCTGCAGGGCCATTTTGTGGCCCTCTCAGGGACGCTGGGAGGGAACATAATAAATCTCATGTCCGTATACGTGGCACCCGCTGTCCTCTCTGCTGTCCTGGGAGGTGTTAGTGAGATCGTCTCCTCCTTGCTCCTATGCGAGACAGTGATTGGGGGTGATTTTGATGCGGTTATGAAACCAGATCATGACACCTCAGGTACACCCTCATCTGTTAGGATGCTACACATGAAGTGATTGGCAGACTGGGCACCATTCCTGGGTCTTTGTGACGTCTGGAAACGTGGTACCCCAGATGCACCAAATACACTCACACCTCCGTGGCGCACAAACGCACACACGCATCAACATGGTTTTCATGCCAGCCCCCGAATGCCGGAGAGTAACAGACATTGATATCTTACCCCAAGGAATCTTGGACCATTCACCGCTTCTCCTCCAACTGGGGGGCACCACAGACACGTTGCGCCCCGTATGGAGACTCAATGCCTGGTTCCTCTAGAACAAAAACCTCAAAAGAGTGATCAAGGAGGAACTCAGACAATGTATATGTAAAAAAGTTAGCCCCTCTGGTAGAATCCTTCAGGTTCTATCTCACCTCCTATGCCGATGATACCCAGATTGTGGTGTCTCTGCTCCCGGGAGGTCAGCAGAACATTACCTCTGGGTTTAATGACTGTATGACAGAGATTGGTAAGTGGATGGCTCAAAACTGCCTTAAGTTGAATTCCAGCAAAAACGAAGTGGTTCTTTTCTGGAATGATATACATTTCTGGACTCCAGAATGGTGGCCAGATTCATTGGGACCTCTTCCGACACCCAGCAGGAAAGTGAAAAATCTAGGGATAATGCTAGATAACCAGCTATCCTACAAAGATCAAGTTAATGCGGTGGTGTCGGCCACCTCATTTACTTTAAAGTCCTGCAAAACATTTTTGCCCCTCCTTCCCAAAGAGAGTTTAAGAACAGTGGTATCAGCCCTTGCGCTCTCAAAACTGGACTATTTTAATAGCCTTTATCTAAACATTCGGGAAGGGCTTTTGAATAAACTTCAATTGCTTCAAAATGCAGCCGCTCGACTTATCTCAGGGATCCCCAAGTATGCTGCCATCTCACCCGAAATCAAAAAATTACACTGGCTTCCAGTAAAAAAACGCATTTTGTTTAAAGCCATGTGCATAGTGCATAGGTCACTTCAGGGTAAGGGGCCCTCATACCTGACCAAGCACATCCACTGGTATATATCCAGAAGAGCATTACGCTCCGCTGAGGCCAAATTGGCCACAATCACACTAGCGAAAAAAACGAACTGTGGTGGTCGGAGTTTTTTGATCGGAGCAACAAAGGCCTGGAACACGCTACCACCACACCTTAGAGGTATTCTGGATCACCTCAGCTTCAGGAGGGCACTAAAAACCTGGCTATTTGCGTATTAATAGGCAGTTATGATAACCCACTCAACTGAAGGAGGACTTCTACTATAGCGCCAGGACACCTACGGGTAACAGATGCGCTCTACAAATTTTATAACATAACATAACAATAGTTCCTTACAAACCAGGGCTCAGTCTCTTCTCCGAGCACCCTCTGGGAAGCGGGCAAGGCCACTATTTGCGGCTTCGCCAAAGGCCAACTCAAGGCTAAGCGGCTGTCCCAGGATAACTGACTTACCCTCCTAGAGGCCCAAGCAACTTGCCTGGAGCGTGGCATGACCGGGGTGGCGGAAGAAAGCAACATGAGGCAACTTGCACTGTCAAGGGACAAGATAAAGCAAATCTCCCTAGACTCAGCTAATCTGCTCTGGAGTTCCTCTGTTGCCCGGGTATATGGCTGGGGTGACAAAAACTGAAAAATACTACATAGATTGGCCTCCTATCCTCTAGCAAACCACATAGTCCCAGAGATTCAGGACTCGTTTGGAGTCACAAATCGCACACCTTCCGCAATAGCCCAAGCATTCGCTGGCTTCTACTCTCGGCTTTACGCAGCCCAGAAGACTGAGACCTAGCTTCCCGAGCTGGCTAGCCTGGGAGGTTTTCACCTTCCCCAGCTCTGTGCGGACGAAGTGGCCAGCTTGGACCTTCCCATCACCCGAGAGGAAATAGGTGACGCCATCACCCTGGTCGTGGCTGGGGAAAAAACCTGGTCCCGACGGCTTCCCACAAGAATATTATGCCGCATACCGAGATGTCTCCACGATCTGTTTGCTGAGGTTGTGGAGTCAGGGGCTTTCCCTCCCGAAAAGGATATGCCACTGTGGTCGTCATCCCTAAAACACAACGCTCTTCACCCTTCTATACGGACTACCGTTCTATCTCCCTCATCAACACCAAGGTTAAAAGATATGCTACAATATTGGCTCAACGTCTGCGACCATTCCTCTGTAAACGTGTCCAACAGGACCAATGCAGCGTTATGCCGGCACGTGGTACAAGGCATTGCCTACAGCGCCTCCACCTAGCCCTAAAGAATCATCACCCACTCACCCCCTATCTAGCTTTTTTGCTTGTGGATTTTGAAAAAGCTTCTGACACTGTCAATTGGCAGTATCTAGATAGCCTGCTAATCACAGCAGGTCTAGGCCTTTATTTCCTCCGCCTCGTTCAGGTCCTATACTCCAAACCCAGGGCGCGAGTCCTTATAAATGGGGCGCTTTCAGACTTGTTCCCGGTCGATAGGGGGACGAGCCAGGGCTGCCCCCTCTCGCTCCTCCTCTTCGCCCTGGTGATGGAGCCACTGGCGTGCCTCATTCGGTCAGATGAGCAGGTTCAAGGTTGGAAATGGAGGGGTTCCCACACAGACAAGATTGCCCTCTACGCAGACGAATTCTTGCTCTTCTTAGCCGACCGAGGGCAGTCTGGACACAGATGCCTCCAGCTCCTCTGTGCTTTCGAGCAGGTATCAGGATTTGGTCTGAATACTGCCAAATCGATGTTAGTACCCCTTCACATCTCAAGAGAATGCTTCGACTGGCAGTCAACCATCCCCATAAGGCGACACTCATTCAAGTACCTAGGGATCTGGATCGCGTTGCTCCCAGACTTGGCATGGTCACTCAACATCACCCTGTTGGTCAAGAAAGCCTAAGAGAACCTCAGAGGCTGGCAAACCCTGCCACTCAACCCTCTTCAGAGAATAGCCCTATTTAAAGTGATGATATTGCTCCGGTTTTTATACATCGCCCAGAACACCCCGTTCCACCTTCCACGTAGTTGGTTCAAAGAACTTGACAGCATGGCCACGAGATTCCTTTGGGGCAACTCGAGAACTCGAATGGCCCTCGCCCACTGCCAGATACTGCCCTTCGGGTATGGGTATGACTAATCTTTACCTATACTACTTAGCGACTCGGCTGCTCGTCCTGCATGATTGGTTTAACGGCGGCTGGTCTGACCCAGCCTACAAGATCGAGCTGGAGGAGCTGGGACTCCAACAAATTCAGGCAATGCTATACAGATGCCCAGTGCCCTCAGCCCTTCCAACAGTGACGCGAGTGGTCCTACTGGCCTGGCACTCCGCCTTAACTCACACCCGATGAGTCAACAAGTTGACACAGCAGACACCCCTACGGCAGGGAGCCTGGCTTAAAGAGGTTGGGGCCTTGGAGGGTTTCAGGGGGTGGGATCTCATTGGCATCTCACAACTGGGCGACGTGTGGGTGGGGGATCACCTACGATCGTTCCAAGATTTACAGACTCGATACACACTTCATTCCTCTCAGTTCTACAAATATTTGCAGGGCGCCATGCCCTTGACTTACATATACCGGCAGGCACATCACTTCCCGAATTTAGCCCAATGGAACCACAGATTATGATGGAGAATTTAGGGAAGGGGGGGTTTCAAGGATATATCGCTCCCTAACCAACAACAGTGCAATAACGCTTGACCCGCTCAGACACCGGTGAGAAGCCTGGCTGGGACCCCTGGAGGACAAAGACTGGCGGGATGCCTTGATGGTCCCTAAAACAATCACTACCTCGGCCAGGCTCCACCTGGTCCAACTGTACTAGCTTCATGGTGCATATCTCACCCCTGGTCGTCTCTACAGGGCGAGCCTAAGAGCCACTCCAGCATGTCCACGTTGTGGGTTGGAAGCAGACGATTTCTACCATATGGTGTGGGCATGTCCGCATCTTACCCCATACTGGGAGTCGTTGGAATCAGAACTTATGGGCCTCCTGTGTTAGGAGGTACCACACGAGCCCCTGAATCTACTCCTGGGGGTCATGGACAGATTAGATGGATCCCGGGCAGACAAGCTCCTCCTAGGTCCTGCTATCATGGTGGCCAAGGGAGACATCGCAGCAGCGTGGAAAAATCCCACCCCACCGAGCATAGTAAAATGGCGCAAAGGCGTAGATTGGTGCGCAGCGCAGGAAAGACCACTATATGAGGCCAGGGGATGTCTGGCCAAACACAGAAAGATTTGGGGCAAATGGTTGGGCCAAGTGGAATGAAGAGGTTTTCCCTTACTAACTGTAGATGGGTATGGGTCACTTCTTATATCTATGCCCAGCTGGTGATATAGGTCCATCAATGTATCAAATTGAAAATGCATATCAGTGCTGTGTTGTTACTTTTGTTTTTCCAAAAATCAATAAAATTGGTTATAAAAAACAAAATAAATAAGTTAAGAGACCACCTGGTGGGACCTGGTGCCTTACATCAGCACCCCAAGAATGCCATTCAACAGGGGCATTGTCTTCACACGTAGAGCACTAAGGAGGGCAATTTGTGCCCACAAAGTAAACCCAAACGTACACTCTGTTAAAAACCATTGTTAACCTTCGTAAATCACACAAAAATCTAACCTGGGAAGCAAAGAAGCTCAAAGAGAAAACTCTGCCCCGTGTCTGGAACATCAACAAACTTCGATCTTCCAAATGCACCAGGAGAAACGCTGTCCCAGAAGAATCCTGGGTGCAACACATCAAAGCACAATACAGCAGTACGGCTTTAAGCAACAGTGACGCTTTCGGCTGTAGTACAAAAGACCATATGCTGGGGAAAACCTAAGCTCTGCCCACACTGGCCCAGGTCCACAAATCCTCAAAAAACATGAAACATGATGCCGCTCCAGGCCCCAACGGTCTCCCAGCAAGCATATTTAAATTCACCCAGGAGGAGTGGGCTAAGGTGTTAACCCCCCCACTTCAACCAAGCCTACACCGCAGGACAGATCCCAGACTCATGGAGGGGCTCCACCCTACGCCCAATCTTCAAAAATGGAGACCGACCATTCCTTCTAACTACCGACTCATAGCCCTACTAGATCTAGAGGCCGAAGCCTACTCCCGATATCTTTTTAAATTGCTAGAAGAATGGGTCGCAGAAAATAACATCTCACCACAATTTCAAACTGAGTTTTGCACAGCCGCCTCTACAATCAGCATCACAACACTTGCCATCTTGAGCCACCGAGCAGTCCAAATAAGCAAGCTTCCTCTATACTGCTGTTTTATCCGCTATAGCGCCGCTTTCGATAAGGTGGTCCACAATACACTCTGGAGAAAACTAAACACTTGAGGGGTATTTCGGCAGCTGCTCGGAGCCAATATTTCCCTTCACTCAAACACATGGGTACAAGCGAGAACAGGCCCTACCACTGTATCCTCAAAAATTACAACTAACGGGCTGAAGCAAGGGTGCGTCTTCACTCCCCTACTTTTCAACCTCTACATAGCTGATCTGGGGAGATCCCTGGAGCATAGCTGCATGCTCCCAACTCAACTGGGCCACTCAAATGCTACACATTTTACAATATGAAGGCGATATCGTCATAATGGATCACACCAACATGGGAACTTAATGCGCCTTGAGCAAGCTGCAGGAATATAAGGATGCCAACTCTCGTAAAATCAACCAGGACAAGACCATGGTCTGGATTTTTGGCCACTGCAGAAAAAAGAAACTCCTAACCTGCAGCATGAGAGCCGTAACTATCAAAATAACTACAAAGTACAACTACCTAGGGGTATGGTTGTGTGAGTCCTCCAGACCCTCGGTCCACCAAGCCGCCCTGAAAAAAGAAAGCTGGAGCCATTACACACATCCCGATCCGTCTTAACAAGACCTTAAAGGGCACCTCAGCCACCCCTATACTTAAGGTTATGAAAGCCACTCTTTTCCCGGCCAAACACTATGGGCAACAGGCCTTCCCAGGGGCTTGTGCAGGAAGTCTGGACCACATTCAATGCCAGGCCTACAAGCGAGTATTCCAACTCCCCAGATACATACAAAAGGCTAGACTACAGCTGGAGCTCGGTCTTCAGAGACAATCGCTCACCTGCAAGGCTGACACCTTGAAATTTTACATAAGGTTCTAAAAGCGCCAGAAACCACTCTTAAAGGTTGCCTAAAAGAAACGTTCAG
Source organism: Triturus cristatus (assembly GCF_964204655.1). NCBI lineage: Eukaryota > Metazoa > Chordata > Amphibia > Caudata > Salamandridae > Triturus > Triturus cristatus. The sequence continues at coordinate 52,047,508 of NC_140595.1, forward strand.
GAGCCCAGGGAATCCCTGGTATCGACAAATTCAAAAAGCTACAATCTCAATACAAATCGAAAGCACCAAGCTAAAATCAGAAGCTATCCCCAACATAGCCTAGAAAAGGGTCATCAACAGGCAGCTATAAGTGACCTCATATCCGCTGGATACCCAGCCCTTAAAGCCTTCAACTATCTTAGCCCTCTTGAGTGAATCTTACTTACAGAGGAAGCCACAACCGTACCTATCAGACAGCTGAAACAGACCGGCCCGCATAGGTATCTTGTTCATGCGTCTGCTAGGCCTACAAGCGGCCGACTTCAACCAATGGGCTCCACTGGGAAAGTAGAGGACCTGCAGACTATGCAAATGTAAGACCGAGTCATGGCTCCACCTTCTGTGCTGTTGTCCCACGCTTGACGCCCCCAGGAGATCTCTCCTTAAGCCACTTTATCTAAAAAAAGGACATCCGCTCATGCCTGGAGGTATCAGCACTGTGCTTCTCCCACTCTGACACACAAACCCTAGCGAGGTGCGGTAAATACGTCAAGAAGCTGGATGATCTACTTTCTCCGCCCTGCTTTCCCTCACCCCACCACCACTCACAAACTGATAACCGACTATTTCATGGTGTGACCCTGTGCCCCGCCCCCAGCCCTCTCACCAACGAAGATACCAATACCTCCACTTTGCACTTTATTTGTCTTACCTATGGTCCATGTAAGAAAGGGATGCCATTGGACTTTTAGACTTTTCAATCACAAACCGTATCACGCCCATCTCATTTATTGCACAATTCTACTAGTCATGGCCAACATCGGCGCCCACCGAGGGTCTCTTTTTATCTATTAAAAATTGTTTCATTTTAAAATTGTTATGGTTTTAAGTAACTAAAACAGAGATTTTTCATGTTTCAGGTCATGTTAGAACAGATGAAAGAGCAAGAGGACAACAGAAAAAGAGCAAAAGCAGAGGAATTGGACAAAAGCAGTAGAGAAAAGAGACAGAATGTAGAGAAGGGCAAGAATGCAGAAGAGAGATATCAAGGGAAACAGACAGAGAAGAGAAGAGGAGATTAGCAGTAAACGACAGTAATGTACGGCAGAGGAAAGAGATGGGAAGCACATGAGATTGGTAAAATCATGGGAATGTAATAGAGAGCAGAATAAAGAGGCAGAAGAAATAGTTAAAGGGCAGAAGAAAGTGACAGAGAAGATGGAACGTGTAAAGAGCAGATGGGGAAGAGAATGCAGAGAGCATAGAGGCTAAGTGGGAAGGAAAGAGACATAGGTTAGAGAAATGGCACAGTAAGCAGAGGCAGGAAGTAATGGAAATATAAGAGATCAAATAAAAGTGACAGAGCATAGAAAAGTGTCAAAGAACAGAGTAGAGGAAATGGATAAAGAGAGAAGGAAGAGAAATAGGCACAGGAATTATAAATAGAGAAGAGCGTAGAGTACAAAGTAAACAGAGTATACAAATATAACATCAAAGGGGAAAGGAAAGGATCAGATCAGAAGGAAGTGGCAAAGAGCAGACAAAAGAGACAGATGAAAGAGACAGTGGGTGGAGGAAAGAAACAGTGAGGAGGAGTGAGACGGTTGTGGGAAGAGATACGAATGAATGGGACAGGAAACCAATTACACACCCCACTGCACTGTATGGACACTTGCCCTTCTCACATATCTGTATTCCACAAATAAAACCATAACAATGCACTCTACTGGCAATAACCACTAAAATGTGCTGCATCCTACAGTAACTAAGCCACCACTGTATTGTTGGTGGAATAGACCTACTACCAACCACTGCATCACATCCTGTTGATAGTTACCCTTATGGAGACACTAAAACCAACACACTACACTGCACCCTGTGGACATTAAGCCATCACACTGACTTGAATCCAAAGAATGCTAAACCAACACACTGCACAACAATGCATCCTGTGGACACCAATCCAACACACTACATTCTAGTGACACAACCACAGCATCTGGTCTCTGCTCCAAAGGAATGCTAGCCCACTACACTACAATGCGTCCCTCTGAAACTAACTCACTGTACTGCACTGCATTCTAGGTATACTTTCTAAAAGCACTTCACTTTATTTTTGGGACACTGACCCTCCTCCTCATAATGCAGCCAGATGGACCCCACACACCAAACTACACTGCATCTTATGGACATCAAAACAACATTCAGCACTGCATCCCTGCCAGAGTACAACCTTAGAACATCCATAAATCCAGTTACTAGCACTCTGCAGAGGACCTGCCAGAGTTAACCGATTAAAAGCACTAATTCATGATTAGATTTCAAATACCGACTAAATATTCTGTCTTTTTCAGACAAAGAGGATACAGAAGCCAATAATCAGATGGCAGGTGAGACCCCCACAGAGCACTGCAGCCTGAGCCATGCCCGCCTGTTGACAACACACAGGCGCAGCCTGGTCATGTCCAGCTTTACTTTGTTTGCCTGGTACTTACACTCTGTGACTGTTGTTGGCTGTTTTGAAAGAATGCCCTTTTTTCAGACAATAGGTCCCTATAGCATACATGTCCCACAATCAGAGAATCAGAAATAAACCTCTGGAGATAGCTTGATATACTAGTCTTCATAAAATGAAACAAGCATATGGTAATGCTAACATATCTGGTTATAAGTGAAATACCTTTTCAGTCACTGATGAATTTTGGCAATATTAAAGTCAATATGCATGCACTCTGCAAGCACTAAGCACTCATATGTCCATTAATCCACTCACTGACTCATTCATGCATTAATTTACTTACCCGTCCACAATGAAACAGACATGGAAGCTCAACGACCATATGGAAGGTAAATTAAAAGAGTAGATGTCAAAAAAAGAAAACATGCCACCATCTAAACTTGGCGGCATAAGCTTGTAAAAGAAAAATAACATATATAGTGGCTGCTCTCGTGTAGACTCTACCGATTTCTTCCCTAGTATAGCCACACACATTGCACGACTAGACATTGACAACATACTAATGGGGGCAACTCCAGTCTTACCCTAGACCCTGCAATGGATATAACGAGCATATGACAGACCAATAAACCTTATGCAGTACAGACACTCACCTCTCTGTTGCAGTCCTCTCTTCTTAAGGAGCCCTGGAGGGTTAACCACCCTATGGTGCTGGATTACTCATTTTATTTAGCCCCGCACAGCTTGTGGTTAAGAATAGACCACTAGTATCTCTCTCCCCACCTCCTCCTTGCTGTTACCGCAGTCGATTATCATCCATGTACACTATCAGATCAGTCGCCTGTACTCCTAACATTAACCATATCCAATGTTGCATGCCCATGTGGCATGGCGATTTCCCTCAGAGGCCCTTCTAGATGAGGTTTTTCGAAGTGAGGTCATGGAAGCCATAATTGAGCATTTCCAGTTAAATACAGGAACAGTGGAGCGACAGTCCACACTATGCGAGGCGTTCAAGACCTACATTAGTGGGGTTTGTATTGCTAAATAGGCGAGAGTGCTGTGATCCATACATAGGGAGCTCAGAAGGGAAACTCTGGCAGATTGACAGTAATGTTCGAACAGCAGATCCCCCTCAGCGTTGCAAGAAGGAGTGGCGCCCCTGGCTGAAATTCAGGAACTAGTGGTGCGGGGGGTAAACTACATGGGCAAATACATCAGGGCATGGACATATGGCTGGGAAAGATGCTGGCCAGATTACTCCGCCCTCGGCATCTATCCTCATATAGTAGACAACTTGAGCTAGAGGATGGAACAACACTCCTGAAAGGCGAAGAGATTCCCTCGGCATTTCTCTCTTGTTATATCAGTCTGTACACGTCGCAAGACCCCCCGGTGGCAGAGGTCCTCGCGAATTACCTAGAAGAGGTGGCAAAGGTTTGGATGGACAACGGGCAGCGCCAATTGACAAGGACGAAATCTGGCAAGCAATAGATCTAGCTGGGAGCCGAGCCCCTGGTTTGGACGGGCTGACGGGTGATTTCTACAAAGCCAATAAGACCCTATTGGCTCCTTGGCTACTTGAGATATATGCAGAGGCTCTAGAGGCGGGGGGGGATCGACCCACCCCCACTATGCGAGAAGCAATATTTACACTCCTACTGCAGCCAGGCAAGTCACCTCAAAACTGCACATCGTATAGGCCCTTGTCGTTGTTAAACCAAGACTATAAGATCTTGGCCAAGGTTCTGGCCTCCTGTTTATCATTATTGGTGGATAAGATAATATGCCCATTTCAAGCGGGATTTGTCCCCAATCGTTCCACCTCGGTGAATCAACGCGCAGTTTTCATGGTTCTTAACCAACTGGATCCGATACACCCACTGCAGCGATTTTATTAGATGCCGAAAAAGCGTTCAATTCATTGGAGAGGTCCTTCTTGCATGCCGTTTTAAGGAAGTTGGGTATCCCAGCTGGTTTTTCCAACTTAATTTGTCTGCTCTACACTAGCCCTCCTTAGAGTGAAGAGTGGACTAACCGAGCAGTTCCGTCTCACGCACGGCACCCGGTAGGGGGTGTCCATTATCACCCCTGCTGTTTATTCTCGCCATGGACCCCCCTAGTGTGGCATATCCAGGAGAGGCAATGCAGAAAATACTGGGACCCCCTTTGTACAAAATAATTTTCCAGCAGGTCAGGGAGAAAAGGGGAAAAAGAAACCAATCTAACTAATAATACTCCCTCTTGACCTAAACAACAGTTATCTATATATAAGCTAGCACACAAAAAACACAAAAATGTATTCTTAATATTTTTATTTTTCGTATTTTTATATTTTCATTTTTTCTATATAAGAATATAATCAATTTTGAACAAATAAATCAATTTTTCATAAATGAACGTCTTCATTATACTTTACACATTATTCATGTCAGTTCGTTAAGACAAAGGTATTATTTCGATTCATAACAAAAAAGAAAACAAAACAAAACCCAGGGAAAAGAACACTGCACATGCAAACTCTTCATTCATACAGACACATATCAGACATTCCTTGCACATATATCTCAGTAGTTTTACCACTTAACACATAATGAGTGATAAAGTAGTCCTGATAGCCCCCAAGGGAGCTGCTACAAAATTTGTAGGATCTACAAGGAGATTTGGTCAACGCGTTTCGGTGGTAAAAGGAAACGTGGAAACCACCTTCTTCAGGACCAGCTACTTCTCTTAGCGCAAGTTCTCAAAACCTGGGGTATTCTTTAGGGAAACAATATCAACCTACGAAGCCTGCTGTTTGTGCTGTAAGACGTAATCACAGTATAATTTCTTCCTCTTTTTTATCTGTTTATCTGTAGATGTCCAATAATGTTTAGACTCTAAGTCCCACTAAGTGTAGTGTGAGGCTAGGATACATCCAACAATGATTCCGTAGTGCTCCATATATCTTTAAGAAGTAAGTTTGCTTAAAGATCACCAAGGTATATCTTTTCCGTCCAAAACCAGATATAGGCAGAGTCTCAAACGTACAGAAACACGCTGTTGTAATTCTTTATGGTGTCCCAGCGCTCAAAACATCTAAGTCCTTCAATCACACGTAGGCGTCCTCAGATCGTCCTGCCGTCAGGAATCCAGGAGAGGCACCTACAACGTGGACTGAGATTTCATCGGGGGCGCTGGTGGCCTTTTTCTATGCGGATGATGTGATGTTGTTTAATAGAGAACCATTCGCTAACCTGCCTCCTTTGCTGTGGGAGCTGGTACGCTTCGGAGAATTCTCTGGTCTAGCCATCAACTGGAGTAAGTCAGAGGTCTTACCCCTTACGCCGGCTACCACTCAATTTGACACAGACTTCCCGAAACTCTGGTGCACTGACACTCCCAGGAATCTGGGTATTTTCCTACACTGCAGTGCTCCAGAGGTGATCCACCCCAATTACGAACCGGCGATAGATAAACTCACAACGCAAGTCGAACGATGAATCAGGCTCCCACTCTCAATAGCTGGCAGGATCGCCATTATTAAAATGGTGGTCCTGCCCAATTTTTTTATTGCTGTTTCTTAATAACCCCATCGCCCTTACAACTAAATTTGTATAAACATTGCTTGGGCTGCTCATTCGACTTGTATGGGCCGGTAAGCAACCGTGTAAAGGATGGAACACATTAACCATGCCATATCAACGCGGTGGATTTGGGGTCCCAACTGCAATATTTGAAACCGGAGTGCTCCCAGGTCCGCCTGTCTCCGCTCTCTGCTATTTTGCCGCAGGGGCTGCTTAGGAACCCAGCTAAAATCAAAACCTTGCCAACAACGTACTGGGCCTGGTTCAAATTGCAAAGATATCTACATGCAGACTTCCTATATTCTTTGCATATAGTGTTACTAGATAACCCTTGGCTGTCCCCAACGGAAAAGCTTACAAAGCAAACCTTGGCTCAATATACTCTGCAGACTGTGGGTGGCTTTTTTAGGGACGCGCAGATACGCGCTATGGACGATTTAACAACAAATCGGGATGCATCATACATGGACACATTTATTTTCCATAGGGTACACAGCACCATATACAAGGGGCTCCCATCCCCATCGCAAGAACCGGTGGATTTCCCTCCACTCACATTAATCATCACAGCAGCGGATGGGGCCCATCTTGTTTCATGACTTTACCATTTATCCCTAACACTCAGGCCATTCCATGACATTCCTGACATTCCTGACAGTCCATTCCATGACATTCATGACATTCCATCCATGACATTCCATGACATGCCTGACATTCCTGACATGACATTCCATTCATAACATTCCATTCCAAGACATGACATTCCTGACATTCCATTCCTTGACATGACATTCCTGAAATTCCATTCCATTAAATGACATTCCTGACATTCCATTCCATGACATTCATGACATTCCATTCATGACATTCCATTCATGACATTCCTGACATTCCATTCCATGACATTCCTGACATTCAATTACATTCCTGACATTCATGACATGGCATTCCAATCATGACATTTTATTCCATGACGTTCCTGACATTCCATTCCTTGACATGACATTCCTGAAATTCCATTCCATTAAATGACATTCCTGACATTCCATTCCATGACATTCCTGACATTCATGACATGACATTTCAATCATGACATTTTATTCCATGACATTCCTGACATTGCATTCCAAGACATGACATTCCTGACATTTCATTCCTTGACATGACATTCCATTCCATGACATGACATTCCTGACATTCCATGACATTCCTGACATTCCATTCCATGACATACCTGAAATTCCATTTCATAACATTCCATGAAATTCTTGACATTACATTCCATGACATTCTTGACATTCATGACATGGCATTCATGACATTCCATGACATGACATTCCATGACATGAAATTCCTGACATTGCATTCCAAGACATGACATTCCTGACATTTCATTCCTTGGCATGGCATTCCTGACATTCCATTGCATTACATGACATTCATGACATTCCATTCCATGACATGACATTCCTGATGACATTCATGACATTCATGATGACATTCATAACATTCATGACATGACATTCCATTAAAGACATTCCATTCTGGACATTCCATTCCATGACATTCATGACATTCCATACCATGACATGACATTCCTGATATTGCATTCCAAGACATGACATTCCTGACATTCCATTCCTTGACATGACTTTCCTGACATTCTATTCCATGACCTGACCTTCCTGACATTGTATCCAAGACATTCCATTCCATGACATGAAATTCCTGATGACATTCCTGACATTCATGACATGACATTCCTAATATTCTATTCTATGACATTCTTGCCATTCCAAGACATGAGATTCCTGACATTCCATTCCTTGACATGACATTCCTGACATTCCATTAATTGACATGACATTGCAATTTAAGACATGACATTCCTGACATTCCATTCCTTGACATGACATTCCTGACATTCCATTCCATGACATTCATGACATTCCATTCATGACATTCCATTCCATGACTTCCATGACATCACTGATGACATTGCTGACATTCATGACATGACATTCCATTCATGACATGACATTCCTGATATTGCATTTTAAGACACAACATTCCTGACATTCCATTCCTTGACATGACATTCCTGACATTCCATTCCATGACATTCATGACTTTCCATTCCATGACATTCATGACATTCCATTCCATGACATTCCATTCCATGACATTCCTGATGACATTCCTGACATTCATGACATGACATTCCATTCATGACATTCCTGACATTGCATTCCAAGACACAACATTCCTGACATTCCATTCCTTGATATTCCATTCCATGACATGACATTCCTGACATTCCTTTCCATGAAATTCCATGACATTCCTGACATTCCATTCCATGACATGACATTCATGACATTCCATTCCATGACATTTCTGACATTCCATTTAATGACATTCATGACATGACATTCCATTCCATTAGATGGCATTCCTGACATTCCATTTAATGACATTCGTAACATTCCATTCAATGACATTCATGACATTCCATTCCTGACATTCATAACAAGACATTCCTGATATTCTATTCATGACATGACATTCCTGACATTGCATTCCAAGACATGACATTCCTGACAATCCATTCCTTGATATGACATTCCTGACATTCCATTCCATGACATGACATTCCTGACATTCCATTCCATGACATTCATGACATTCCATTCCATGACATTCCATTCCATGACATTCATGACATTCCATTCCATGACATGACATTCCTGACATTCTATGACATGACATTCCTGACATTCCATTCCATGACATTCATGACATTCCATGACATGACAATCCATTCCATGACATGACATTCCTGATATTCTATGACATGACATTCCATGACATTCCAGACTTTCCATGACATGAGATTCCTGACATGCCATGACATTCCTGGCATTCCTGACATGACATTCCTGACATTCCATTTCATCACATGACATTCCTAACATTCCCAATGACATTCTTGACATTCATGACTTTCCATTCCATGGCATGACATTCCTGACATTCCATTCATTGACATGACATTCCTGACATTTCAATCCATGATATTTATGATATTCATGACATTCAATTCTATGACATGACATTCCTGACATTCCATTCCATGACATTCCTGACATTCCATTCCATGACATTCCTGACATTCCATCCATGACATGACATTCCTGACATTCCATTCCATGACATTCATGACATGACATTCCTGACATTCCATTCCATGACATTCATGACATTTCTGACATTCCATGACATTCCTGACATTCATGACATGACATTCCATTCATAACATTCGATTCCATGACATGACATTCCTGACATTGTGTTCCAAGACATTCCATTCCATGACATGACATTCCTGATGACATTCCTGACATTCCTGACATTCCATTCCATGACATTCCATTCCATGACCATGACATTCCTCACATTGCATTCCAAGACATGAGATTCCTGACATTTCATTCCTTGACATGACATTCCTGACATTCCATTCATTGACATGACATTCCTGACATTGCAATTCAAGACATGACATTCCTGACATTCCATTCCTTGAGACATGACATTCCATTCCATTACTGACATTCCATTCCATGACATTCATGACATTCCATGACATTCCTGATGACATTCATGACATTCATGACATGACATTCCATTCATGACATGACATTCCTGACATTGCATTCCATAACACAACATTCCTGACATTCCATTCCATGACATTCCATTCCATTACGTTCATGACATTCCATTCCTGACATTCATGACATTCCATTCATGACATGACATTCCTGACATTACATTCCATAACACAACATTCCTGACATTCCATTCCATGACATTCCATTACGTTCATGACATTCCATTCCTGACATTCATGACATTCCATTCATGACATTCCATTCCATGACATGACATTCCTGACATTGCATTTAAAGGCACGACATTCCTGAGATTCCTTTCCTTGACGTGACATTCTTGACATTCCATTCCATGGCATGACATTCCTGACATTCCTTTCCATGACATTCATGACATTCTATTCCATGACATTCCTGACATTCCATTCCATGACATGACATTCCTGACATTCCATTCCATGACATTCAATTCCATTCCATGACATTCCATGACATTCCTGACATTCCATGACATTCCTGACATTCCATTTAATGACATGACATTCCTGAAATTCCATCCCATGAGATGACATTCCTGACATTTCATGACATTCCTGACATTCTTGACATGACATTCCTGACATTCTTGACATGATATTCCTGACATTCCATTCCATGACATTCGTGACATTCCTGACATTCCATTCCATGACATTCCATTCCATTACGTTCATGACATTCCATTCCTGACATTCATGACATTCCATTCATGACATTCCATTCCATGACATGACATTCCTGACATTGCATTTCAAGGCACGACATTCCTGAGATTCCTTTCCTTGACGTGACATTCTTGACATTCCATTCCATGGCATGACATTACTGACATTCCTTTCCATGACATTCATGACATTCTATTCCATGACATTCCTGACATTCCATTCCATGACATGACATTCCTGACATTCCATTCCATGACATTCAATTCCATTCCATGACATTCCATGACATTCCTGACATTCCATGACATTCCTGACATTCCATTTAATGACATGACATTCCTGAAATTCCATCCCATGAGATGACATTCCTGACATTTCATGACATTCCTGACATTCTTGACATGACATTCCTGACATTCTTGACATGATATTCCTGACATTCCATTCCATGACATTCATGACATTCCTGACATTCCATTCATGACATGACATTCCTGACATTTCATTCCAAGACATGACATTCCTGACAATCCATTCCTTGATATGACATTCCTGATATTCCATTCCATGACATGGCATTCCTGACATTCCATTCCATGACATTCCTGACATTCCTGATGACATTCTTGACATTCATGACATGACATTCCCATTCATGACATTCCATTCCATGACATGACATTCCTGACATTGTATTCCAAGACATGACATTCCTGACATTCCATTCCTTGACATGACATTCCTGACATTCCATTCCATGACATGTATGACATTCATGACATTCCATTCCATGACATGACATTCCTGACATTCCATGACATGAAATTCCTGACATTCCATTCCATGAGATTCCATTCCATGACATTCCTGACATTCCATTCCATGACATGACATTCCTGACATTCCATTCCTTGACATGACATTCCTGACATTCCATTCCATGACATGACATTCCTGACATTCCTGATTTGATTTATTGTTTTGTATAGCGCATTGAATCACTCCCGGGAGGGTATCTCAGCGCTCGGAGGCAGCAGTGAAGCATAGGTCGAGGTTATCAGGCTGGGAACAGGGCGGTTTTGAGAGCTTTCCTAAATTTCCAGTGGTCGTGGCATTGTCTTAAGGCCAGCGGTAGCTGGTTCCAAATGCGAGGGGCCAGGTAGGAGAAATATTTTCCTCCTGTTCGTGCTTTCCTAATCTTGGGGACTTGTAAGAGCGACTTGGAGCTTGAGTGTAGAGATCGGAGTGGAGTGTAGAGGTGAAGTCTCTCCGCCAGATAGGGAGGGCTGTTTCCCCAGAGCGCTTTGTGGGTGAGGCAGCATATCTTGAATTTTACGCGTAGTCATATGGGCAGCCAATGGAGTTGATGAAGGAGGGGGAGAGAGGCAGATCTGTAAGGTGCATTTAAGATCAGACGAGCAGCGGTGTTCTGTACCACCTGCAAGTGGTAAAGTGAAGACTCGTTGGCTGCGATCAGGAGAGCATTGCATTAATCTGACTTTCTCAGCACTAGGGTCTGGGTATGGGTCTTTCTGATGGAGTCAGGGAGATAGGGGAAGGCTTTCTTTAGAAGGCTCAGTATGTGGAATCATGAGCCCACTGTGTGTGATACGTGTTTTTTCATAGTGAGGGACTGTTCGAGGAGCACCCCAAGTTTTTTTACTGAAGTTGCTGGGGTGGGAGGTGTGCCCAGTTCTGGAGGCCACCACTGCGGGGCCCACAGGAGAGGGGCATCACCGAAGAGCATGACTTCCGTCTTTCCAGCATTCAGCTGGAGGAAGTTGTTTTCCATCCAGCGAGACATGGCCATCCTGCCGGAAGAGAATGTGCGTTGAGCTGTCTGGGAGGTTTTGTTGAAGGAGAATGTGAGCTGTGTATCATCCGCGTGGGATATTGGGACAAATCCATAGTGTCTCAATAAGGTGGCCAGGGGGGCAATGTATATGTTAAACATGGTCGGGCTTAGGCAAGAACCCTGTGGAACTCCCTTGGTAAGGTCTTGAGGATTAGACCGGAAAGGTCCGAGATTGATGGTCTGGGAGCGATTAGCAAGGAAGCTGTTCATCCATTTCAGGGCCGTCTCCCTGATTCCTGCCTCTCTGAATCTTGTGAGCAGAATCTGATGATCGACCGTATCGAACGCTGCCGAAAGGTCTAATAGCACGAGGAGGGTAGGTTGGTTTTGATCTAAGGTGACGGCTACGAGGGCAGATTCTGTGCTATAGTTTGGGCGGAAGCCCAATTGGGTTGGGTCAAGGTAGCCGATTGCTTCGATATGGTCAGATAGATGTTTATTCACATGTTTTTCTATGGTTTTGCTTAGCAATGGCAGGAGGGAGATGGGGCGGAGGTTAGACAAGTTTTCTGAGGGTAAGTTAGTGTTTTTCCTGATGGGGATGATTTGGGCCGCTTTCCAGGCAAGAGGTAGATGTCCTTCCTTCAGTGATTGGTTTAGAATGGAGCAGACGGGGCGAGAGAGTTGTTTTGCTAAGGATGCCATGATCTTGGCCGGAATTATGTCTAAGGGAGAGCCGGAGATGATTTTGGCCATTATGGACTCGGTGTCTTCTTGTGTGAGTGGTGGGAATTTTAGGAGGGTAGTGAGGCTGGGTGGGGAGTGGGGGGGATATCAGGGGTACTATCTGAATAGGGGAGGTTCTTTGAGGAGATGATTTTGTTATATATGGTGTCTATTTTTTGTATGAAGTGGTTACTAATTTTATCGCAGAGTGTTTGAGAGGGGACTTCTGTAGTCTCACATGCTATGGGATGGGTGAAAGTTTTCCGAATTTGGTACATGGCTTTAGGGGTGTTTTTAGCTGTACTGAGTTGAAGAGCTATGTAAGATTTGTGAGTACGTTTAATATTTTTATGATAGAGAGACAAGGCGGTTCTGTACTTCTCTTTGTTGGCTTCAAGATTGGTGCGACGCCATTTCCTTTCAAGGTTTTTACAGCTGTTTTTTTCTACATGGAGTTCCGGGGAGAACCATGCTGCCTTGGGTGATGTGGGTCTGGATGAGCTCTTTTTTATAGGAGCAATCTTGTCGATGGCCGCCAGGGCGGATTGATTGAGGTGTGCTAGGCTGTCTTCTAGTTTGTCATGGGGGGAGTTTATTGGTGCGATAAAGGTAGCGGCAAAAGTGTCAGGATTGATTTTATACCATTGTCTGTATGAGGGTCGGTTTTGAGTAGTATAACAATGGGTCACATTAAGTTCCTGTAGCTGGAAATTAATGATGGCATGGTCAGACCAAGTGACTGGTTTTGGAGCGTTGCAAGTGAGAAGGGGGGAGTTAGGGAAGAGGATGTCCAGTGTCTGTCTGGCTGAGTGGGTAGGGCCATGGTTGATTTTATTAAGGTTGAGGGTGGAGAGATCGTTGAGGAAGGATGCGGTATCTGTATTGGCTAGGATTTCACTATGGATGTTGAAGTCTCCCATTAGCATGAGTTTGTTGGAGGAGATCACATGGGGGGCAAGTAATTCCAGTAACAAGAGAGAGAAATTAGCTAGGGGGCCGGGGGGGGGGGAGGGGTAGACTAGAGCTCACTTCCAGTTTATTTGAGGGGAAAGGTCGAGCTTGAATATCAAGATCTCAATCGTGTCATTAGAGTGTTGTTCCAGGATGGATACTTTTGCCCAGTCGTTGTGGATTATGGCAATCCCACCACTGGTTCTGGGCTGTCTGTCGAGCCTAAGGGTTTTATACCCTTTGGGTAAGGCAATGGTGATTGCTGGAGTGTTTGAGGGTTTTAGCCATGTCTCAGTGATGAGGCCAATGTCGAGTGAGTCACTGTCCAGAAGATCCCAGAGCTCTACTGCGTGCTTAGGGAGAGATCTTACATTTCCCAGAAAGCCTTTCCAGTTACACAGAGGGGGGAGAGTTTTCCCAGTGGGTTTGAGGGAGGGTGCCCACCTTATGTCCTCTTGGTGGTGTGTGCCGGGCAGGGAGGAGGGGGAGCTGGTGTTACAGTGGTCTGTAGCGCAATGTACGCTTTGAAATTGACAATGGGGGCAGGAGAAGAAGCCTTCCAGGGCTAGAGTTGGCCCTTTGCTGTGACAGTGGAGGGAGGGGAGGGGGGGGAGCGACTTCCAATCGACATCAGCTCTTTGCTAGAGTAGATGATTTTGGCGCGGGCGCCATGGTCTATGTTGGATTGGGCAGAGTCTCTGGTGGCTGGCGGCGGTCGGGCGCAGACAGGCTTGCCTTTGGCGCGCCCGCTGCGTGCGTTCGCTGCACGCTACGTTGCCCATGAGTTTTATAATGAGCAAGTGGGGAAAAGCTGGTGCGCTGACCTCCTTCTGCCGAAAGTACCTCCCTCCACACAACCGGGATATCCCGTGGTGGACCGGGGAGACGGCTTAGGAGAGACAGCAAAGGGGGTAAGTGCAAGTTTAAAAACGCGAAATTTTGAATGAATTAAAAGGCGTAGGCTGCTTACATTATATCAAGCAAGCGCGATTTCAAAATGACCGCTGTGTTGCCCTCGATGATATTTCTTTGAGAGCAGGAGGAGGGGGAGGATCAGGGGAGTTGGTCAGCTAGCGCCTGCTGCTCTGCCTAAAATGCAGTCAAAGAGTGTCCGCTGCGCGCTCCGTTGCCCATGAGTTTTATAATGAGCAAGTGGGGAAAAGCTGGTGCACTGACCTCCTTCCGCCGGAAGTACCTCCCTCCACACAACCGGGATATCCCGTGGTGGACCAGGGAGACAGCTCAGGAGAGACAGCAAAGGGGGTAAGTGCAAGTTTAAAAACGCGAAATTTCTAATGAATTAAAAGGCGTAGGCTGCTTACATTCTATCAAGCAAGCGCGATTTCAAAATTACCGCTGTGTTGCCCTCGCTGTGTTGCCCTCGATATTTCTTTGAGAGCAGAAGGAGGGGGAGGATCAGGGGAGTTTGTCAGCTAGCGCCTGCTGCTCTGCCTAAAATGCAGTCAAAGCGTGTACGCCATTCCATTCCATGACATTCCTGACATTCCATGACATGACATTCCTGACATTCCATGACATGACATTCCTGACATTCCATTCCATGACATTCCTGACATTCCATTCCATGACATTCCTGACATTCCATTCCATGAAATTCCTAACATTCATTACATTCCATTCATAACATTTCATTCCATGACATGCCATTCCTGACATTGTATTCCAAGATATGCCATTCCTGATATTCAATTCCTTGACATGACATTCCTGACATTCCATTTCATGACATGACATTCTTAACATTCCTGACATTCCATTCCATGACATTCATGACATTCCATTCCATGACATTCCTGAAATTCCATTCCATGACATGACATTCCTGACATTGATGACATTCCATGACATGACATGACTTTTCTGATATTGCATTCCAAGACATCATATTCCTGACATTCCATTCCTTGGCATAACATTCTTAAAATTCCATTCCATGACAGTCTATTCCATGACATGACATTCCTGACATTCCATTCATGACATTCCATTCCATGACATGACATTCCTGACATTGCATTCCATGACATTCCTGATATTCCATTCCTTGGCATGACATTCCTGACATTCCGTTCCATGACATGACATTCCTGACATTCCATTCCATGACATTCAATTCCATTCCATGACATTCCATGACATTCCTGACATTCCATGACATTCCTGACATTCCATTTAATGACATGACATTCCTGAAATTCCATCCCATGAGATGACATTCCTGACATTTCATGACATTCCTGACATTCTTGACATGACATTCCTGACATTCTTGACATGATATTCCTGACATTCCATTCCATGACATTCGTGACATTCCTGACATTCCATTCCATGACATTCCATTCCATTACGTTCATGACATTCCATTCCTGACATTCATGACATTCCATTCATGACATTCCATTCCATGACATGACATTCCTGACATTGCATTTCAAGGCACGACATTCCTGAGATTCCTTTCCTTGACGTGACATTCTTGACATTCCATTCCATGGCATGACATTACTGACATTCCTTTCCATGACATTCATGACATTCTATTCCATGACATTCCTGACATTCCATTCCATGACATGACATTCCTGACATTCCATTCCATGACATTCAATTCCATTCCATGACATTCCATGACATTCCTGACATTCCATGACATTCCTGACATTCCATTTAATGACATGACATTCCTGAAATTCCATCCCATGAGATGACATTCCTGACATTTCATGACATTCCTGACATTCTTGACATGACATTCCTGACATTCTTGACATGATATTCCTGACATTCCATTCCATGACATTCATGACATTCCTGACATTCCATTCATGACATGACATTCCTGACATTTCATTCCAAGACATGACATTCCTGACAATCCATTCCTTGATATGACATTCCTGATATTCCATTCCATGACATGGCATTCCTGACATTCCATTCCATGACATTCCTGACATTCCTGATGACATTCTTGACATTCATGACATGACATTCCCATTCATGACATTCCATTCCATGACATGACATTCCTGACATTGTATTCCAAGACATGACATTCCTGACATTCCATTCCTTGACATGACATTCCTGACATTCCATTCCATGACATGTATGACATTCATGACATTCCATTCCATGACATGACATTCCTGACATTCCATGACATGAAATTCCTGACATTCCATTCCATGAGATTCCATTCCATGACATTCCTGACATTCCATTCCATGACATGACATTCCTGACATTCCATTCCTTGACATGACATTCCTGACATTCCATTCCATGACATGACATTCCTGACATTCCTGATTTGATTTATTGTTTTGTATAGCGCATTGAATCACTCCCGGGAGGGTATCTCAGCGCTCGGAGGCAGCAGTGAAGCATAGGTCGAGGTTATCAGGCTGGGAACAGGGCGGTTTTGAGAGCTTTCCTAAATTTCCAGTGGTCGTGGCATTGTCTTAAGGCCAGCGGTAGCTGGTTCCAAATGCGAGGGGCCAGGTAGGAGAAATATTTTCCTCCTGTTCGTGCTTTCCTAATCTTGGGGACTTGTAAGAGCGACTTGGAGCTTGAGTGTAGAGATCGGAGTGGAGTGTAGAGGTGAAGTCTCTCCGCCAGATAGGGAGGGCTGTTTCCCCAGAGCGCTTTGTGGGTGAGGCAGCATATCTTGAATTTTACGCGTAGTCATATGGGCAGCCAATGGAGTTGATGAAGGAGGGGGAGAGAGGCAGATCTGTAAGGTGCATTTAAGATCAGACGAGCAGCGGTGTTCTGTACCACCTGCAAGTGGTAAAGTGAAGACTCGTTGGCTGCGATCAGGAGAGCATTGCATTAATCTGACTTTCTCAGCACTAGGGTCTGGGTATGGGTCTTTCTGATGGAGTCAGGGAGATAGGGGAAGGCTTTCTTTAGAAGGCTCAGTATGTGGAATCATGAGCCCACTGTGTGTGATACGTGTTTTTTCATAGTGAGGGACTGTTCGAGGAGCACCCCAAGTTTTTTTACTGAAGTTGCTGGGGTGGGAGGTGTGCCCAGTTCTGGAGGCCACCACTGCGGGGCCCACAGGAGAGGGGCATCACCGAAGAGCATGACTTCCGTCTTTCCAGCATTCAGCTGGAGGAAGTTGTTTTCCATCCAGCGAGACATGGCCATCCTGCCGGAAGAGAATGTGCGTTGAGCTGTCTGGGAGGTTTTGTTGAAGGAGAATGTGAGCTGTGTATCATCCGCGTGGGATATTGGGACAAATCCATAGTGTCTCAATAAGGTGGCCAGGGGGGCAATGTATATGTTAAACATGGTCGGGCTTAGGCAAGAACCCTGTGGAACTCCCTTGGTAAGGTCTTGAGGATTAGACCGGAAAGGTCCGAGATTGATGGTCTGGGAGCGATTAGCAAGGAAGCTGTTCATCCATTTCAGGGCCGTCTCCCTGATTCCTGCCTCTCTGAATCTTGTGAGCAGAATCTGATGATCGACCGTATCGAACGCTGCCGAAAGGTCTAATAGCACGAGGAGGGTAGGTTGGTTTTGATCTAAGGTGACGGCTACGAGGGCAGATTCTGTGCTATAGTTTGGGCGGAAGCCCAATTGGGTTGGGTCAAGGTAGCCGATTGCTTCGATATGGTCAGATAGATGTTTATTCACATGTTTTTCTATGGTTTTGCTTAGCAATGGCAGGAGGGAGATGGGGCGGAGGTTAGACAAGTTTTCTGAGGGTAAGTTAGTGTTTTTCCTGATGGGGATGATTTGGGCCGCTTTCCAGGCAAGAGGTAGATGTCCTTCCTTCAGTGATTGGTTTAGAATGGAGCAGACGGGGCGAGAGAGTTGTTTTGCTAAGGATGCCATGATCTTGGCCGGAATTATGTCTAAGGGAGAGCCGGAGATGATTTTGGCCATTATGGACTCGGTGTCTTCTTGTGTGAGTGGTGGGAATTTTAGGAGGGTAGTGAGGCTGGGTGGGGAGTGGGGGGGATATCAGGGGTACTATCTGAATAGGGGAGGTTCTTTGAGGAGATGATTTTGTTATATATGGTGTCTATTTTTTGTATGAAGTGGTTACTAATTTTATCGCAGAGTGTTTGAGAGGGGACTTCTGTAGTCTCACATGCTATGGGATGGGTGAAAGTTTTCCGAATTTGGTACATGGCTTTAGGGGTGTTTTTAGCTGTACTGAGTTGAAGAGCTATGTAAGATTTGTGAGTACGTTTAATATTTTTATGATAGAGAGACAAGGCGGTTCTGTACTTCTCTTTGTTGGCTTCAAGATTGGTGCGACGCCATTTCCTTTCAAGGTTTTTACAGCTGTTTTTTTCTACATGGAGTTCCGGGGAGAACCATGCTGCCTTGGGTGATGTGGGTCTGGATGAGCTCTTTTTTATAGGAGCAATCTTGTCGATGGCCGCCAGGGCGGATTGATTGAGGTGTGCTAGGCTGTCTTCTAGTTTGTCATGGGGGGAGTTTATTGGTGCGATAAAGGTAGCGGCAAAAGTGTCAGGATTGATTTTATACCATTGTCTGTATGAGGGTCGGTTTTGAGTAGTATAACAATGGGTCACATTAAGTTCCTGTAGCTGGAAATTAATGATGGCATGGTCAGACCAAGTGACTGGTTTTGGAGCGTTGCAAGTGAGAAGGGGGGAGTTAGGGAAGAGGATGTCCAGTGTCTGTCTGGCTGAGTGGGTAGGGCCATGGTTGATTTTATTAAGGTTGAGGGTGGAGAGATCGTTGAGGAAGGATGCGGTATCTGTATTGGCTAGGATTTCACTATGGATGTTGAAGTCTCCCATTAGCATGAGTTTGTTGGAGGAGATCACATGGGGGGCAAGTAATTCCAGTAACAAGAGAGAGAAATTAGCTAGGGGGCCGGGGGGGGGGGAGGGGTAGACTAGAGCTCACTTCCAGTTTATTTGAGGGGAAAGGTCGAGCTTGAATATCAAGATCTCAATCGTGTCATTAGAGTGTTGTTCCAGGATGGATACTTTTGCCCAGTCGTTGTGGATTATGGCAATCCCACCACTGGTTCTGGGCTGTCTGTCGAGCCTAAGGGTTTTATACCCTTTGGGTAAGGCAATGGTGATTGCTGGAGTGTTTGAGGGTTTTAGCCATGTCTCAGTGATGAGGCCAATGTCGAGTGAGTCACTGTCCAGAAGATCCCAGAGCTCTACTGCGTGCTTAGGGAGAGATCTTACATTTCCCAGAAAGCCTTTCCAGTTACACAGAGGGGGGAGAGTTTTCCCAGTGGGTTTGAGGGAGGGTGCCCACCTTATGTCCTCTTGGTGGTGTGTGCCGGGCAGGGAGGAGGGGGAGCTGGTGTTACAGTGGTCTGTAGCGCAATGTACGCTTTGAAATTGACAATGGGGGCAGGAGAAGAAGCCTTCCAGGGCTAGAGTTGGCCCTTTGCTGTGACAGTGGAGGGAGGGGAGGGGGGGGAGCGACTTCCAATCGACATCAGCTCTTTGCTAGAGTAGATGATTTTGGCGCGGGCGCCATGGTCTATGTTGGATTGGGCAGAGTCTCTGGTGGCTGGCGGCGGTCGGGCGCAGACAGGCTTGCCTTTGGCGCGCCCGCTGCGTGCGTTCGCTGCACGCTACGTTGCCCATGAGTTTTATAATGAGCAAGTGGGGAAAAGCTGGTGCGCTGACCTCCTTCTGCCGAAAGTACCTCCCTCCACACAACCGGGATATCCCGTGGTGGACCGGGGAGACGGCTTAGGAGAGACAGCAAAGGGGGTAAGTGCAAGTTTAAAAACGCGAAATTTTGAATGAATTAAAAGGCGTAGGCTGCTTACATTATATCAAGCAAGCGCGATTTCAAAATGACCGCTGTGTTGCCCTCGATGATATTTCTTTGAGAGCAGGAGGAGGGGGAGGATCAGGGGAGTTGGTCAGCTAGCGCCTGCTGCTCTGCCTAAAATGCAGTCAAAGAGTGTCCGCTGCGCGCTCCGTTGCCCATGAGTTTTATAATGAGCAAGTGGGGAAAAGCTGGTGCACTGACCTCCTTCCGCCGGAAGTACCTCCCTCCACACAACCGGGATATCCCGTGGTGGACCAGGGAGACAGCTCAGGAGAGACAGCAAAGGGGGTAAGTGCAAGTTTAAAAACGCGAAATTTCTAATGAATTAAAAGGCGTAGGCTGCTTACATTCTATCAAGCAAGCGCGATTTCAAAATTACCGCTGTGTTGCCCTCGCTGTGTTGCCCTCGATATTTCTTTGAGAGCAGAAGGAGGGGGAGGATCAGGGGAGTTTGTCAGCTAGCGCCTGCTGCTCTGCCTAAAATGCAGTCAAAGCGTGTACGCCATTCCATTCCATGACATTCCTGACATTCCATGACATGACATTCCTGACATTCCATGACATGACATTCCTGACATTCCATTCCATGACATTCCTGACATTCCATTCCATGACATTCCTGACATTCCATTCCATGAAATTCCTAACATTCATTACATTCCATTCATAACATTTCATTCCATGACATGCCATTCCTGACATTGTATTCCAAGATATGCCATTCCTGATATTCAATTCCTTGACATGACATTCCTGACATTCCATTTCATGACATGACATTCTTAACATTCCTGACATTCCATTCCATGACATTCATGACATTCCATTCCATGACATTCCTGAAATTCCATTCCATGACATGACATTCCTGACATTGATGACATTCCATGACATGACATGACTTTTCTGATATTGCATTCCAAGACATCATATTCCTGACATTCCATTCCTTGGCATAACATTCTTAAAATTCCATTCCATGACAGTCTATTCCATGACATGACATTCCTGACATTCCATTCATGACATTCCATTCCATGACATGACATTCCTGACATTGCATTCCATGACATTCCTGATATTCCATTCCTTGGCATGACATTCCTGACATTCCGTTCCATTACATGACATTCCTGACATTCTATTCCATGACATTCATGATATTCCATTGCATGACATTCATGACATTCCATTCCATGACATGACATTCCTGATGGCATTCCTGACATTCATGACATGACATTCCATTCATGACATTCCATTCCTGATATTCCATTCCATGACATTACATTCATGACATTCCAATCATGACATTCCATTCCATGACATGACATTCCTGACATTGCATTCCAAGCCATGACATTCCTGACATTCCATTCCAAGTCATTCTATTCCATGGCAATCCATTCCATGACATGACATTCCTGACATTCCATAACACGACATTCCAGCACATGACCATGACATTCCTGATATTGCATTCCAAGACATGACATTCCTGACACTCCATTCCTTGACATGACATTCCTGACATTCCATTCATTGACATGACATTCCTGACATTGCATTTCAAGACATGACATTCCTGACATTCCTAACATTCCATTCCATGACATTCCATTCATGACATTCTATTCCATGACATTCCTGACATTGCATTCCAACACATGACATTCCTGACATTCCATTGCTTGACATTCTGTTCCTGATATTCCATGAGATGACATTCCTGACATTCCATTCCATGACATTCTATTCCATGACATGACATTCCTGACATTCCAACACATGACATTCCTAATATTCTATTCCATGACATTCATGACATTCCATTCAATGACATTCATGACATTCCTGACATTCCATTCCATGACATCCCTGACATTCATGACATTCCATGACATGACATTCCTGACATTGCATTCCAAGACATGACATTCCTGATATTCCATTCCTTGATATGACATTCCTAACATTCCATTCCATGACATTTCATTCCATGACATGCCTGACACTCCTGACATTCCATTCCATTACATTCCATTCTATGACATTCATGACATTCCGTTCCATGACATTCATGACATTCCTGACATTCCATGACATGACATTCCTGAAATTCCATTCCATGACATTCCTGACGTGACATTTATGACATTACTGACATTCCATGACTTTCCTGACATTCCATTCCATGACATTCCTGACATTCCATTACATTCCAAGACATTCCTGCCATTCATGACATGACATTCCATGACATTCTTGATATTCCATGACATTCATGACATGACATTCCTGATATTCCAGGACATGACATTCCTGACATTCCATGACATGACATTCCTCACATTCTTGAAATTCCATGACATTCCTGACATCCCATTCCATTCCATGACATTCATGACATTCCTGACATTCCATCCCATGACATTCCTGACATTCCATTCTATGACATGACATTCCTAACATTCCATTCCATGACATTCATGACATTCCATTCCATGACATTCCTGACATTGCATTCTAAGACATTCCATGACATTCCATTCCATGACATTCCATTCCATGACATTCCTGACATTCCTCATGACATTAAATGACATTGCTGACATTTATGACATTCCTGATATTCCATTCCATGACATGAAATTCCTGACATTCCATGACCATGACATTCCTGACATTCCATTCCTTGACATGCCATTCC
Source organism: Triturus cristatus (assembly GCF_964204655.1). NCBI lineage: Eukaryota > Metazoa > Chordata > Amphibia > Caudata > Salamandridae > Triturus > Triturus cristatus. The sequence goes on from NC_140595.1 coordinate 52,070,887, forward strand.
TGACATTCCATTTCATGACATGACATTCCTGACATTCCATTCCTTGACATGACATTCCTGACATTCCATTCCATGACATTCCTGATGACATTCTTGACAACTATGACATGACATTCCATTCATGACATTCCATGACATGACATTCCTGACATTCCAGGACATGATATTCCTGACATTCCATTCCTTGGCATGACATTCCTGACATTCCGTTCAATGACATGACATTCCTGACATTCCATTCCATGACATTCCTGATGACGTTCCTGACAATTATGACATGACATTCCATTCATGACATTCTATTCCATGAAATGACATTCCTGACATTCCATGGTATGACATTCCTGACATTGCATTCCAAGACATGACATTCCTGACATTACATTCCGTGACATGACATTCCTGACATTCCATTCCATGACCTGACATTCCTGATGACATTCCATGACATTCCTGACATTCCATTCCATTCCATGATATTCCATTCCATGACATTCCTGACATTCCATTCCATGACATGCCATTCATGACATTCCATTCCATGACATGACATTCCTGACATTGCACTCTAAGACATTCCATTCCATGACATTCCATTCCATGACATTCCTGACATTCCTCATGACATTTCATGACATTGCTAACATTTATGACATTCCATTTCATGACATGACATTCCTGACATTCCATGACATGACATTCCTGACATTCCATTCCATGACCATGATATTCCTGACATTCCATTCCAAGACATGACATTCCTGACATTCCATTCCTTGACATGACATTCCTGACATTCCATTCATTGACATGACATTCCTGACATTGAATTTCAAGACATGACATTCCTGACATTACATTCCACGACATGACATTCCTGACATTACATTCCTTGACATGAAATTCCTGACATTCCAATCCTTGACATTCCTGACAATTATGATATGACATTCCATTCCATGACATGACATTCCATGACATGACATTCCTGACATGACATTCCTTGGCAAGACATTCCTGACATTCAATTCAATGACATTCATGACATTCCATTCCATGACATTCCTGACATTCCTGATATTCATGACATGACATTCTATACATGACATTCCATTCCATGACATGACATTCCTGACATTACATTCCAAGACACGACATTCCTGACATTCCAATTCTTGACATGACATTCTTGACATTCCATTCCCTGACATGACATTCGTGACATTCCTTTCCATGACATTCCATTCCATGATATTCCTGACATTCCATTCCATGACATGACATTCCATTCCATGACATTCATGACATTCCATTCCATGAGATGACATTCCTGACATGACATCTATGAAATTCCTGACATTCCATTCCATGACATGACATTCATGATTTTCCATTCCATGACATGACATTCCTGACATTCCATTCCATGACATTCATGACATGCCATGACATTCCTCACATGACATTCCTGACATTCCATTCCACGACATGCCTGATGACATTCTTGACATTCATGACATGACATTCCATTCATAACATTCCATTCCGCGACATGACAGTCCTGACATTCCATTCCTTGACATGACATTTCTGACATTCCATTCATTGACATGACATTCCTGACATTGCCTTTCAAGACATGACATTCCTGACATTCCTTCCATTCCTTGACATGATATTCCTGACATTCTTTCCATTCCTTTACATGACATTCCTGACATTCCATTCCATGACATTCCATCCCATGACATTCCTGACATTCCATGACATTCCTGACATTCCTGATGACATTCCTGACATTCATGACATGACATTCCATTCATGACATTCCATTCCATGACATTCCTGACATTGCATTCCAAGACACGACATTCTATTCCTTGATATGACATTCTTGAAATTCCATTCCATGACATGACATTCCTGACATTCCATTCCTTGACATGATATTCCTGACATTCCATTCCATGACATTCCTGATATTCGTGATGACATTCCTGACATGACATTCCATTCATGACATTCCATTCCATGACATTCCTGACATTGCATTCCAAGACACGACATTCCTGACATTCCATTCCTTGACATGACATTCTTGACATTCCATTCCCTGACATGACATTCCTGACATTTCATTCCATGACATTCTTGACATTCCATTCATTGACATGATATTCCTGACATTGCATTTCAAGACATGACATTCCTGACATTCCATTCCTTGACATGACATTCATGACATTCCATTCCATGACATTCCTGACGTTCCATTCCATGACATGACATTCCTGAAATCCATTCATGACATTCTTTTCCATGACATTCCTGCCATGCATTCCAAGACACGACATTCCTGACATTCCATTCCTTGATATGACATTCTTGAAATTCCATTCCATGACATGACATTCCTGACATTCCATTCCTTGACATGACATTCCTGACATTCCATTCCATGACATTCCTGACATTCGTGATGACATTCCTGACATGACATTCCATTCATGACATTCCATTCCATGACATTCCTGACATTGCATTCCAAGACACGACATTCCTGACATTCCATTCCCTGACATGACATTCCTGACATTTCATTCCATGACATTCTTGACATTCCATTCCATGACATTCCTGACATTCCATTCATTGACATGACATTCCTGACATTGCATTTCAAGACATGACATTCCTGACATTGCCTTTCAAGACATGACATTCCTGACATTCCTTCCATTCCTTGACATGACATTCCTGACATTCTTTCCATTCCTTTACATGACATTCCTGACATTCCATTCCATGACATTCCATCCCATGACATTCCTGACATTCCATGACATTCCTGACATTCCTGATGACATTCCTGACATTCATGACATGACATTCCATTCATGACATTCCATTCCATGACATTCCTGACATTGCATTCCAAGACACGACATTCTATTCCTTGAAATGACATTCTTGAAATTCCATTCCATGACATGACATTCCTGACATTCCATTCCTTGACATGATATTCCTGATATTCCATTCCATGACATTCCTGATATTCGTGATGACATTCCTGACATGACATTCCATTCATGACATTCCATTCCATGACATTCCTGACATTGCATTCCAAGACACGACATTCCTGACATTCCATTCCTTGACATGACATTCTTGACATTCCATTCCCTGACATGACATTCCTGACATTTCATTCCATGACATTCTTGACATTCCATTCATTGACATGATATTCCTGACATTGCATTTCAAGACATGACATTCCTGACATTCCATTCCTTGACATGACATTCATGACATTCCATTCCATGACATTCCTGACGTTCCATTCCATGACATGACATTCCTGAAATCCATTCATGACATTCTTTTCCATGACATTCCTGCCATGCATTCCAAGACACGACATTCCTGACATTCCATTCCTTGATATGACATTCTTGAAATTCCATTCCATGACATGACATTCCTGACATTCCATTCCTTGACATGACATTCCTGACATTCCATTCCATGACATTCCTGACATTCGTGATGACATTCCTGACATGACATTCCATTCATGACATTCCATTCCATGACATTCCTGACATTGCATTCCAAGACACGACATTCCTGACATTCCATTCCCTGACATGACATTCCTGACATTTCATTCCATGACATTCTTGACATTCCATTCCATGACATTCCTGACATTCCATTCATTGACATGACATTCCTGACATTGCATTTCAAGACATGACATTCCTGACATTCCATTCCTTGACATGACATTCATGACATTTCATTCCATGACATTCCTGACATTCCATTCCATGACATTCCTGACATTCATGATGACATTCCTGACATTCTATTCCATGACATTCCTGACATTCATGATGACATTCTTGACGTTCATTACATGACAGTCCATTCATGACATTCCATTCCATGACATTCCTGAGAGTGCATTCCAAGAGACGACATTCCTGACATTCCATTCCATGATTTCCCTGACATTCCTGACATTCCATTCCATGACATGACATTCCTGACATTCCATTCCATGACATGACATTCCTGATATTCCATTCCATGACATTCATGACATTCCATTCCATGACATGACATTACTGACATTCCATGACATTCCATTCCTGACATTCCATTCCATGACATTCTATTCCATACCATGACATTACTGACATTCATGACATGACATTCCTGACATTCCATTCCATGACATGACATTCCATGACATGACATTCCTGACATTCCTGATGACATTCTTGACATTCATGACATGACATTCCCATTCATGACATTCCATCCTGGCCCCCCTGCTCTTTACCCTATATATCAATAGACTAGATGTAATTCTAGGTAAAGCCAGTTTGGACACTCCGCGTATAGGGAGCAATACACTACCTGCTCTTCTATACGCGGATGATGCTGTCCTTCTGGCCTGTACCCCTTTGGGTCTACAGAGATTATTGAACTCATTCGGGGACTTTATGAGCTCTTTGGACCTCGTGGTGAATAGTTCTAAATCACATGTGATGTCCCTGGGCAGCAATAAAAAGAAAGTTAAAAAATTTTACTGCAAAGGAGTGGAGGTCACTAGAGTTAAGGTATTCACCTACTTGGGGGTCATATTTGACGATAGAGGTTCGTGGGCCCCTCAGCTTATTGCTAAAAAGAATAGTGTGGGTAGAGCATCTTCAGCCATATTAAGTTTTGCACGACGCTTGGGTGGAAAACCATGTGACGCAGTTCTTGCTATTTATAGGGCGAAGTGTTTAGCTATAGCAGCCTATGGTGCTGCTATCTGGGGGTTTAAAAAGGCGGAGGGAATTCAGATTGCAGAAAATAAAAGTTTCCGTTCACTTCTCTCCGTCCCCCAATCATCTCCAACTTTCTCAATTCACCAAGAATTAGGGATGGGTTTTGTTTCTGATCATTTAAGCTTGGCCCCCCTTACATTTTGGTTGAAAACATGGTTGAATCCTGAACTTTCCCTTAATAGACTGATTCTAAAAGATTGCATAGGTTTAGATAGAATGGCCGACATCCCCTGGCTCTTGTATATCAAGAAAATGTTTTATAAACTAGGACGCCCGGAGATCTACGGGAACCCAGAATCTATTATTAAGGGGGACATTGGCTGGGTTAAAGTTCAGTTTTTAAATTTAAGAACTCAAGAGCGGGAAGATGAGGAGCTCACAAAAACATCTGTAAGGGCTCATTTTTTATTGATATCCTCTTCCCAGATCGAGCCCTACCTTAACCTGGTCAGGAATCACTATCATCGTTGGTTGTTGACCAGATTTCGTTTCAACCAATTTCATTCTGTTTTAGGGAGCGTTGAGGGATGGAGTAAACCTACAGATGCAGCTTTTTGTAATTGCGACGGCCACTCATTTGAAGATACTGCGCACTTTACCTTTTTTTGTAAATATTATATTGAAAGCAGAAGGAAGTATATCATACCATTGTTGCGAGGGAGTGGTTTTTATCAAGTTAAACCTGCTTTGATGTATTTGCAATTATTAAATTCCCCTTGGATTATCTTTAACATTGCTAACTTCCTGGTTGCTGCAGCTCGGGCAAGGAAAAAACTTGATGTACAGTCTATTTTATGATCTTAGTGTTATTTGTATTTGTCGGGATGAATTTTTATAATGTTGTTATTGTATTGTATCTGTGTTTTTTAATAATTTGTAATATTGTGATGTACTTTTGTGATTTTAATCAATCGATTAAAGTGGTTTTGATGATGGTGACATTCCATTCCATGGCATGACATTCCTGACATTGCATTCCTTGACATGACATTCCTGACATTCCATTCCTTGACATGACATTCCTGACATTCCATGACATGACATTCCTGACATTCCATTCCATGACATTCATGACATTCCTGACATTCCATTCCATGACATGACATTCCTGACATTCCATTCCATGACATGACATTCCTGACATTCCATTCCATGACATTCCATTCCATGACATTCCATATTCCTGACATGACATTCCTGACATGACATTCCTGACATGACATTCCTGACATTCATGACATTCCTGACATTCCATGACATGACACTCCTGATATTCATGACATGACATTCCTGACATTCATGACATTCCATTCCATGACATTCATGACATTCCATTCTATGACATGACATTACTGACATTACATTCGAATACATGACATTACTGACATTGCATTCTAAGACATGACATTCCTGACATTCCATTCCTTGACATGACATTCCTGACGTTCATGACATAACATTCCATTCCATGACATCCATGACATTCATGACATGACATTCTGTTACATTCATGACATGACATTCCATTCCATTCTACAACACGACACTCCATTCCACGACACGACACTCCATTCCATTCCATGACACTCCATTCCATTCCATCACACTCCACGACAGTCCACGATACGACACTCTAAGACACTCTAAGACACTCCACTTCTTACCACACCACTTTACTTCACTCTACGCTAGATTTGTACCGAATCGCGATTTGGTAATTGCAAAATGCTATGTAGGTAGGAATCGCAAAATATTTAGCGATTCCTTAATATTACCTAATAGTGATCAGGTAAATACTGAATCGTTATTAGGTAATATGACTCCATTCATTCCTATGGGCCAAAAGATCCATAGTTGCGGACGGCTTTGCATTTGCTAATTTGCAATTACTTAATTGGTAATCGCAAATTAGTGAATGCAAAGCCAAGGGTGCCCAGGGGCAGGAGCTCCCCCGCAGCACCCTCAAAATTCAAATTGTGCACATGTAAAGCGCACACATGCTCTAAGGGCATGTGTGTGCAGCATGGCACTTTGAATAATGCATTTTTCAAAATTCCTACATGGTTACCATCAACTTGAAGTTGATGGTAATTAGCAATTCCTAAATTCACAGTTTGCATTTAGGAAAGGCTTCTTGCAAATGCATTAGGGATTTGCAAACTGCCAAATTATGCGATTCACACCATTGGGGAATGCAAAATGCTTTAATACATCTGGTCCTATGCCCCTCCACTCTACAACACTCCACTTTATGACACTCCACTCTATACCCCTCCACTCTATGACACTGCATTCCTCATTCCCCACTGTACAACACTGTACGGCACGCTTCTCCACTCTACGTATCTCCCTCTATACCACTTCATGCCACTTTACTTTATGCCATTCCACCACTCTCCACCCCACCCCACCACTCTCCACTTCACTCATTCCGCTCTCCACCCCACCACTCTCCACTTCACTCATTCCACTCTCCACCCCACCACTCTCCACCCCACTCATTCTACTCTCCACCCCACCACTCTCTACCCCACTCATTCCACTCTCTACCCCACCACTCTCTACCCCACTCATTCCACTCTCCACCCCTCTGCTCCAATCCACTCTCCACCCCTCTGCTCTAATCCATTCTCCACCCTACCACTCTCCACCCCTCTGCTCTAATCCACTCTCCACCCCACTCTCCACCCCTCTGCTCTAATCCACTCTCCACCCCACCACTCTCCACTTCTCTGCTCTAATCCACTCTCCACCCCTCTGCTCTAATCCACTCTCCACCCCTCTGCTCTAATCCACTCTCCACCTCTCTGCTCTAATCCACTCTCCACCCCTCTGCTCTAATCCACTCTCCACCCCTCTGCTCTAATCCACTCTGCTCTAATCCACTCTGCTCTAATCCACTCTGCTCCAATCTGCTCTACAACACTCTGCTCTAATCCACTCTGCTCTAATCCACTCTGCTCTAATCCACTCTGCTCCAATCCACTCTGCTCTAATCCCCTCTGCTCTAATCCACACTGCTCTAATCCACTCTACAACACTCTGCTCGAATCCCCTCTCCACCCCTCTGCTCTAATCCACTCTCCACCACTCTGCTCTAATCCACTCTACTCCACTCTGCTCTAATCCATTCTGCTATAATCCACTCTGCTTCACTCTGCTCTAATCCACTCCACTCCACTCTACAACACTCCACTCCACTCTACAACACTCCACTCCACCACCCTTTACTTCACTGTATTCCACTCCACTCTATGACACTCCACGCCACTAACGTTTAGCCATGCTAAGCAGCAGTCACGCTGGTGTACAAGATGTCTAAAACACATTGGCAAACCCAATAGCTCTTGCATAGGCGAGACCTATGGGTTTTGCCAGTGCTTGTTATGATTGTTCTCCATTCACCCTTGGGAATGTCAACAAACTGTTTTAATTTGGTAAGCTTTAGGAACCAATTTTAAATTAAGCAGTTCAAATGTTTTAAATGCACTAACATATTATGGCAATATTTGCATATATCTTTTAAGAAGTTCACTGTAATTATAAGAACATGCCTTTTCTGTTAAAAATAAACATCCCCATTGCTTCAGTTCACTGCTTGTGAGAATATTACCCTTATTGCAATACAATGCTAGTAAGTCATTCATCTAGCCATCAACTAAAAGAACATATTCATGGTGCAAATTAATATTTAAACAAAGGCAAAGTAATATACAGATCCTGAATTTCTGATACAAGCATTAAAATGCAACAGCAGGCATATATGCCTTAAGGCTACTTGCCAAAAACGATCTATTCATTTTAAATTGTATTGCATATTATTGCACCATCATTGTTTATTTGCAGATAGGTATCAAATGGCATTAGTGACCCAAATTGCTTTTAGCAATCTATAGAAGGCCACTAATAATTTTTAGACCCAAAAAGTTTAAAATCAATAGAGAAAAGGGTAATTTGAATGGAAAATATTTGGAAAAAGACAGGGTTATGCAGCTTTTACTTTGGTATGTCTGTCCTTTCTGCTGCTAGTTTCTGTTTCTGGTGAGGTAAGTGTGTTTAAATGCAAAGTGTGTTTAAGACTGCAGTACCGCCTCCTATCCACAGGGGCAGAGCTGAGCAAAAATATAAACACACTTCATGAAACACAGGTCCCCACAAGGCAATTATTTAAAAAGTTGCAAAAATCGACACAGATGTTCCTGGAGTCATTTTTTTTTATCTTTTAGAAGACATTGCCTTGTGGGGACCTGGGTTCAGGTCCCCACAGTGCAATAAAGTCCCCACAGTGTGAGTGTGTTATCACACCCAAGTCCCCACAAGGATAGTAACACAAATACACATAACCACACACAACCACACACACACACACACACAACCACACACCCAACCACACACACACACACAACCACACACACCCAACCACACATCCCCAACCACACATCCACAACCACCCACACACAACCACAGCCATACACACAACCACAGACACAACCACAACCACACACAAACACAAGCACAACCAACCATACCCAACCGCACACACACAACCACACACAACCACAACCACACACAACCACAAGCGCACACAACCACAACCACACACACCCACAACCACAACCACACCCACAACCACACAACCCCCCACACACAACCCACATACAACCACACACACATAACCACACACACAAACACACACACAACCACACACAAACACACACACAACTACACACAACCACACCCAACAACACACAACCACACCCACACACAACCACAACCACACACACACAACCACACGCACAACCCCACACACACAACCCCACACACAACCAAACCACACACAACCCCACACACAACCACAACCACACACACAACCACAACCGCACACAACCACACCCACAGCCACACACACACACACAACCACAAACCCACACCCAAAACCACACCCACCCACAACCACACCCACACACAACCACACACACACAACCACACACACATACCCACACAACCCCCCACACACAACCACACACAACCACATACACAACCACACGGATGTATGATGTAACAACGCGTACCATTACAACGCGGTATGTTACATCGCGGTTTTAACAACGCAACTCGTTACATCGACTTGCGTTGGAGGGCGCTGGACATAGGAATAGTGTGAATTACTATTCCAACTCCAGTCTACGTACAATAGGGAAGGTGTTGGAATAGTAATTCACACTATTCCTTAGCCTACAGCGCCCTCCAGTGCAAGTCGGTGTAACGACTTGCGTTGTTAAAACCACGATGTAACCATACCGCGTTGTAATGGTTGCGTGGTAAAGGATGTTTCCCCAACCACACACACAACCACATACACCCACAACCACACACACAACCACACACACCCACAACCGCACCAACAACCACACACACCCACACCCACAACCACACCCACAACCACACCCACACCCACACCCACACCCACACAACCACACACACTACCACACACACCCACAACCACACACACACACACAACCACACACACAACCACAACCACACACAACCACACACCCGCACCCACAACCGCACCCACCCCCAACCGTACCCACACACACAACCACACCCACACACAAACACACACACAACCACACAGGCAACCACAACCACACCCACACACAAACACACACACAAACACACACCCACACACACAACCACACACACATAACCACAAACACATAACCACACACACCCCACACACAACCACACACACATAGTCACACAGCCACACACACACAACCACACACACACAACCACACGCACACAAGCACACACAACCACACACACACACAACCACACACACACACAACCTCCCACACACCCACCCACACAACCCCACACACAACCCCACACACAACCCCAACCACACACACACACACACAACCCCAACCACACACAACCACACACACACACAACCACAACCACACACAGAACCACACACACACAACCACACACAACCACACACACACAACCACACACACACACAACCACACACACACAACCCCACAACCACACACACACAACCCCACAACCACACACAACCACACACACACAACCCCACAACCACACACAACCACACACACAACCACACAAAACAACCACACACCCGCACCCACAACCACACCCACCCAACCACACACACCCAACCACACACACACAACCACACACACATACACAACCACACACACAACCCCACACACAGCCCCAACCACGCACACACACAACCCCAACCACACAAAATCACACACACACAACCACACACACACACAACCACAACCACACAACCACACACAAGCACACACACACATAACCACACACACACACAACCACACACACACAACCACACGCACTCACACAACCACACATGCACACACAACCACACACACACACAACCACACACACACAACCACACACACACAACCACACACACACACACCCACAACCATACACACAACCACCCACACACACACACCTATACACACCCAACCACACACACAACCCCACACACAACCCCAACCACACACACACAACCCCAACCACACAACCACACACACACACACAACCACACACAACCACACACACACACACAACCACACATACAACCACCCACAACCACACACACAATCAGACACACAACCGCACACCCGCACAAAACCACAACCACACCCACAACCACACACACACACACACAACCACACACAACTGCACCCACACCCACACCCACACAACCACACACACTACCACACACACCCACAACCACACACACACACACAACCACACACACAACCACAACCACACACAACCACACACCCGCACCCACAACCGCACCCACCCCCAACCGTACCCACACACACAACCACACCCACACACAAACACACACACAACCACACAGGCAACCACAACCACACCCACACCCACAACCACACCCACACACAAACACACACACAAACACACACCCACACACACAACCACACACACATAACCACACACACATAACCACACACACCCCACACACAACCACACACACATAGTCACACAGCCACACACACACAACCACACACACACAACCACACGCACACAAGCACACACAACCACACACACACACAACCACACACACACACAACCTCCCACACACTCACCCACACAACCCCACACACAACCCCACACACAACCCCAACCACACACACACACACACAACCCCAACCACACACAACCACACACACACACAACCACAACCACACACAGAACCACACACACACAACCACACACAACCACACACACACACAACCACACACACACACAACCACACACACACAACCCCACAACCACACACACACAACCCCACAACCACACACAACCCCACAACCACACACAACCACACACACAACCACACAAAACAACCACACACCCGCACCCACAACCACACCCACCCAACCACACACACCCAACCACACACACACAACCACACACACATACACAACCACACACACAACCCCACACACAGCCCCAACCACACACACACACAACCCCAACCACACAAAATCACACACACACAACCACACACACACACAACCACAACCACACAACCACACACAAGCACACACACACATAACCACACACACACACAACCACACACACACAACCACACGCACTCACACAACCACACATGCACACACAACCACACACACACACAACCACACACACAACCACACACACAACCACACACACACAACCACACACACACAACCACACACACACACACCCACAACCATACACACAACCACCCACACACACACACCTATACACACCCAACCACACACACAACCCCACACACAACCCCAACCACACACACACAACCCCAACCACACACAACCACACACACACACACAACCACACACAACCACACCCACAACCACACACACAATCAGACACACAACCGCACACCCGCACAAAACCACAACCACACCCACAACCACACACACACACACAACCACACACAACTGCACCCACACCCAACCACACATACAACCACACCCAACCACAACCACACAACCACACACAACCACACACACAACCACACACACACCCACAACCACAACCACACACACATCCTCAACCACAACCACACACACACACTCTCAACCACACACAACCACACACGACACACACACGACACACACACAACCACACAACCACACACACACAACCACACACACAACCACACACACAAAACACCCAACCACACACACAACCACACACACCCACAACCGCACCCGCACCCACAACCACACACAACCACACACCCACACACACACCCACAACCACACACAACCACAACCACACACACATAACCACACACACACAACCACACACACATAACCACACACACAACCACACACATAACCACAACCACACACACCCACAACTGCACCTGCACCCACAATCACACACACACCCACAACCACACACACACACCCAACCACACACACACACAACCACACATACACACACAACCACACACACACAACCACACACAACCACACACACACAACCCTACAACCACACACACACACACACAACCACACAAAACCGCACACACAAAATAACACCCAACCGCGCACACAAAATAACACCCAACCGCGCACACACAACCACAACCGCACCCGCACCCACAACCACACACACACACACATGCAACCACAACCACACACAACCACAACCACACACACACCACACACACACAACCACACACAAACAACCATACACACACAACCATACACACATCCACACCAAGCATTGGCATAGCCAATAGGTCTCGCCTTTGGGACCTTATAAGTGTTTAGCCACGCAACAGTTGATGTGGTTGCAGCAAGGATATTGTGCTGCATAACTAAATACTTAGAAGTTCCCAATAGCGAGACCTATTGGCTATGCCAATGCTTGTTTATTATTACTATATAAACTACATATCCCTGAATGAAAACAAAAAATAGAACCTGCAAACCCCGCATTTTACCACTGTGGCACTTTTTACACTTGAAGTATGCAAACTTCACATAAGGGCAGACTGTGAACATATACATTTAAACTTCCCATGCGCACTACAGTACTCTGCAGAGTGTATGAAGGGGCGCGGCAGGCCGTGCGCCCTTTCTACACGGAAGCGGAAGGAACCGAGCCCAGAGAACTTATCCCTAATTAGGGGCAGTGTTTCTTGGCCAGGCCGTTGGATAGTTTTACATCTTTAGCCGACAGGATAACGAGCGATTAGGCTCTGTTTTGATTAGGATACTCTCAGGAAGTGTTGTGTTTGGCAGAGCGCTAATTGTGCTACTTACGCTAACACGTGTTGAGCTGCTCTGAGTGAGACTTTTTTTTGTTTTTTTTCCCACATACTTGGCTCTCCAAGTGACACTGGGCGGGAAAGTCCCTCTCCTGCCCCGCCACAGGTACAGGGGGTCATGGGAAAGAGCCACGTCACCAGCAGCAGACGGGCGGAGACGATAGAGCCATGCTCTGGGGTGACTGGTGGCAGCGGTGACTGGTGTTGGGTCAGGGAACAGTGGGGGTCACAGGAAAGAGAGAGGAGATAGGTCGGAGCCGAGATGAGTGAGACAGCAGTGATAGCTGTAGGGTCATTAGAGAGTCTGAGACTGCAGCGTACGAGGTAGGGTCATTCAAGTTTGAGGGTAGCAATATTTATAGACAGTCTGCAGGCAAAGATGAAGACAATCTCATTCAAGCGTCTGAGACGGCACTGGTGGCCAGTGCTTAATTTGTAAAAAATGAAGTGCCAGGGCCCTTCTCGGAAGGCCACTGCAGCCTGCACTACCCATACCCTGCCAGCACTGCCAATGACAGTACCAACATAACATCTAACCTTTGCACTCCTACAAGTGTGACAATTCAGACTATTTCAGGCCACACAGAGCTATAGTAATGTCATGAGAGTCTGGTATTAATCAATTTCAATACACATTGATTTAATAAACATGATTGTTGTGCTCATCTCGTAATTTAAAAGACAGCACCACCATGTGGTGGACTGTCACTAGAGCCGGTGCTGATAATTAAGTGCCGGTGCTGAGCACCGGAAACGACCAGCACAAATTAAGCAGTGCTGGTGGCAACGCTGCCTGATGCACTGAGGTGATCACTGCTGGTAATCCTGCATATGGGGACCACTGATGTAATCTTGTCTGATGTGGTCACTATTACAACACTAAATATATAATAGTAGCTCTTGAAGATTTTAATTGAACATAAGTAGCCTTTATTACACAAATGGTTGGAGACCCACACATTAAAAAGTGTGAGATGAGCAATTGGGGTTAGGGTTATTATTGGTGTCTGAGAGCAGCAAGCCGTGTCATGAGACAGGGTGAGAGAAGTGATGAAGGTACGGTCACTATAGAGTCAGAGACGGCTGAGGTTTTTCTTTAGGGTCATTAGAGAGTCTGAGACTGCAGCGGTCACTGTAGGGTCATTAGTGGGCCTGACAGTAGCGTTAGAGGCAGGGTCATTCAAGAGTCTAAGATCATCAGGAGAAGTAGGGTCATTAGCGAATGCAAGAGCAGCCGTGGTTGTAGGGACATTGGCGAGACTCAGACTGCAGCTTTGGTTATAAGAGAATCTGCAGCACCGCTGGATGTAGGGTTATTAGAGAGTGCAAACCAGGAATGATGATTGTAGGGCCATGCGAGAACCAGAGAGAAGAACTTGTTGTAGGGTCAGTAGAGAGTCCAAGGCGCAGCAATGGCTGTACGATAGTTAAAGACCCTGAGAGCAGTGATTACAGTAGTAGAAAGTGTGGGAGCAGTGATGGTTGTAGGGTCATTAGAAAGTCCAACGCAGCAGCGATGGAGGCAGAGTAATTAGGCAGCCCCAGACAGCAGGGTCATTAGACTGTGAGACTACAGCAATTGTTTTTTTGTTGCGGTTTTATATAGCCTAAACTTGACCAGAAGGCACTGGAGCGCTTTACATGAGCACTAGCTACATTACACACGGACGCATTCATTTTTTAGGCTCGGAGAGATTAAGTGATTTTCCCAGAATCGCAGGATGTTGAGCCAACGCCGAGACTCAAATCTGGTTCCCCAGCTACAAAGTCAGCAGCTCTGTCTACTACGCGACATCCTCTCCCTATTGTTTCTCTTTTCGTCACGTCATTAGAGAACCTGACTCAGCAGTAATATGTGCAGTGTCATGGAAGAGTGAATCAGGGATAGAGGGTGTTTTGAGGTCACTAGATGGTAAGATATATTAATGATGGACGTTGTAGACTGTGGGAGAGTCTGGGTCAGATATGATGGCTGCAGGGTAAGAGGAAGGACTGAGACAGTGGTAACAGATGTAGGGTCATCGGAGTTTGTGACAATGTGATGTGGGCCATCAGAGAGTGAGTTTGTGATACATGCAATGGTAGTGAGGCCACTGAAGATGGAGTGTGGGACAGGTACAACATTTGGAGGTCTTTGAGATTACGGTTTTAGCGGTGTGGCATCAGACGGGGAATCTGGACGACCTGATGGTCGCAGTATTATTTGAGAGCGAGGCCGAGGCCGATGTGAGGCGTATACAGAGATTTTAAAGCTCTATCCACATCTGATTTATAAGCCAATTATGAGATTAATAT
Source organism: Triturus cristatus (assembly GCF_964204655.1). NCBI lineage: Eukaryota > Metazoa > Chordata > Amphibia > Caudata > Salamandridae > Triturus > Triturus cristatus. Next base: position 52,087,417 of record NC_140595.1, read on the forward strand.
TTCAGAGTAGTGTTTGAAGAGAAAATTAGAATTTGTACGGAATTTCACAGATATAGTTCCATTTTTTAAAACAATAGTCAAAATTAAACCAAAAATGTGGGATGAAAGCATGTTTCTAAATTTTTTTATTTATTTAAGATGCATACCTAAAAAACAGAAGGGGATCATTGACTTGATTTTGCCTAAAGACAGCAATTAGTTGTTTGGCCAGACTGCTGTAATCAGAAAATCATAGATAAATAAGCATTAGTAAAGCCAATAGATTCGTCCTTGCTAAGCCTCTGATATATTTATTTATTTGTACATAAATATTGACAAATCCTTAAAATTGGCCCAGAGAGCAAAGGTGGAATTAGCCGATGCCACAAACAATCTATCGAAGATCAACAACACTGAAAGGTAAGTTTGTTCACAGTTGTGTGGGGAAACCAAAGCAGAAGATGTCTTGATTAAAGGGAAGGACTGGATTCTTCACTTGCCACAAGTGTAAAAAATACAAAAAAACAGAGTTAAAATTAAGGAATATGCATGACTACACACCAAAAAATTGAAGCCAATGAATCAAAAAATTATTTGTGATTCTTCTTTGACCATTTACATCTTGATTTTTCTGTGTCAAAAATATATTTAAGAAGCACAATACTCGCACTCATATAACTGATATATGAGCATTTGCTAACATTAGAATGAGAGGGAGATACTTATCCAGTTGCGAGACATTTCAAAGACATGCATCATAGTGATAAAAGCCAACTTGAATTCTTCGTAATCCTATATATTGGGGGAGAGAATGTAGCCTTACGGCTAGAGCGGTCGACCTCGAAGCTCAGGAACCGGGTTCTAGTCTCGGCAACGACGCTCAACATCCTGTGATTCTGGGCAAATCACTTAATCTCCCCGTGCCCAACAAAAATTAATGTGTCCTTCTGTAATGAAACTGGTGATCATGTAAAGCGCTCTGATACCCGATGTCTTGGGTGTGGTTTGCGCTATATAAAACTCTAATAAATAAATATAAATATATATGTATATAGATATAGATATAGATATAGATATAGATATAGATATAGATATAGATATAGATAGATATATATATATATTTACGGAGTAATCCAATAAGGGGCAGGGAGGGCCATACACCAATGTTAAAATGAAGAGAAACGTATCACACCTCGAATTTGGAGACATTCTTTCCAAATGGAGTGAATAAAGATGAGGAAATGACATTACAATTGAACGAATGATACAACCTAAGGTGAAATAAGCAGGTGTCATCATCTAGTTAATAAGACAGAGTGAGGTTGTTATGCATCGGTGATTAAAATGATGGCAACTGATTAATATTAGGGTAGTATTTGAGAACTAGTGACTTTCAGAAATATTCACTCACTCGGGCATTTATGAACATTGGTGAATATTTGCTAATCCTAGCCAGAGAACAGGTGTTACTTTCAAGTAACAGCTATTTTTATCTTATGTGAATTTATCCAGTGTGTAATGGTTCTGTGGATTATTGAGACTTGACAATAATGTATTTAATAGTTTCAAATAATATACCAAGGCCGAAGTTATATATATGAAAAGCTTTTCTGCTAATATTGTTCCTAAGAATGTACATTCAAAGCCAGGGCCGGGCTGGGACCAGAAAAGCAGCCCTGACAATTTTGTTGGACGGGCCCCCAACCCCCAGGAGGAGGAGGGCGCAAGTGTCGAGCACTGCTGCTTAACAAAACCGCCCCCGCTGCTTTTGTTACTGGGGGCCGATATTGCAGCATTGTTGCAAAATCGACCCCGGTAACAAAACCAGCCCCCACCGCTCCAAACCCGGGCCCCACCCTTCCAGCCTCCCCGGCAAATACCCGACGCCTGCTACGGCCAGTCGGGCCTTGTCCAGAGCTCCTTCTCATAGCCATATCTTCCTGTACGTAGGCCTCATCACTAGAAACCACTCGGTGTTATCACTGATGCACAAGTAGACAGATTATAGGGTGGTCCGGTGAATGCTGTCACAATAGATCTCAAAACCCAGGAAGAGGTCATCAAACAAAAGAATGTTACACAATGTCTGTTGTAGGTGATTGTTAGAGTTGTGGGACTGGGTACAGAGAATAGCTTTTTACTCTACACTCAATGACCCCTTTAATAGTCACCCTCATTGGCGAGAACATGGTGTGCTCGCATCCAAAAGTAACATCTTCCTTGTTTCTACACCTTGGAAATGCTGTACCTCAAACCTGACCTCAGGACTTGTGCTGGAACGGAGTCGTGCCTGCTCTTTGTAAGCAACTATGCCCATTGCCCTGTTACAATGTGGAGAAACAACAGGACCAAACACTAACACCGCCCGGTGCTGCCCACATGCCCCGGGGCTTGGAGAATAGCCCTGGCCAAGGAAGCGCATTGTGTAATATTGAATTGCTTACTGTGAAGAACCTTCACGACTGCAAGGAAGAGCGTCACTGCGTACCTACCTACAACGCTGCTTGCGTGAATTAAGATGCCAGAGAGAAAGTCAGCGTGGGTGTCCCTGAACATGAGCTGTAAATACAGAGTGGAACTAGCCAATCAGTGTGCCCCGTAGATTGCAACACCCAGTTCTGGCTCGGCATCAACATCTGCCCGACTGCTGTTTGTCAGCAGTGCTTAAAATGTGTCAGCAGGCACAGGGCACTGAAGCAAACCTGGAAATGCCTGGAGCGTCTTGCAGATGCACGCGACACAATCACTGTGAAATTCCATCTGCACCCCAGCTACTTGTACATTATCCAAACATCTTCAGCTTGAATGAGTGCAGTTTTCCAAGTGTTTGGAGGGTGATGGCTGATGTGAATCTCAAATTCTCATGGGACCACTCAAATTACCCCAGTGCACATCATTATGAATACTGCGTTAACGAAGCCAAACTAAGGGCCATATGTAGGTACCTAAATACCGGTCGGTAACGGCCGAAAATCGGTAAATATCCTGTTACCGACCGGTATTTAGGCAATTGAGATGTAGGTGGCTGGATTTCAGGATTCGGAAATATACCGAATCGGAATTTTAAGAAATCGGTAAAATACCGATTCGGTAAATTACCGAATCCTGAAATCCTATGTAGGGAGCACTCAAGTGAGTGCATTTTTGGTTTCTGGATTCGTTATTTACCACCAACTACAAGTTGATGGTAAATAACGAATACCTTTTAAAAAGCAATTTTGTGCTTTTTGAAAAGTGCCATGTGGCAGACATACATGCCCTTAGGGCACGTATGTGCGCCACATGTGCACACATGCACGATTCAGGGGTGCAACAGGGTGTCAATGTGACACCCTGCCACCCATGAATATGCTCCCCCTATTACCGATTCGGTATTTACCGAATCGGTAATAGTGAATGGCTTCCCATTCATTCCTATGGGCCTCCAGGCCCATAGGAATGAATTGGAAGGGATGCATTATTACCGTTTCGGTAAATACCGAATCAGTAATACCGATTATTACCGATTCGGTAATAATTACTGAATGTTTACCTACATTCTATTTACCGATTCATAAATACCGCATCAGTAAAATTCGGTATTTATGAATCGGTACATAGAAATTATCTACATATGGCCCTAAGTACCTTCAAGGGGCAGGCGTTAGTTAGCACCGAGTTTCCCCAAGCACTGGAACTTTTGTCTTTTCTTTGCTATTTTCTCCTTACCATTTTTCTTTTTTTATGGTCTTGCACTCCCTTCCACTGGGACCCGGAGTACAAGTGTTTATGCAGGGTTCAGAATTCCGAGTTGAGTGACAATTATCTCACCATCACTGTTTTCTACTTATAGATTTCGGAAGAACAAACCTGACAAATGTATTAATGAATGAAGGTCTGGAAAAAAGATGAAACGGGACGTTCAGCGCTTTAAATACAGAATTTTACATTTCATACTTCATTTGCAAGTACTAAAAGGGAACCCGGTGAATACTCACCCAGGGTAATGGTATTAACTGTGCACGAAGAAAACCTTACCCCCCCCACCCCAGCTGATCCACTTGTAATCAGGGCAGTAGTGGGTGACTTTTTGGGCCGGCTGCAGCAGCCAGTGACCGCCATCAACTGGTGAAGTGGGCGGTGGTAGGGTTGTAAGGTTTAAAACCTGCGCAGGCCTCCACATTTCCCCTTGGTTTTAGCTTGATTCATGCTGAAGGAGTTTTCAGCATCCCACCTGCCCCGGCCTGAAGTTGTTACATAGATATAGATAGATAGATATTCACCACAAAAAAAGGTTAACAAGATGTTAGAGTTTGGGCTTTTAATAATATAAAAAATATTGTTTTAGAACAAAACAAAAACCTGATATTCACCAGTTATAGTTTGATGAGACTACTATAACTTGTGTCCCTGCCATGCACTGCTTATGACCTCACATATTACATCCAGCATGAGATTTACATCATTGATGACATCACTGATGACATCTCAAATGGCATCATTTGCGACATCACTCCACAAGCATGGAAATCGCCTGAGCCCATGGGGCAAGCATGATTATGCATGTTGAAAGTTAGTTGTTACACCATTTACGAGTCACTAGGTCTCGTGAGAGGTTGTGGTGTCACCCCCATTTACATATATAAGACCTGTGCTGTACAGTGATGGCGTGGTCCAGCCCACCACCTTCGCAGAGGTCATCATGGGCTTCTAGTTACGCCGAAGGCTCTAACCGCTATGGCATAGAGCAAGTGGTGTCAGTGAAACTGCGATCAATGAAGAGGGAGAAGGGAGTGGATTCTGTCCATCAGCGGAGTTACAGCCTCGCCCCCCCATGCATCAAGGCCCAAGGACATACATGCCAATGCACCCGGTTCAGGCATGAGACAAGCACAAAATAGTTTTTAGGTCGAGCCTGTAGCAGCGCGCATGCACTGCTCTGGCAAGACTTCTTCTAAGGGGCTTTGAAAAGCTCACCACACGCTCGTGCATGTGGTGAGCTTTTCGTCACAGGCTATTGGCTTTTGCGTGCATCTTTCTAAGAAAGACAGCACGCAATTGGGCAAAGGCGGGCGCATGTCCCGCCTTTGCCACGCCCACGGCCTATTGCTTGCGGTTACCCGCACAGCCACCATCTGGTTTGAATTATCGTGCCCAGATGAGTGCGCGATAATTCAAACCAGATGTCTCGCTATGGCGCGTGCGCGCACCACTAGCGTGCTTGTTGTGAGATTTGCCCAGATGAGCGCCACGGAGCCTAATGTCAGCACGTGCCGATGTGGAGCTGGAAACCGTTTTTAAATATCCGACGTATTTATCACATTAATATATGGCACATGCATAACTCATGGAGATTCTGGAGCGGAAGCCAAGTGTGCCCGCTCCTAGGGTGTGTCACGGTAGATTTGCGCACTTTGCGAAGAAATGCTGCATTTTCGTGCTCACGTCCATGGCTCTAGGGTTAAAGAGAAGGGCTCTGCACCCTGCTGCAGAGAATCACATGTGCATGCCAGAGGGCCAGCCCTGCCTCGGCAGCAGTCCAGCGCGAGGAAGCCCATCAAGGCTGTACGCGCGGCCTTGCATGTGCACTCACCGCCACACCGCTCTGCAAGGTTCACAGAAAAATCGCAGGACTAGTTTACGCTAATACTTTGCAATCTTGCGACTCCACCTGTGACGCCTTTTCTTTATGTTCTTGGGCAGACAGAAATGACCAGGCATTAGATGATAAAGGTAACTACACTTACTGATTTGAATGTTCAGGCAGTGCTTTACTTTGTAAAAAGAAAATGACTTTATGAAGTAGTTGGTATAACAGTGCACATAACACTATGCCCTTCAAAGAAAACCTGAAGGTCCTAGAACCTTACAGGTCAGAGATCGAACCCTAAATGTTATTATTGTGATTTTCAGTGTCCAGATCTATTTGTCTGTCTTTTTCTTTTCAAAAAAGTTATCACTCTTCTTCAGGTGACAACTACTTATACATTACATACAAAAACAAGCTAGCTTTTGCAATATAGATCAGTCAGTGCATAACTTTAAATCAGGTTGATTGACAATACATCTGTTTTAGTGGGCGGGGCAAGAACATAGGTCAGTGTACCTACATCCCCCTGCCTCTGTTCAAACAATCAATCGATACCACCCCTTTCCTCCATCCCGCCACTCGTCTATTCTGTATTACCCCCCCTCAACACTAGTTTGTCCAAATTAACGTAGTGAATGGGGTTGAGGTGCAGCATCAAAGTAAATTACATGAACTTCCGGGTCGACCAAACAGTACAAATTATGAATGAAACAAAAGTAATGCTGGAAACTTCCTCAAAGTAAACACGAATAGATGGTTTACAATGAAACACGATTGGTAATATAGACTTCTGCTGTCTGCACAGGCAAGGCCAGGGCCGAACTGGGAACCAAAACCGGCCCTGGCAAAGTGCTCGGTTGCCGCCCTCTCCCTCCCCCACGGGGTTGGGGGTGCCGCCGAGGTCTTTGCCAGGGCCGATTTTGCTGCAAAAACGACCCTGTAACAAAAACGGCCGCCAGGGGCACAAAAACGGCCCCCACCCGTGCGGCGCACCGGGTGATTGCCCGCTGCCCGCTATGTCCAGTCCGGCCCTGGGCAAGGCCCGGTTTAGCGAGCGTTGAAGATTTTTCTGTCTTAAATTCCCTGTCTCCTCATCAAGTAAATCTAACATGTGATTGACAGCGTCCTCCTAATGCGCCTCGTCATCATGCTGGGTCTCGTCTGTAAGAGCTTAGCACTTCAAACCTGGCTCGGCTGCTGTTATATGGCACGCAGTGTTGTTTCTAAACCTGACTTTTTCCTTCGCTCCTTGTTTAACTTTGTGACTGTGATGCAAGCCATGATAAAAATATATACATATGTATTAAAAAAGTGACAAAGGCAATCCTGTGTGGCAGCAAAGAAACCTCATGCTCAGCAGTCAACTAAATGCTGGCAGACATTCGCCGACAGAGAATAGGCGCAGTGATGTCACGCTCCTTTGCAAAAGGTAAACGTTTCTCAACCTCACCCGACTTTTTAAATGAAGTTTTAACTCTTTCCCACATTTAATTTAATTCTGACATGGATGAAGAGAATTTGGTAGGAAGTCGAGTGACCTAGAGAGAGCAAAATTGAGAAAGACTGAAGGAAAGATGGAGAGGCGAGACCTATTGGCTATGCCAATGCTTGTATGTAAATCCCACTTCAAACTGTCTCCACTGCAGTGCTGGACATTGAGGAAATGAAATGTAAGTTAGAGAGGGGATGTGGAAATGAAATGTAAGTTAGAGAGGGGTTGTGGCCTAACGGCTAGAGGGGTCAACCTCGAAGCTGGGGAACTAGGTTTGAGTCTCGGCAGGGATGCTCAACATCCTGTGATTCTGGGCAAATCACTTAATCTCCTTGTGCCTAAAAAACATGAATGTGTCTTTGTGTAACGCATCTGGTACTCATGTAAAATGCTCTGATACCTTCGGGTCAAGTTCACGCTATATAAAACCTTTTTTAAAAAAGAGCTGAACTGGTGATAAGGCTCAATGGATTAATGAATGTTTTGCAGAAATCCAATTTGTACAAGATTGGTCCTGAACTGTAGTACCACAGTTAGAAAAAACATGATAGACTGTAATGATCAGGGGCTGAGATGTATTCACTCATTTCACTCAATGTTTTTCTTGCCAAGAACTGGAAGCTGCAAGTAACTAGTTTGATTCCAAGTATGACTGACTCAGGCTTTCATGCTTCCAAGATCGATAAAAGGGATGCGATGCGAGCACAGTGTTGGAAAAAGAAATATGTTAAAACAGCACTTTAAATGGAAGTGTAGAAATACTGGCACTCGCTAGCTCACAGTACCTGTTTGCTTCTAAGAAACGCCGTCACTGTCCCATTAAATTAGGTGAACTGTGCTGAAAAGTGCCGGTACTCTCCCATTCAAATTAAAGAAATGAAGGTACTCAGTACTGGACAGTGCCTGCCCCTTTAAGGCACTGTATAAAAACAGATTTCATTATATATGTGAACGGGACAAGCAGCTTGTGGTATCCACTACTTAAGGTCTAAATTAAATATAATAAGTGGCAGAGCAAGAGTACAATCGCTCCCTCGTGCCCCTGTTCTAAAGTAAAATAATAAAATAAAAAACACATCTGTAACTGCGATGCAGTCGACCTACCCGGTGACACTGCACCTACTGCACTATTGAATAGCTACGCCCCTGCCTGCATTCATACCTGTGCAGAACTAAGTGGCACTGCCTCAGACAGACGGCCAGAAGGCACCCCCTCCTGACAGCCCCCTCGTGCATTGGAATCTGGGGAGGCGGGGGTGCCCCCCATAAACCCTCCAGCGCTCCCTATGACGCGGCCTCTCCTCGCACGCTCACTCCGCGCGCTCATTAATTCCTGTCAGCTTGAATTAGCGTCCGATGCAATTAGGGGTCTGAGGTGGGTTTCTGGAAAAATCTCGAGTAATCCAAACCTTGGGCGCTGCCTCCCTGTAGGAGGGAAGCGGACATTGCAGAAGCTCCAAAGGAGGAGATGTGGCCTAAGGGACAGAGCTGTCGACTAGGGAACTGAGGAACCAGGCTCGAGTCCCAGCGTCGGTTCAGCATCCTGTGATTCCGGGCAAATCTCTTCGTCTCCTCGTGCCTAAAACAAAAAATCAAAAGAAACCTGCCCTTAAATAATGTAATCTGGTGCTCATGCAAAGCGCTCTAATGCCTCTGGGACAAGGTCGACATTTAGGGGGTCGCAGCTGCGACCACCCCTGGCTTGCCCCTCCCTACTCCAATGCACTGTTTTTGTGACCCCTGGCCTTAGAGGTGGCAAAATCAGTGCCTGGAACACAGAGGCAGTTCTTGCTAATGGACTCTGGTTGGACCTCCACTTGCCTGGTTTCTGTCAATTTTCTTATTATAAAAATAGTGAATGATATCATTCACGATTAGTGTAATAAAAAATGGAGAACATTAGCTGGAATATGACCCAATCTGGAAGCAAAGGTTAGTAAAAAATCCTGTTAAATGTATGTTGCATGCATGCTTGCAGGTGAGAGTGTGTTTATGTGCACAAGTGTGTGTGAATGTATCAGCAAGTGTAAGCATGTGTGTGTGAATCAAAGTAAAGGTCAAATGGCATGCAATGTCACTTCTGCAACCCCTGGCATTTTGGTGAATTGAGGTCCATGAAGTTTGTGCTATGCAAAACAGCAAAAAAATAAAAATATGATCTGTAGCAGGCCAGGGGCTTTCACTGAAGAGGCAGAGAGTCCCTTGTGCTGCGGTCTTGTGTTTGCTAATGATTGTCGGCCACCAGAAATAAATTAGAACCAGTTAATGACGTCCAGTTTATTTCTGGACTTCCTTCCGCCCACAACTCTGCTGGCATGAGAAGTGCAGTGTTTGAAGGTCGCCAAACTGTAGGTTAAAACTGTCCTGGAGTAGGGAACAGAGGACCCTAGGATGGACAGAGCGCGCAATCTTGGGGTAGAGTACACAGGAACTCTAGGACATGGGTAGACTAAAAACCTGCCATGCCATGTCAGGCCGGTGAAAGCTCTTACACAAGGAAAGATGTGGTGAGGGCGCCTGGAGACAGGATCTCACACCACAGGAACAGTAGATGGCTTTTTGTCAGCCCGGAAGGAAGTCTCCACCCAAATAAACTTCTGTTGCCCATTCCCAGAAAGTTAAGCTGGTCTGGGACAAGGGTTGCAACCACTGAACGCTGAGTGAAACCTCAACCCCAGAGAGGCTGAGAGGTGGCCCTGGCCTACCATATGGCAAAGTTACATCATGCCGCCATTTTACCAGTTAGCCCTTACCTGCCCGCCAATGATTCTTGATCTACTGATCTCCCCATGGGCACTCTTGCCTGGTGCAGACTCAAGAACATCGCCTCTAGACTGGCTAGGTCCATCCTCCTCTCTCTGGAAGGCGCACCACTGTGGGTGGCATCAAAAAAGCACTAACCTTCCCTCCAGATTTGGGAAACGCTCTTCACACTTCGTGCTTTCTCCTACCTGGAAATAAAAGTGTTGCTCCAACACCATTCCAGACCCGACCCTCTAGAAAAGACCCCCACCTGCATCAACGCCAGTGCACTCGGGCTTCGTGGAAACGAAAACCAGTGAACCCCCAGCCCCCTAAAGATAATTCAGGAATTGAGAAAGGGACTCAAGACCTGGTTGTTCAACTGATTCCACACAGCGCCTGGATACCCTCACGGGTGAATAGCAGTGCTCAATAAACCCGGTTTAATTGATTGATTGAGAAGGATTCACCGGGCCAGGATTATCCCAAGGCACAGAACATGAGTAGGCCTGCCAAGGAGGTCCGCATGCTCCTATAGAGCATTCTGTGGCTACGGTAGTGTTCTAGGAGCTAGGATGCAGCTTATGAGGCTGATTTGGACCAAGGGCTGTAGTCCATTAGCGGTTCTCTGAAGCGTTATCCAAGTCAGGGTATGCCAGCACGCAAAACTTGAGGAGGCCTGCCAAGGTGGGCCAAGTGCTCATGTGCGCTGGTTCTCAGGTAACATGGCATACCGGCAGCGGTCACACTGGTTGGATGTTGATTGGATCCACGTGTTGTTGCTCATTACTGGGTCCCAGAAGGTTTTCTCAATTCAGGAACAGACCATTGGGCAAAATACGCGTAAGCTTTTGCTGGTGGGGCGTGCACTCAATTTGCAGGTTGGCGGGTAGGATGCCCGGCCCTGTTAGGTAGGTTCTAAGATTGATTTGGGCCAGATGTTGTTCATCATTAGCAGGTCACAGAAGGTTGTCTCAGATCTGGAAAAGGCCAATGGACAGGCTTGGCGTAAGTCTATTATGGTGGGGCATGCACTCCTAGGAGCCGGTATGTACATAGTACAGCAGGCTAGGAGGTGCGTAGTAGGGTGTGGTTGACCGGACAAGAGGTTGTTATTCATTTCAGGGTCCCAGAAGCTTTCCCATGTCAGGAATGTTCCATGGTTCTGAAGAAAAGTGATCCTTTCAAAGTTGGCTCCTATAGACAACCCCTGCATAGGAAGGATGCCAAGAGGTGGCTCTTGGTTATTGTTCATTCCCACATCCCAGAAAGAGTTTCCCACTTCAGGAATATGCAAAAGCAAGGAGTCAGGGTGGTAGGTCAGGTGCTACGTTGGAAACATTCGATGGGAAGAACAGGATGAATGCCCACCCCTCTGGCGACCCACTGCAGGGATCCGTGTTTGACCTTGCGGCCACAGGCTCAAATCCCTGCACGTTTACTCTGCCTTTCATTCTTCCGAGGTCAGTAAAATGAGTACCGCTGAGTTAAGTAACAATAATATTTGTTACTCAGTGCCAAGATTCCCCAGTGGATGAAACTGATCTTTAATGCTCATCTGATCAAAATATCCATTCAAACCATACATAGCTGGATTCAACATACGTACGTCTGAATCTTGAAAACTTCTTTGGGGATGCCAAACTTTCAAAAGACGAAGACAAAATGGGGAAATGTCAAACGACAATAATAGGCTAAACAATCAATTATGTTTTTGAAATAAAGTATTTACTTAATTTTTTCATCGGTGTGAGGAGCACAAGCCATCTTCATGCCCATCTAATTAATCGAATAAAGTGGTTTGACTGACTGACTGATCATGCCCATCTGAATGATTCCATGCCAACACGTTTCACAAATCTACCTTGCATCATCAGGGCAGCATCACATATTTCACAATAACATTGTTGATTCTTTGTTCAAGTAACAATTAATATTTAATACACATTCCTAAAAGCTAATATAATGAGCCAATAATCACAGTTCCCACTATCCACACACTGTAATTTATGACCTGAAGCTGATACAGCTTGTGTTTTTTTATACATCACCCAGGACCTCACAGGATACACTATGCAACTTTATTAACTTTGAAATACATTTCTGAGTTGCTGACTTTGTTGACCCAACTTTGCCACCTCCTTTACCAGGAGTAACTGTATTTACTATTACAGTCGTAATCCCACTCAACCGGTGGGAAGGGGTGTTAAATGGCGTGATTTGCTGTGGAAGTTTGCTTACGCCCACAATCTTGCATGCTTGCTGGAATTCCCAAACTCTCTCTCTAACCCGGAAAATGGTCATCAGTTTACTCCAGCCAAGGGCTGCAGTGACCCATCTTCCATGATGGGAAGGGGATCAAACCATCCTCAGATTAGCTGGGGGAGTAGGGAAAGATTTTTCTAAATGGGGGAAAAAAATATTTTCATTGCAGGGAGCAGGTACCTGTACTAGCTCCCCCTTGCTTTCCATGAACAGCCGTTTGTTCCTCCCGCCTACCTCGCCATTCTGCTAACTTTCCCTCTGCTTTGTTGTGCTGCCGAGTTTTCCATTCTGTTTCGCCTCCTTGTTTAATCCGCGCTTTATTGTATCCTCCGCCTTACTCTCCGTTACTGTCTATATTGTTTTGCTGCTACTGCTGTATTTCCTTACTGTTTTGTTTTGTATCTTGACACACATTTCCTGCCGTTTCCCTCCCACTACCCGCTTCCTGCCTGCCCCGCCCACTGCAATCCTGTACCCCTCCCTCCTCCCAGGACCTACTTAATGGAGGCCGCAGGGCAGCCGCACCAAAGGTGCAACAAAGTCCATCTGCGCCCGTCCGTCCCTGAACCGTGCCCAGCACCAGGAACCCTTGTTCTCCCACCACCCGCAGCCGAGCTCCGAGCCCTGGAACTTAGACTCCGTAACAACAACTGCTGTTGCACTTCTCTGCGATCAACGGAAGGACCCTGTCTCTTGTCCTTCAACACTGAAATACTCACGACAGCCACCACCACGCCGGCAATGCCAACCACGACTGCTTTGGAACAACTTCACTGCCTCCTGCTCAACGAACAATCACTCTGCTAGCACGCCACTGAGATCTGTGACACCATCACCTCCCTCACCCCGACGTCATCTTTCTCACCGAAATCTGGATCAACCCTGCAGCTGATCCAGACATCGCCTGAGCAACACCAGACAGCTACAAGATTGCACACTGGGACCACATCAATAAACACAGAGGTGAAATTGCCATTATGCACAAAGAAACCAACCACCGTAAATGACACCACCGCCGCAGACGACACCATTCCGCTCATGGATCACCACCATCAGGGGCACCCTTACCTACAGACCGAGGACCTCATCCCAGTTTCTGTTACGCCATCCCTGAATTTATTGCCCCACTCATCATCGACCCAAACACTACATCCTCCTCAGAGACCTCAATTTTCACCTTGACGACGCCAACGACGCCAACACCGACAACCTCCTCAAAAGCATGAACAACAACAGCCTCACCTAACTAGTCACTGCCCCCTCAAACTATGCAGGACACATGCTTGACTCCATCTTCACGTCCAGTGACAGAGTCAAATGCAGCCACGTCTTAAAACTCATCTGGACAGACCACCTCACTGTCACAGGATCCCCCAGCACCGCTTCCAAGCCACCCGGCACCTCACACCATAGCTGGAACACAGTATTAGAGAGCCAGTGGAATGACGCCCTCAGCGCCTCTTGCCCTAACACCACACCCAACCTAGAACAGGCTATCAAGAACTTCCCTGCCTGGATCACTGACTGCATCAACAGAGTTGCTCCCGGCAAGCACACCAAACCCAAGATACCCACCAAACAAGCCAGTTGGTACACCTCAGAACTGAGAATCACGAAACGCAACTACAAGCAACTAGAACGGAAATGGCACACCAGCAAGGAGCCCACAGACCGAGCCACCTTCAAGTCATTCCTCAACCGATACCACCAACTACTGAAAAAGACAAAAAGGACCAACCTAGCTGACCGCATCAAAAACAGCTACACCCACATCAAGAAACTGTTCAACATTGTCAGAGAGATCTCGAACCCCTCAGCCACTGAAAACACCATCACTCCCTCTCAGGAACTCTGCGACTCCCGGGTGGACTTTTTCCATGACAAGATCTCCACTATCTACAAAAACTTCAAACCCCAACCCACCACCGTCGACACCCTCAACTTCCTCGCTTCCACGGGTGCTAACCCTGATGCGGTTCTGCCTGGGACCAGCTCATCACACAGAACACCACAGCTATCATGAACTCTATCCACTCAGGAGCACTAACAGACCCCTGTCCCCATCACATCTTCAACCTCGGGAGAAAAATGATCAGCAGCAAGTTCACTGCCATCTTCAACTCATCCTTATCCATCGCCCTCTTCCCCGAAGTATGGAAGCACACAGATGTAAAACCCCTTCTCAAAAAACCTACCGCTAACCCCAGCGAACTCAAGAACTACTGCTCCATCTTGCTTCTTTCCTTCCCTGCCAAAGTCCTCGAAAAGACCATCAAACACTATCTCACACAACACCTAGAAATCAATAACCTTCTGGACTCCTCTCAATCTGGATTCCGCACCAACCTCAGCTCCTAAATCACCCAGATAGCTGCCACAAACAACATCAGAACCTTCCTCGACTGGGAAGAAACGGTGGCCCTGATTCTCCTCAACCTCTCAGCAGCATTTGACACCGTATCCCACCACACCCTTATCAAGGGGCTGCATCACATCTGATTCCAAGGAAACACCCTCAAATGGATCGCCTCCTTCCTCACCGGAAGAACCCAGAGAATCCGCCTACCACCTTTCACCTCAGAATCGAAGGTCATAATCTGCGGCGGCCCTCAAGGCTGGTCTCTCAGACCCACACTGTTCAACATCTACCTGACCCCATGGCCAACATCGTCAGATCCCATGAACGAACAACATATCCTAAGCAGACAACACCCAGCTAATCCTTTCACTATTAGAAGGCCCCTCCACCACTAGAGTCACCCTCCTCAGGTGCATGACGGGCATCGCCGACTGGATGAAAAACAACTGCCTACAACTCAATACAGACTAAACAGAAGTGTTGATCATCAGGAACAACCCCTCCCCGTGGAACGACTCCTGGTGGACCTCAGAAGTTGGACCAGCAACCACCCCGACAGACCACTCACGCAACATTGGCATCATCCTGGACAGCAAACTCACCATGAAAAACCAGATCAACACAGTTTCTTCTGCCTGATTGCTGGCTCTTTGCATGCGCCGTAAGATCTTCAAATGGGTCCCCGTCAACACCAGATGAACTGTCACTCAAGCTCGACTCACCAGCCAGCTGGACTATAGCATTGCTCTCTACATAGGAATCCCCTCACACCTCCTGAAGAGACTGCAAACCATACAGAACTCAGCGGCCAGACTCCTCCTCTGTCCCCCCAAACGGAGCCACATCACCCCAAAACCTCAAGAAGCTCCACTGGCACCCCATTCAGAAGAGATGTCAATTCAAGATGCTGAGCCACACCTTCAAAGCTCTTCACAATCAGGGACCAGCAAACATCAACCACAGCCTGAACCTCCACCAACCCTCCAGACTCCTGCACTCTGTCTGCCTCTTCCTCGCGCACACTCCCCGCATCTGCCGGAGCAACAGCGTATGATGCTCCGTATTCTATCTCGTGGCAAAATTCTGGAACTACCTCCCCCTTTACGTACGGAACTCATCCTCTCTTCTGGAGTTCAGGAAAGGACTCGAGACCTGGCTGTTCAACCAAACTGAGCAGCTTGCTCTACGCACATGAACACCCTCACAGGTGATTAGCCACGCTCTAGAAACCTGCTTGTGTATTGCTGAGAAAAAAGTAAGCAATTGCACTGAGGCCTCCATTCCGCTTGTGCAGAATACTACTCTATGTGGAAATCTGCATAGAGGAATAGGGCCCTTGGGAGATTTCACAAGACATACCTAGATGCACTTTTAGAAACTGGCACCTGGTGCAGCTTTTCAGATGGATTTCTAGGAATGTCCGTAAATAGTAAAATACGCTCATATGCAGATGGAAATCTGTTCCAGTACTTTTTCGTACTTTGTTTTTGTGAGAAGGGTCTATAATATTGTTTCACACTTTAACGAAGCAATTGCTATGATGGAATCTGCTGTTCCCTGATACCTTGTGCACACACAATATCCATGTTCGGTTCCACCGAAAGAGCGCTTACTTGTTAGTGCTTAATTTGAGCCGGTGGTTTCCGGTGATCGGCACCGGCACTCAATTGTGAACATTGGCACCATGATAGTCTACCACATGGTGGTGCTGCCTGTGTAATTTAGAGATGAGCAGAACAACCGCTGTTTATTAATTCAATATACATTAAAAACAATCAATTCTTGATAGCCATGCCATTCTAACAGCTTTGAGGGTCTGGAATAGTCTGAGTAATCACACTTGTAGGAGTGTTGTGCTTGGTAGTTGCATAGGTATTGTCATTGGCAGCGCTGGCAAGGCAATGAGTGGTTAAAGCTGCAGTGGCCTACTGGCGAGGGCCCTGGCACATATTTCATTACAAATTAAGCACTGTTCCTTGTTAATTAAAGAGCTTGAGGCTGTATCTCTCTCTCTTTTCCCTTAGTAGAAGCAAATAATTCCACCAGCCAGCTGCTAAGCGCAAGAACTTATGATTTTTTGTGTCACAATCGCAAATCACACGGTGACCCTAGCTCAAGGAATGTAGGATAAGCTGTAATTTAGGAACCACGTAAGGGTTTACTCTGAGGATACATTATCAAACTCACTAAGTATAAGCTGGTAAGTTAACCACTAAACTTGGGTTGCGGAGTAGCGTGCTACTCGCGATAAAGTGCTTCAGCCCCTCATCAGTGGTAGTATGTGCTACATAAATGCAATTACAACCTTGCTGATGTTAGGGCTTCTAGTGAAAAAGGCTTGGGATAAAAACTAAGAGCCCGCCACAGGTCCTGTTACCACGTCACAGGGCTTCTCGTTTGTAAACGCAGCTGACCACAGGCTGGGCTGCTTGTTTAATATCTCTTATATTTTCCTTTCACTTCCACTAACTCGATTATTGGCTGAAGGCTGCAGCCTCTCCCCAGCTCACCCCCTGCCCCTGTTGTTAGAGGACAGCTCTGAGGCAGGGAGAGACAGAGTGACAAATCAATAATGCAATCAGTGCCCATAAAATGCCAATGGTGCGCCCTGGCGCAATCACCAAGCTGCATGCTGTCGCCCTGGCTTCCTGAAGTGCACTTAAAGGCACAATGGAAGGTCATTAACGTCTATTAGGAGCACGCGACGCACCCTTTATTTCTATATAGTCATTATTAGAGGTTTTTAGGGCTGAATTGTAAGTAATTGTAGTTGTGTTTATATAGAGCTTTCTACTCCTGTCGAGGCATTGAAGCACTTTACGGAGAGTAGCACGCTATTGATGACCTGTTGTTACCAAGTCTTTAAAATATACACATAGTAGGCATTGGTTCTACCCTGACGAGAATTTAGCTCTCTCGCCTCATGTTATTGGCTGTTTGGTGTATCATTACTACTCCTCTGGAGTCCTTATATTGCAGTGCATGAGGGACTATTTTACATCTGA
Organism: Triturus cristatus; assembly: GCF_964204655.1. Taxonomy (NCBI): domain Eukaryota; kingdom Metazoa; phylum Chordata; class Amphibia; order Caudata; family Salamandridae; genus Triturus; species Triturus cristatus. Next base: position 52,104,828 of record NC_140595.1, read on the forward strand.
ACAATACACTGCATAATATGTTAAATTCTTTATCTCATAGATGCATTGTATACATAAAGCAATTGTTTTTGTGTTTTTTTTTACTGCAAACGGAGTTTTAAAACATATTTTAGAGAGTACTCAAAATGTAAGCCCAAGCTATTGGCTTTGTCAATGCTTGTTATATCTCACAATCTAGGCCATTAGCCAACAGAGAAGTTTCAGAGTATCAGCAAAACAATCATTTGCAATGCAATAGGTCTTGCATTCAGGAGAGTTTGAGCTATTGGCATTGTAAATGACAATGCCTTTTATTTATGTGTTGTTTTTAAAACAGATAAATAAAAGGCGTTGTCATTTACAGTGCCATTAGCTTAAACTCTTGCAAATGGGAGACCTATTGAATTGCAAATGTATTCAGCGACCATGCTATAAATATTTTTAAAAAGTGTCAAGAGAGAGCATGTCTGACAGAGCTGTTTGAGAAACTAGGGCTTGCAGGCTGCATTTAAAGCCTACAGATTAACAACACACATAACAGGGGGCGTCGCCATGGGAGGTTACAAAATGAGACAAGGCGGTGTCATTTCATGGGTACCAGCACAAAATAAATATAATATAAATAATAATATAAAGCATACTTTATGAATGATATAAAGACACTATAATAAAAAATCGTGTTATAGGAAAGTCAGGGTTGTGGTGAAGAGATGGCACAGACTTTAGTTTGTGAGAGAATCCTCAAAGCCTCGTTGGGAAGAATGGCTCTGCTCAAGTGTCAGCTAACATTTGCCAGTGACTGGGGACTTTTTGAAGTGTAACCCAAGTGTCATATGAAAAGCCCAGGCAGACCTTTCAAGCAGGATGTCACGTTCAAGCACGGGACATTCAAGCAGGATGTAACATTTGTATGTTAAAGAGGAGACTGAACTGCATATTCTACCAGGTCACACGCCTCATTCAGTTCAGCCTATTGTCTGCTCCTGGGAGCAGTTCACACCTCATCACAGCGGAGCCATCCGCTGCCAGGCGACAGTAGGAAGGCACTGATGGGCCTTAGAAGCTTTAGGGGTCCAAAAGATGCCAGGAGTTCAATCAGGACAAGCATTGAAAATGCAATAGGTCTCACCTTTGATTAAGTTAAAGCCATTTGCTTTGCTAATGGTATTTTATAGCAAAGCAAATGGCTTTAACTTAATGAAAGGCGAGACCTATTGCATTATTAATGCTTGTTCTATTCGTCTAACTCTCCCATGTCCTCTCCCCCTACAATCCTTGCCAAACATCCCTTCTACCTGCACCTGCGACTAGTCAGTCAGTCAGTCAAAATTCCTTTATTCGATAAATTAATATCATAAAAGACACATACAATCCTAACAAACACATTTAAAAAACATTGAATAAAACACACAATTCATACCAGGAAACCTGATCATAATATGACCTATTTCATATTCAAATATAAATAATGTAAAAACTACAGTTATAAAATTTGTACGTAAGATGTTAAAAAAGATCTAGTTTAAAACCTGCAAAGGAAAAACAATTTTTTTCCTAATACGCATAGCTGCGACCAGGAAGCTTGCAACGTGAAACATGATTCGTGGGGTACTTAGTTGCAATAAATATATGAGTGCTGGCCTAACCTGTCTAAAACCCAGCTCCCTCAGTATCGGCAGCAAAAACGTCCTCCTGCAATCCTTATAAAAACTACAGAACATTAAAAAATGTAGAGTGTCCTGTCTTGAGCTATTATCACATTTGCAGGGTTCTGCACGATCCACAGTGCACCAGGTTTTAAAAAAGCCCAGAGAAAAGTGCACCAAATTAAACCTAAATCTGATTAGGAGGAACCGGTGGTATGAGGCATTCACAACAATCAGATATGGTTCAGGACCAGGGGAACTAATCAAGGCATAATTGGCTCTAACTGTTGGCTTTGTCATTTCTAACTCCTCACGTTCTAGGGAAAATAAGGTCTCAAGGGCGGTTTTGGTCATTTCAAGATCCTTCTTCGTGATAGTTTCTGGTGATCGGAAGAGGGCCTCACGACCTATCTTTTGGAACCCAGATTTTATGTATGCTAACCATGATATTTTATTTACATTATCCAGTTTTAAACAGTTATTTAATATTACATGGTTTAAAGTAATTTCTTTGTTCAGCCAAATCTTGAGCCAATAAAGGAGAGGGGCGATTCTAATCAGGTCTGTCACAAAACCAATCCCCACTTCCGTGTGTGTGGAGAAAGTCGGAGTAGACTGTGGAACAGAAAGGGTTTCTCGTAGGAACTTATTTTCAATAAGCTGTATTTTATTATGGTTGGTGTAGCCCCATATCTGGCAACCATACGTTGCAACAGCTAAACATTTTGCCTGGTAAACGTTTAGTAGGGCTACAACTGGTCTAGCCCCTAATCTTTTAACAAAGCCTCTAACTCCCGAAACTGTCCTAGCAAATGCCACACTCCGGCTATTGATTTGTGGGTTCCAACTGCCCTTTTCATCGAAAACAACCCCTAAATAAGGGAATGTTGAGACCCTGTTTACCACATCCCCACTACAAGACCTGGAGATATCAAGCACTATTTCAGAGAGAGTGGGATTGGGAATGGGGTAATATAAACAATTATTATACCCTCAAAAGTAGTTCATATCATGAACTATCAATACCATCCCTAGTGACTCAAAATTTGACATTTAAAACAACCCAACATGTGCCAAACATTCCACCTGAAGCATAAACCAGAAAAAATGTGTGGGGAATGAGAAAGCATCTCACGTGCGCAACACCAGAGGAGCTGCTGGCTGGTTCTCGCCAGTGTGCTCACGAGTTTCTCATCATCGATGTCTTTCTCATGAAAGTAATGTGAAAAAGAAATGTGTAAAAGATTGTATGAAAAAAGTAAGCCAGGGAAGATATATTTAGGCAGCCCAAAAACCAACAAAAAGAAAAAAGTTCTTGGAAGAAAGACCCGTGTGGTCTTACAGATAAGATTGGGTATGACCCACGTCTATATTTCAACCTATTTTATTCCACTCTGTGAGTCATCCCAAGGTTAAAAACACGGTCATGTTCAATAACCACATTTATGAATGGCCAACATGTTTCATTGCCTACTTATCTTTGCGGCAAATTCATCAGGGCGTCGTGGAACTGCGATCACTTCCCTGGGTTAGATCTGTTTTGAGACAGAAATCACTGCATGTATGCAGAGAACATAAAAACACATGTGAGGTTGACAGAAACATGAAGGAGCCCCCTTAAAGCCAAACGACACACCATTTCACAGGGGACATTACCTAGTGAAAGCCAAGGGCCCATGTACCAGCTCTCACGTAGTCAATGTTTTAAAAGAGCACTGTCAGTTGCTAATGCACTCACACATCCGTTGTTTTGTGGTGCTTAGACCGTCATCTGTCGAGACAAATCAAATACTTTAGGAGGTGCCCACATATCAAAAGTCGTGCACGCTCACTCGTATCACTAAGTCTTATCTCAGATTGAAACCTGTCACTACCCGAAAGTATGCTCATACAGGATAGTTGGCAAGAGTCTATTTCACCAAGTTCACCCTGGTTATCCCGGTTAGCTCTTAATAATAGTGCTATCTCGCTATATTTACATATTGTTACCTCACATAATCTCGATCTTAAAATTTCCCCATTGCGCCTCTCCTGTTATAAATGAATCTGCCAGGGCTCACCGTGCGGTTGAGGAACTCTATTTCACGAAGTTCACCCTGGTTATCCCAGTTAGCTTTTGATAATAATGCTCTCTCGCTATAATTACATATTGTCACCTCGCCTCCACTGTTAAAACGGACCAGCCCAGGCTCACCGTACGGTTGAAGAGCTCACGCCGTAACTCATTCCCGGAACAACCCGGGGGGATGCGCGGCCGGGATTTAAGCCAGCGGCGCAACAGTAGCACTTCCGGGTCGAAACTGATAACCCGGGTCATTACGTGAGTGGCAAAGGCGAGTCCATCAAGGCGGCCATCTTGTAATGGCCAGGTTAAAACTAATTGCATACACAGTGCATTAGTCTTTCAACCAAGATGGAGTATATTTATGGGAACCAGTAATCAAAATGAAAATTTAAAATTATTCTCAAAGGCATAGATCAATTACCATTAACAGGAGTCGAATGTGGAGATTAGAATTCTTTTCTTATTTACTTTTTATTAAACATTATTCACTGATGAATAACAACTTCCCAAAGGCCCAGTTAAGATCCTCACATAGAGTATATCAAACCACACGGGGACAGATGTTTTAAGGGAGCGGGCAATCAATTCATACACTGTGTGTGTCCACCAAATACCAGGACAAGCATAGGTATCTAACCACTGTTTTCATCGTCTGGAAATCTTATTCCACTCAATTTGATCATTCAGGCCAATCTGATCGACCTTTTCGGAATAAATCCAGCGAGCTTCCTTCACTGCAAGTGTATTCTCGATCTGATTCACATTGCCCATCACTCTTTCCAACACCAACCATTTTACAGCTTTGTAGTTGTGCTGGTGGTCCTTATAATGTTGAACCAGTTTCGTAGTTAATTTGCCATTCTTGATGGTACTGAGATGCTCTTGTATCCTCACCTTGATTTTTCTTGTGGTGAGGCCAATGTAGTGAAGCCCACATGGGCAAGTAAGCCTGTAAATCGTGTTTGATGAGTTGCAATTACTGAACTTGTTTAAGTACCAAGTTCGTCCATCCTGCAACTGTACACTAGTTGTCTTTTCAGTTAATTCACAGACAGAGCAGCCGCCACAAGGGTAATGTCCAGGGGGAATGGATGTGTTGGTCACTTGTGATTGAGGCCTTGTATGGACGAGCCTGTCTTTAAGGTTCTGAGCTCTTCTGAATGCGAACCGGGGTGCGGGCATTTTGTAATCGCTGGTGGATAATAACGACCAATGCTTTCTAATGGCCTGGCGAATTTTCGTCGCAAGAGGGTCAAAGGTAAGCACTATGGGTAGACAGTCAGAACTCTCCCTCGAATTCCTTTCCAACAGTGCTTCACGTGGGGTGTTATGCGCCCTCTTGCGAGCTCTGTTGACAATTTTTCTTGGATAGGCCCTTTGCACCAGTTTCTCAGTGAGGGCCTCAGACTGTTTCAGAAAGTCAGCAGTCGAGGAGCAGTTTCTGCGATAACGCAGAAACTGTCCCACTGGGAGATTGTCCCTCAGTGCTCTAGGATGGAAAGATTGGTAATGTAGGAGGGAATTTTTGTTTGTAGGTTTCTGATGAACAGTAGAAGTTAACCTGTCACCAGACACAGTGATGTCCAAATCCAAGTATGTTACCTTCTCGGTGCTCATGCTCCATGTGAACTTCAAACATTTGTCCCGATTATTGAGCCATTCCAAGAACTCACACAGATGGCTACGTGTACCAGTCCATATACAAAGGACATCATCAATATACCGCTTCCAGAGGCTTATGTGCCCCTGGAAGGGATTAGATGGATGGTATAGATGATGCTCCTCGAACTGGCCCACATAGATGCAGGCCAGACTAGGAGCGAAGGTAGCACCCATAGAAGTCCCAGATGTTTGTAGGAACATGTCATCCTTGTAGGCAAAGTAATTGCGAGTGAGTGCTACCTCTATGCATTGCATAACAAAGGTTTGGGGGGTGTCATAAAACCAATCCTGACCGTCAAGAGCGCGTGCTGCTGCCACTAGCGTTGCGTCTTGGGGGATACTTGTATATAATGATTCAATATCGATAGTTACAAGTATCTGTTGCAATCCATCAAACTTTAAATCTTGGATGGTATTCAAGATGTCCGTGGTGTCCTGGACATATGACAGTTGTTTTAGTACCGACTCTCTGAGGAAGAAGTCAGCAAATTGAGACAATGGTTCCAGTACAGAGGAGATCCCCGACACTATCGGGCGTCCTGGGGGGGGCCGTTGTGCCTTGTGGATTTTCGGCAAGATGTAAAATGCCGGAATCCTGGGTTTGATGTTAACTAGGAAGTCAGCTTCCTTGTTGGTGATCCAGTTTCTTTCTCTAGCCTGTCCTACCATAGTGGTGATGGTATTCAATAATTCAGTGGTAGGGTCCCTAGTCAAGGGTTGATAGTTTTTTCTATCATCCAAGAGCCTACGGACCTCTCTCTCATAGTCCGCGGTATTCATGAGGACGATAGCCCCACCCTTATCGGCCGATTTTATCGTGAGGGATACGTTTTTTTGCAAAGATGTCAAAGCATGCCAATCGTTCTTAGTCATGTTGCTGAATGCATTTCTTTGTTCTGTTTCTTCAAGCAACCTAATGTCATCAAGAACCTTTCTTTCGAAAGCAAGAACTTCAGGGCCTACTGTATGGCTGGGGGGACAAAAATGAGAGGGTCGGTGTAAGTTAGTAGTGAACAGTGATGGAGGTTCCGAGTCCTTCAGTGCGAAAAACTTTTTTAATTTGATCTTCCTCATTGCCTCATGTACTTCCATTCTGCATTTGAAAGCATCATGCCGAGGAGTTGGAACATAACCCAAACCCTTATTGAGCACTCTCAGTTCATCAGTAGAAAGCTGGTAGTCTGACAAATTAACTACGATGTTGTTCATGTGGGCATTCTGCCCCTGCTCCTGGTTACGCGGGGGGAGAATGACTGCCATGTCTGGGACTGATTCTGACGTCCTCGACCTCGACCCCTCGATCCTCCCCCTCTGTTTCCTCTCTGGCTCTGAACTAAAAAAGAGCGTAATAGACCACCCAAGTCCTGATTGGATTGAACCTGTGGGTTAAATCTCACTCTCCCTGGTTCCGGGGCTGATGTCCCCTCTTCTTCCTCACTAGAGGTGTTGTCGAATGTCCAGTTCTGGGGAGTACGCCTAGCTTGTACTCGGCCTCCCCTCTGGAACCTATTCTGTGGTGCCTGTTCACTATCCTGCTGATAGTACTTATCCTCCGTGTATGGAAATGCCCACTCGTGTGAATATCTTTCTAGATTTCTCTTCAGCCCCTTGATCTTCTGATTGATCATGTAGTTTTTATATTCGCTGAGATCCTCTTGAATTCTCTGCAGCTGTTCCTTAGCGTCTGTAATACTAGAGTCTGATTTTATACTCTCCTCTAATTCTAGGATCTCTTTTAGGAGTTCCTCGCTCAATCGTTTGGCTGTCTGAATAATCAGAATCAGCCAATCTCTGGTGCATTTATTCGCGATGAAACTCCAGTCGATCCTGAATTGTTTATCCTCTAGAAAGATCCTAGGTTCAATCCTCACCAGCAGACTAGAGGGGGCTGCACCAGCTCGGTAATATTCAGTCATCAACGCCCCATGCAAAGCAACTCTCACTTGCTTCTTTTTAGTAAAACTCAATTTCTCCCATTCTTCACGCACAGAGCCCGTATTGGAAAGGCCAGAATCTGGAAGAAGTGAGGGGCCTGAAAGGATCGCAGCGATCTGATCATCCGTAAAGGCTAGACAATTCTTGTCCATCTCAAGGAGGAAAAGAAGAGGGGTCTGATAATTTGTCTCAACAGATGCAAAGTCGAGCGCACTGGAAGTGTCTGTATTAGTGTAGGCAAGCCTCAGATATATGAGACAGGGGATTTTAGTGGAACCTTCAATTATCTGCTATCGTACTGTGTAGTTAAAAACTCTCACGGCTGAGCCGCCGTACTCTGTTTATACTCAAAAAAAGGAGTTTAAGAGGGACAAATCAACCAGGCCACCCTCCACTCAGTCAGTAATACACACTACAAGACCTGGAGATATCAAGCACTATTTCAGAGAGAGTGGGATTGGGAATGGGGTGATATAAACAATTATTATACCCTCAAAAGTGGCTTACTTTTTTCATACAATCTTTTACACATTTCTTTTTCACATTACTTTCATGAGAAAGACATCGATGATGAGAAACTCGTGAGCACACTGGCGAGAACCAGCCAGCAGCTCCTCTGGTGTTGCGCACGTGAGATGCTTTCTCATTCTCCACACATTTTTTCTGGTTTATGCTTCAGGTGGAATGTTTGGCACATGTTGGGTTGTTTTAAATGTCAAATTTTGAGGCACTAGGGATGGTATTGATAGTTCATGATATGAACTACTTTTGAGGGTATAATAATTGTTTATATTACCCCATTCCCAATCCCACTCTCTCTGAAATAGTGCTTGATATCTCCAGGTCTTGTAGTGTGTATTACTGACTGAGTGGAGGGTGGCCTGGTTGATTTGTCCCTCTTAAACTCCTTTTTTTGAGTATATACCACATCCCCACAACAAAAGAAAGTTTTAGCCCTGGATTTCTGCCTTCCCTTCCCCGCAATCAGGACCTGAGATTTTTTCGCATTTATTTTAAGGTCCAGATTTTGCATAAAATCTCCGAAGGCATCCAGCAACTTTTGCAACCCTCCTCCAGTGCGAGCCAGAAGCACTGCGTCATCCGCATATAGGAGAACCGGGACAACCTGGTCTCCTATGCGCGGAATGTCTAAAGATACCTCTCCCAGTTGGGAATCGAGAGCATTTATATAAAGGGTGAACAACAAGGGGGCCAGGATACATCCCTGTCTGACGCCTCTATCTGACCTAAAGTGCCTCGTGCAACGCCCATTTGAATTGACTCTAATTTTGGCTGATAAATCCGAGTGAAGATCGGCCAAAAAATATACAAGGGAAGGTTGGAGGCCCATGGTCAATAAGATATTCCAAAGTTTAGATCTATTGACAAGATCGAACGCAGAGGAAAGATCCATAAAGGCCATGTACAGAAATCCCTCCTTGGCCACTGTATATTTATTTATTAAAAGGTGCAAGTTTAAACACTGGTCAATGGTGCTCCGTTTAGGTCTAAAACCGTATTGTGCATCCGACAGGATCCCACTCCCCTTCAACCAATCGCTTAATCTGTTCAAGACCACTCTACCCAGTATTTTGACAGATGAATCTATCAAAGAGATTGGTCTGTAACAGGAGGGGTCCTGTCGGTCTCCTTTTTTAAAAATTGGGATAATGATTGAGGTTGCCCAGGTAGCAGGAAAACTATTCTTATTTAGCCCAGTCCTATTGAATACATTGGTTAAAATGTTTGCCCAAATATATGGATCAGCTCTAAACAGATCCGCAGGGACCCCATCAGGTCCCGGGGCCTTGTTTCGCGACATTTCTTCTATGGCCCTTTCTACTTCCGGAACCCGAAAGTCCAGGGAGTAAGAATTGCTTTGTGGCATGCTTAAGGAGGCAGGATTACCATCTACAGGCAGGCTGTATATTTTTTCGAAATGGGTTAGCCATGCCTCGTCAGGAATATTACAATCAAATTCGTGATTTTTATCCTCATTAGAAAACAAGGGCTGATTTATAGTTGCCCAAAATTTCCCACTATCTTTCAGGGTGTCAGTAGATAGAAGATTTGCCCAAGCTTCCTCCCTTAGTTCCTGTTTTCTTTGGGCTAAGGCCTGTTTATATACTAGCCTTTTCGAGATTACAAGATCCCTATCTCTGGGGATTTTTTTCAAGGCTTTAAGAAGGTCAGCATGGGATTGGGAACAGTTTTTGTTAAACCATCTTTTTTCCAACTGAGGTTTTTGCTTCCCTTTAACCAATAGGTTCTGGTTTATTTGTTTACAAATAATGTTAAAGGCATTTATAACCTCTACGCCTTGAGACTGAGGATCTAGGCAAATATTAAACTCCGTTTCGGTTTGAGACCGAACTTCGGACAAAAAAGTAGTTGGAACCACTTTAGTCCACCGGAGTTTCCTACCCTGATCAGTTAGGACAACTTCTTTTACCAAGTTTTGTGACGGATGCCTGAACGTTAATGTTCGGCCACCCGGGGTTATCTCCAAAATCACCGGGTTGTGATCACTAAAAATAGAGACCTCTGTAAAATAACGTACAACTTGAACTAGCATAAAAGAGCTCAAAAAAATATAATCGATAATTGTACCTTTGTCTTTCCCTTTAAAGGTTGGGATCCTATTTTCTCCCTCCCCACAGGCTGATTCATAAAGATTCCATTCTGCGAGGAGATCTTCTAATTTTTCCCCCTGTTTAGAATGTTCAAAATGTGGGGTGGCCGAGAAATGCGGATCCTCATGATCGTCACCTCGACACAATTTATCGCAAGGGTGGATATTTAGATCCCCCAACAAAAAGATCTCAAAGGAATTCGACCTTGAACTATAAGATAAAAGAAACTGCTCTAAAAGGTCCAAATTATTATCGGCATCCATTGAAATATATAAATTGATAAATAAGACTTTATTTGCATCAGGAGCCGAAAGTTCCACAATTAAACAGTTTGGACAACCTGCGTCAAGCTGCCTAAGTGAGCCCTTTATCTCAAGGGAGAACAACGTGATCAAGCCACCCTTGGCTCTCCCTGCTACACTTTGATTGGCTGGAATGTGGAAATGGCAATAGCCATCCATAGAAAAACTATTTTGTGTGTCCCAGGTCTCTTGTAGGGATATTATGTGAAATGAACATAGGAATTCCTGCCAACTAGAGTCATTCATTTTTGCCCTAATACCCGCCACGTTCCAACTCATAATCTTGCAAGGAGGGACTGATGGAATTTCCGGGTGTTTTATCTCCCTAATGTCAAGTTCCAAGGATGTAAAAGCCTCCTGAGCTGAAGCCACCAAGATGGCAGGAGGGGCAGGCACTGGATTAGGTGAAAGAGAAGGGTTGAGGTGATCCTGTGAATATACAAGAGGAACGGCGAAACTTACACCAGTATTACAGTCTTCCATCAATGAAGGGACAACTAATGTAGGACAATCACCTCCAGACTGTATTGGACCACCCGGCAGTTGGACATCGAGGTTTATTCTCTTTGCAGCGGCTCTATCCTGATCTATTATATCAGTAAGATCAAGAGCTGGATTGTTAAGGTTCAGTCAATCCACACCATCCATATCATTGAAGGGGCCAAAACGATTATGCAATGGGAGGTTAAAATCTCGAATAGGTGGTCTAGGATTACCCCTGTTTACCCTTACCCATTGTGCTGACCGGGTAAAATAGGTAGGCGGATAAAAATACCGTAAATCAAGGGTAATGATGCCTACTGGATTTTGGGTATTAGGATGGTAACAAATGTGCCTAACTACTATAGGGTCTCTAAAGTTTATAATGATGCAATCGCCCTCCACGTCCTTAATTTTAGTGCCCACCCAACTCACCCTTCGTACAAACAGAATTTCAGCTTGCAAATTGGATGGAAGAGACCTATTTCCATTAAGCCAATGTATGACCTTGTTTTTTAAATCTCTAAACGATTCTGTCTTGTCGTGTGAAATCTTAGGGACGCCCACCAGAATAACCGTGTAAGGGAGTGACTCTTGGGGTAGATCTATACATGGTAGTGTAGAGATCGGGCCAGTATTCCACGGGGCGGGGGTAGCACTAGCAAGCTGGTCTTTATTTAAGTCTACGCTCACTTGTTTGGTTTTACTTGTTCTATTTACAGTATTAGGGCATTCTTTGTCAGACACATCTGTGGAACCAGTTTCCGTCGCCATGGGTGCAGAATCTGAGCCACAATGAGGCTTTTTTGTATGTGGAATTGGCACGCTGATAATATCTGAGGTGTCCTTATGTGGTAACACGTTCTTGACCCCATTATCTGGATGCAAATCTAAAACTTTTTCCATCACAGCCGTATTGGCCGACAATAAATTTTCAAGGTTTTCTACTTTGGCGCTCAATTGTTTTACTCTCTCTAGGATAGGAGCCAGCAGTGATCTTAATAAGTGTTCAAGAGTGTCCATGTTATCAGTAGAAGATGATGGGTTCGCACGTGGCTTGCCAGATGTAATTTTAGTGGCTGTAGAACCAGAAATATCTAAGAGTGAATTACAGTCTGATTGAACGTTGGTATTGTTTGTTAATACCTGGTTTTTTGCCACTTTAGCTCGTTTACCCTTGCTCACCCCGCCTGGACGTTTCCTTTTACAGGATTTGGGCAAACTCATGCGCCCTTTGTCCTTGACTTTATCTTCTGATGGTATCTCCGGGATCGGAAATAAAGGAATAGTGTTATAAACTCCCAAACATGAACTGTTTTCCAGAATAGAAATGCTGGCTGTGCTGCGGCTGCTGTTTGGACTTATGTTCGTTTCATCTGAACCAGGAGCCTCGATACTGGGTACCACATTTTGGACCGTGTCAGCAGCCGCATGAACAGGGGACTGTGCCAACCTTATGTTCCCCAGGGAGGATCTCTTAGCTGCTATCTCTACGGACAGTCTCTTCTCTGTGATAATAATCTCATGTTCGAGAACACGAGTAGCTCTGGAAATAAAGTCATCCAAAGAGCCTGATATTGATCCCCCTGGACAGTCTTGGCCGCGTGTCCGAACAGATCTTAGATCTGCGACTATCTTTAGTGAGGGCCGAACAGCCTTAATCTACTCTGTAAAGCCTCGACGTGGTGGTGGATGTGGTGGTGGTGGACGTGGTGGTGGTGGTGAACGTGTGGTGGTGGTGGGCGTGGTGGTGGTGGTGGATGTGGTGGCGGTGAACGTGTTGGTAGTGGACGTGGTGGATTAGGTGCTGGTGGACGTGGTGAACCTGGTGGACATGTTGGTAGTGGATGTGGTGGATTTGGTGCTGGTGGACGTGATGGATGTGGTGGTGGTGGACGTTGTGGTGGTGGACGTGGTGGTGGATGTGTTGGTGGTGGTGGACATGGTGGACGTGGTGGTGGACGTGGTGGTGGTGGTGGATGTGGATGTGGTGGTGGTGGATGTGGTGGTTAATGTGGTGGTGGTGGTGGTGGTAGACATGGTGGTGGTGGTAGACATGGTGGTGGTAGACGTGGTGGTGGTGGACGTGGTGGTGGTGGACATGGTTGTGGATGTGGTGGTGGACGTGGTGGTGGACATGGTGCTGGACGTGATGGTGGTGGACGTGGTGGTGGTCGTGGTGGTGGACGTGGTGGTGGTGAACGTGGTGGTGGATTTGGTGGTGAAGGTGGTGGACATGGTGGTGGTGGACATGGTGGTGGTGGACGTTAAATGTGCATAAGCAGGGATGACAAGTGCCGGTACACGCCCATTAAATTTACAGCATCAGGGATGAGAAGTGCCGGTACTCTACCATTAAATATACAGCAGCAGGGATGAGAAGTGCTGGTACTCTCCCATTAAATGTGCAGCAGCAGGGATAAGAAGAGCTGGTACTCTCCCATTAAATAAATGAAGAAAGGGAACCTCTTTTCTGACCTGTCTTATTCTTGTAGAATTAATCTCTTGTATACTACAAAAACCCCCAAGGTGCAAAGTTACTCAGAAAACATTTTCATTTTTTTTATATAAGATATTTATTATTTACTTTTTTTTAAAAGAGAAAAAGATATACATAACAGAGTATTCATGATTGTTAGGTTGGCATCTAATTCATATATAGAGCATGCACTGTATTTCCTCATAAATTTAAATTTTCATAAGTGCTTGTGAACATGAAACAAAACTATATAAAAAGACTTTTGTTTAGAGACCCCAAAAAGAAAATCAAGGAAACCGTCACATCAACATTCTCACCTATCATTCACTCCTGCATACTAACAAACATTCTCCATAGATAAATTTTCATTAAAAACCAACAAACCATCTCTAGAAAGAGATCCTACTTCAATTCTAATGCAAACAAAATTAGTGTGTATCCATAGATGTATGACAGTTCTTATTATGTCCTAGAATTCTGAAGTCATGACGTTTTAAGTCGAATTCTTCTGAGGATCTCCCAGAGTGTGGTTGGTGCTTCTGCTCTCCCATTAAATATACAGCAGCAGGGATGAGAAGTGCCGGTACTCTCCCATTAAATTTACAGCAGCAGGGATGAGAAGTTCCGGTACTCTAACTGTCCCCTTAAATGTACTGCTGCGGGGATGAGAATTACTGGTACTCTCCCATCAAATGCACAACAGCAAGGATGAGAAGTGCCTGTACTCTCCCATTTAACATACAGCAGCAGGGATGAGAAGTGCCGGTACTCTCTCATTAAATGTGTTGCCGCAGGGATTAGAAGGGCCGGTTGTCTCCCATTAAATATACAGCAGCAGGGATGAGAAGTGCTGGTACTCTACCGGTAAATGTACAGCAGCAGGGATGAAGTGCCAGTACTCTCCCATTAAATTTTGTAGCAGCAGGGATGAAAAGTGCGTACTCTACCGTTAAATGTGTTGCAGCAGGGATGAGAAGCGCCGGTACTCTCCTATTAAAATACAGCAGCAGGCAGTGCTTAATTTGTGCCGGTGCTTAGCACCGGCACTTAATTGTCAGGGCGGGTTTACATGGATTTAGTGCACGTAATTGATTTGATGGTAATTAGTGGCACAGAGTGAGTGCTGCTTTTACTGTTACAGAGTAGTGTTACGTACTGTTGTTTTGTTGTTGATGACTGAAGTTGAAGTTGTTTCTGACTCCGTCCTATTATGTTCATGTTCTTCTCAATGACTCAATCTAAATGTTATTCAATGCAGTGGCACTGGCGGCCCAGCGGCCGCGCCTCAGTGTTCCCGACCCAGTGGGCGGGACGCTGAGTTGGGCGGAGCTGGGCTGGGTTTTGGTCTTCTGCGGGGGTTGGGGCTGTGCGCGGCAGCAGGCGCAGATTTTTTCAGACTGCGCGCGCATTCACTGCTTTGCCACGCCCCAGCATACCCGCACGGCCGCACCTCACCACCGGCACCGAGTCATCGTGGTTCAACGCCCGCTGCCGCCGCAGTTCAAAGTCTCTGAGAGCGCGACCTGGCCAACGTTGGCTGCGTTGAGGCGAGCCTTGAGGAGACAGCAGATGAGGCAGGGCCTGGCACTGCTGGTACCGTAGGCCTAATCATCAGTTAAAATAAAGCAACACAGCAGCCTAAACTGCACCAGATGAGGCAGGGCCTGGCAGGCGCCGTGGCCTAATCAGTTAATGAAGCTGCGCAGCAGCCTAAGGCAGTGCACGGAGTCCCGAGTGAGTCAGGTCCCAGACTTCCAAAGTCCCACTCAACTTACTAGTCCGGGTCCCACAATCAAAACAGTGTGTTGCGGGCACGCCTGTGAGCCAAGAGCAGTATGGAGATTCATGAATGAATGAATGAATCTCAATATAATATCTCTGACTGACTGTCTGACATTATGGTTACTGAAATGTTGATTGATGATGATGGCGTGGCGGACGCGGGCTCGCGGCCCTTAGTTTGATTTTGCGGGCCGGCCCGGGCTGGATTTTGGTTCCACAAATCTGTGGGGGTTGGAGATGTGCGCGGCAGGCAGCGTGCGCGCAGATTTTTTCAGATTGTAATGCGCGCCCATTTGCTGCATTGCCAAACCCCAGCATACCCGCATGGCCTGAGGCCTCACCCCACCACCACCGAGTCATCAACGGCCATTCAGTAGTTCAAGAAGCGTTCAGCAGCGTTCACGAAGTCTAAGTGAAAGTTAGTGTGAAAGCAAGCGCGACCGTCACCGGCCAGGCCGGACGACATTGTTGTGGTGCGACAACAGTTTGGTGACTGTTTCACTTACTTACCCCATTAAATGACCAGAAGTATAAGACAGAAAAGTCCAATCGCTATCTTTTGAAAGCGCCTACAAAATGAAGTGGGTATTTTTATTTTCTGATCTAAAATGGATCAATAAAAAAAAAGGAGTGCAAAAGGGCTTAAAATATTTTAAAAGGGTCTGTTTGGAAGGCCGGACTGGATTTCTGTATGGGCCTAGAGGCCCCCATTTATGTGGCGCGGGGGTGCCCACGCAAACATTATAAAATCTGGAAGCGATGGGCAGACTACAGGGGGTTGGAACTGGCACCCACTTCGGTGGAATAATTGCGTGGGTAGCGGACCATCTCCTCCCTATTGGTGGGGAACATGTAACACTTGATTGCCGGGCGCCGCAGGGCCTTAGAGACATGGTGTATGGTGAAGACAGAATTGTAGCTGTGTACAGATTTGCAGCCTTGACTAACTGGGCGGTGCGATGGGTGGGGGGGGGGCGGGGGTGGGGATGGTTTTATGTTCCTTTAAGTGGGGGGACTGCCTTTGTTCTGCATGCCTCTTCTGTATTTTTTATTAGTTATTTCATGAGAAAAATGTCAAAGAAGGTATGCGTAATTTTGCTGTTGCGGAAGTCTCTGGGTCATAGAGCTTCGCTAAATGTGTATTTGACGAATAAAATATGTTTACAAAAAAAATATATTTTAAAAGGGTGACTGGGTTGGAGTGGGGATGCAACATGAGAAAAAGATAGCAAAGTGGACCGACATGTGGGGGAAACACACAGAGGCGAGAATGCACTGTGCAAGTGCAGGAGACGGAGAGAAGCACATGCACAAGACAGAGTAACATAGAATGGGGTGAGAAAAGAACATAGGGGTAACAGATGGAAAACACATGCACTTGCATGGAGTGCTTTCTCAAAAAACTAAAAGTAGCTTCCTAAATGCAAATAGAAGAAGCAGGCGAATGAAAGAGATGGTAAATAGGCCATGTTCCATGGGAGGAACAAATACAGTATTGACAAGTAGGGTCACAAATATGAAGCAGGCAAATGAGGATGACAGAAGACCGAACCAATGGTAAGGAAAGAGAGATTTGCAATCCCCTCCCTGTATGTTCTTGGTAAACCAATGTGTCTCTCTCAACTAGACAGCTTGTGCTGTCTAGTAAGCTCAACCTAACAAAAACCAGATTTTTACCCCTTAGTGTTTTCTTTTCAAGTTCGTCATCTTTGCATTTTTATTAGCTAGTCTAGTTTTTTTATTTATATTAGCTCAGTCGAATGAAGATACAAAACAAAAGCCAAAATCCTCCACACAATTATAAAATTGATTGTAATCTAAACTGAACAATAATCACCTACACCTATAGTTGTTATGTAATTTTGTACCCATTTACAGGTAACTAGCTCTTATAGATGTGCCCCATATTTGCTGGAATATCTTGAGGCCAGATGTACTAAACAATGGTCACAAAATACTGGTCAAAATTTGCAAGCAGTATTTTTGCGACCAGTGTGAAATTTGAAAAACAATCTGTATACTAAAGGGTCAATTGGCAAAATTTAGAATCGTACTTGTTCACAATCTCACCTCATCAGTATTCATGAGATGGGTCACAAATTGCCATTCACTACGACTGGATACCTTCACAGCAATGGTGGCCTGCTGGGGTCAGCAGAACACCCTAGCTCGGATCGCTTTTTAATAAAGTTCTTTTTTTTTCTTTAAAGTGCAGGCTATTTTCCTTAAAATAGAAAGATCTGCATTCAAGAAAAAAACTACTTTTTACATTCACAATTTGGAAGAGATTACACATGGGACCTCTACCCCTTTGCAAAAGGATTACCACCTCAACCCGGGAGTCAGTATCTTTTCAATGTTTTGCGACCAGATATCAGTAGCAAAGCATTGGTACATTGCATTATGAATCACTTTCTGGAAAGGACACTCAAAATATGCCCTTTTCCAAACACCAACGCATTTCTAAACCCATTCAGTGATTTGGTAACGTATCACCGAATTGCTAAATGGTTTTAGTACGTCAATAAGCCATTTAGCTATTGCAAACCCTGTCATTTAGCAAATCGCAGGGTTTGCGACTGCTAAGTCACTTCGTACATCAAGCCCCTAGTTTGTTGTATTATTGACTTTTGTTCTTCAAATGAAAGTACATTAATAACCGTTAGTACCCAATAATTAATGCCAGGTTTTTGGGATCCTTCCAGTGATGTTCGAGCAACAAGCAGTCAATCAGAATACCATGAAAAACTAAATTTGTTCTAAGCTTAGTTGCCGACCCCATCATACGTAGACTGGTTTACAAAATGACTGATGACCAGCTGCAGCAGGGGTCTTGACTAAGACAGAGTCCCACAATGATCTAATCACGGGACAGCTTGCAAACATTTGTACGCGGTTTGCATCGATAAACACTTGACAAAAAGTACATCTTTAATTAATATTGGCAGAGTCCAATTACAGAGTGCAGATGTCTGGCAGGTTGTCTGAATCCAAGTCAGACCCAGGAGAATTAACACTTTCTCTTATTTGGAAGTTCTTAAAAATTCTCAATTGGAACGCCAAATTCTAAAGAGTTGTTGGAGAATGATTTTAGTGAACTTTGACAATATATTTGGCAAGAATTTTAGACTAGAGTTAACCTGTGGAGAAGGGTTAGAAACACAAAATCTCTCCTGCAATGTAGGAGTTTTCCAGAGCATCAGATAGACATTCAGTTTAGAAATTTTTGATCACCTACAGATATAGCGGCAAACAATGACTAAAGCACAAACAATCTTGAAAAGAATATGTTTTGGGTGTCACATAGAATTGGGGAATTAAAGCTGAAATAGCCGAGTGAGATTTCAAAATATGCTACCATGAACAAGAAGATTTTTGATACATCTTGCACTAATTTGGCTCAATGTTTTACCTAAGGCAGACCAATAAAAAACACGGAAATATGCATGTACCCATTTTAGATTGGATGCTGACGAAAACTGCTGGTGTGCCTTTGTGTGTTATGTCCCATATGAAATATGAAAAGGATGTTTCAAAGTTTTTTTTGTTGTTAAAAAAAGGATATGGTCCGGTAAGCCAGAAAAGGGCATCATATAGGTATAGTATATTAGGTAACTGTAGGAGGCCTGCTTTCTTTACAGTGTACTAAAACAAAGTACACTATCTAGAGAGTCCAAGAATCCCCATGAAGTGGTATAGTGGTAAAACAGATAGTACTAACGCTCTGTTTCGTGGTAGTGTGGGCGAGCAGTTAGGCCTATCCCGGGGTAGTGTTAAGCACTTGTCACACACAGAGGGAAGAAACGAGACACTGAGACCAATGTTGTGTAAAATAACACAAAAATTTATTTATTTTTGAGAAGTAAGACTTCAAATCAGATAGAAATTTGGTACAGCTTTAATACACTTAAATGAATACTTTGTAGGATGTGAACTTCAGGATAAAAGAAATGCAGTTCAAAAGTATGCATTACTTTCAGCATCTATGCACTCGGCGGTTGATACCGTCAAATACCATCGCGGTCAGTGCCGGGAAAGCAATGGAGCTTGGTTATTTGCAACCGCGGTCTGTGCAGGTAACAGCGGTGGGGCTGTGGGGCATTGTAAGGGGGGATTCCGAGTGACGATGCCGAGGGAAATTTAAATAAATAATTAATTATCCCTCAGCATTGTCCCTCGGAATCCCCCCTTACATGGCCCCACCGCCCTACCGCTGTTAACGGCACGGACCGCGGCTGGTTATTTGTATTCAGTTCAGTGGATCGCCAACGCAGTCACAGTTACAGTCGTTGGCAGCAGGACACTGTAAGTCTATGGGATCACCTCAAGCCCGGCTGTTGTGCTTGCCGGGTTTAAGGTGCAGGCCTGGTTGGTGGAGTACCGACGACGCAGTTACCCTTGCAGTCGCTAGAAGGAGGAGTCCGCCAAGGAGGTTTTGGAGGACCACACTACCTGGAGTGGTTGGAGGTCATCTCGGCAGGATGAAGATCTTTGGGGGCCCAGGCCTCAGGTACCCCAGGATTCGAGGTTCACCTGGAGCAGAGGCATCAGAAACCTTGGGTGAGGAAGTTAAGTTCTCGGGGAGCCACCTAAATACTAAATTTAGGGGCGTTTTTAGGGGAGGCCAGGTAGTAGCCAAAGGGCTGCTTGCTGGTAGGGTGCTTACACCCCCTTTATGTTCACCCTATGTGGGGGGCGGGCATGCCCTCACTCCTAATAGGCTACGATCCCCATCTTCAAGATGGTGGATAGTCAAAAGTGGGGTCTACCTCGCCTGTCCCACCTGATGGTTTGTACAGGGGGGAGGTAGCCACATCTCCTAATTTACCTAGTTTTCCCACCAGTCCTCCGGCCAAAAAGGGGGTCAGGACTGGGGTCAAGGGATCACCATCTGCTTCTAACAGAGGAGGCTGGGGACAGGGTTCAGAGGCAGAAGGGCTGGGCAGTTCCTGCAGGGGGGGAAGGTGGGACTCCCTCTGCCCAGAGCAGGCATTGCCTCTGAATCCGGAGAGCTCTGGCTCTCAATTCAGGGGTCCAGAGAAATGTTTTGTGATGGCAGGCTAAACTAGACAGAAATCACACCAGTGGTCTGTAGGTTTCAGGGGATACTTTAGAAGGATCTCCTGTGTGAATTTATTAATACATCCATCACTGGGCCCAGCTAGGATTTATTAAGACTAGATGTTTGGAACCAAACATCCCTGGTTAAGGGTGAAGCCATCATGATGCTAGGGACGCCATGTGGATGGGTATTCAGCCCATCTACTCTTTATGGCTTCCCGGTGCACTTACAGACTTACAGTGCCAGAGAATGGACTGGAGATTATAGGTGCGCCCCATATCACACAGGAAGCACTCACCTGAGATTTAGGGCATTCTGCCTTAGGGCTATTAAGGCCTTCTAGAGGGATGGCTTACCTATACCTCAAGCAGTGTGGGGAGGCATGGCACACCGGGCGGTGTGCCATGTTGACCCCTTGGTCTGTTCTGCACCTGGACATCACTCAAATAAACACTTTGTAGGCTGTGAACTTCGGGATAAAAAGTTCAAAAGTATGCAGTACTTTCTGTATCCATGCACTCGGCGGTCGATACCGTCAAAGTTTTACCATTGCGGTCAGTGCCGAAAAGCAATGGAGCTGGGTTCTTTGTATTGCGTTCAGTGGATTGCCAACATGGTCACCATCGCAGTTGCCGGCAGCAGGTTAATGTAAGTCTATGGGAGCACCGCCGGCCTGGCGTTCGCGGTTGCCAGCTTGAAGGTGCAGGCTTGGTTGGCGGAGTACCACCGACACAGTTACCATTGCGGTCTCTGGCAGAAGGACTCCACCGAGGAGTTTTTGGAGGACCACACTAACTGAAGTGGTTAAAGGGCATCTTCACAGGCAGGATGAGGATCTTTGGGGAACCCAGGCCTCCGGCACAGCAGGAGTCAAAGTACACCTGCAGCAGGAGCCCCAGAAGCCTTGGGTGAGGAGGTCTGAGATCACCGGCAGTGGCCCGGCCACAGGGGGGGTGCGGATCAGACCGTCTCAGAGGAGAGGCGGTCTTACTAAGGTCGCAGCTCCTGTCGTCGAAGCCGCCAGCACGAGGATATGAGCTTTCAGGAGTGGGGCTGTTTCCAGCATTGGTCACTGTGAGGAGAGGATCCCTCGAGGTGATGGAGTTTCTTTACAGTTGTGAGTCGTGTTGACACAAGTGCCGGTCCTCAACTACTGTGGTTCTTTACCAGTGGTCACCGGAGACTAGAGCCTCCAGCCCAGAGGGAGGTTCTTTGGCAAGTGGTGAAGGCTGGAAGGACTCCTGGGTTCTTTGGAGGCCTTGCAGTTCTCGGAAAGGACAGCCAGTCCAGTTGTTGAGCCTTTGTTGCAGCTGGCAGGGTTTTTGCGGGTTTGTTGCTGCAGCAGGGTTAATATCCTAGCAAGTCAGCGGTCTTCTTCCATCGTCTTCTTTTGGTCCGTGGAATCTGAAGTCAGGTTTTCGGAGCCACATAAATACTAAATTTAGTGGTGTTTTTAGAGGAGGCCAATGGGCTGCTTACCTGTAGGGTGCCTACATCCTGTTTAAGCTCGCCGCACATGGGGGACGGGCATACCCTGACTCCTAACAGGCTATTAGCCCCATCTTCAAGATGGCGGATAGTCAAATGTGGGATCTACCTCGCCTGTCCCACCGAGGGTTGGTACAGGGGGAGGTAGGCACACCTCCTAATTTACCAAATTTTTCCATCAGAAAGGGCAGCAGCACTGGGGGGGGTCGCCATCTGCTTCTAACAGCGGAGGCTGTGGGGCAGGGTTCAAAGGCGGCAGGGCCTTTGAATCTTCTGTTTCTGCCGGGTCAGATCCTGCAGGGAGGGAAGGCGTGACTCCCTCTGCCCAGAGCAGGCATTGTCTCTGGATCCGGGGAGCTCTGGCTCTCAATCCATGGGCCCGGGAAACATGTCCGGTGATGGCAGGCTGGCTAAAACTAGGCAGGAACCACACCAGTGGTGGGGAGGTTTCAGGGGATACTCCAGAAGGATCTCCTGTGTGAATTTATTAATACATCCATCACTGGGCCCAGCTAGGATTTATTAAAACGAGATGTTTGGTACCAAACATTCCTTGTTACAGTGAAGCCATCATGAGACTAGGAAACTCATGTGGACGGGTATCCAGCCCACGTACTCTTTATGGCTTCCCTGTGCACTTACAGTGCCATAGAAGGGACTGGAGATTGTAGGAGCAGCCCATCTCACGCGGGGTCCCTCAGCCGAGATTTGGGACATCCTGCATTAAGGCTATCAAGTCCTTCTAGAGGGATGGCTTACCTATACCTCACGCAGTGTGGGGAGGCATGGCACACCGGGCGGTGTGCCATGTCAACTCCTCGGTTTGTCCTGCACCTGGACACGCATCCTGCGATGGCAGAGCCACTGTGTTTGGATGAGAGGTCCCTAGGGACCTTCTTCTGGCCTCATGCTCTAGGTACCATTTAATAGGGACTTACAGGAGGGCCAGAAGCTGTGTCAATCATGGTACATTTGTGAGGAAGGAGATCAGGTGTTGGGGCCCAGGTTGACAGGTTCCCATCACACGTGCATGTCGAGGTCACATCAACATCAGGCAAAAAGTGGGGGCTAACCATGCAAAAAGAGGCCCTTTCCTACATTAATTAATCAACATTTCTAAAATCAAACATTTTGATGAGGTCAGGGTGTACTAGGAGGGTAAGGGTAGGTTCTCCCACTTATTAAGAAGCCGACTCGCTTTGTTTTAAAATAGGTGCATCGTTGGTAGGTCTAAGATTATCTTATTTGGTGGTTAACAATATCCCTAAATAGTTTATTTTGGGACTCACTGACCCTGGTAGGGCAGTACTTGACCTAAATTCAAAATCAGAGATTTATCTTTAAATTATAGCCCGAAACTCCACCCCAAGAAGCAACAGCTTTAACTTCTGGCAGAGCTGGCGTCAGAGTAGTAATTAGCAAGCTTTCTGCACAGGGGCGTAATACAGACCCCCGTCTCCCCCACGGAGAGGGGAGGGGCCCCGAGCTGCATGGGGCCCCCTCAGCACAGTACTCGGGCCTGAGCACTCCGGATTAAATCTGGTGAGGGGGTCCCTCCGTGTACACTGCAGAGGGGCCCCTTAAACTTTCGTTACGCCACTGCTTCTGCATATGCCAGTATTTTCACTTCAGTCTCAGGAAATATCAGCAGGAGATTTTATGGATTTGTAAGCAATTGTTGCTAGAAAAGTTCCAAATACAAAGTGCAAAGAGACAGTGGACATCCTTGCTGGGTGCGTGGACATGATAAATGGGCCGAGGAGCGTCCGCCGATTATTACTTCTGCCTTTGGAGATTGGTTCAAAGTTTGAACCCACTTGATAAATACTTCTTTAAACCCAAACTGGTTCATGGCTGCGCAAACAATGGCCGGTCATCGGGTCAAATGCAGTAGCGGCCGGTATCAGAGGAGAGTGATGGGGCGGGCGTCGGGAGACGCCAATGAAAACAAGGGGGGAAAAAAGGACTTAACTGCCGCCTGCTGCATCCCCGGTCTTCTGCTCCTCTCGTGGCTCCACTGCAGGCAGCACAGGCTCCCAGACTCCCCTGCAGCCAATCCTGAAGCTGCTGTCGTACATGAGCATTCAAAAATACACGTAATGCATTGGAATAAATCAGTACTGAACTGTAACTAGAGTGAGAACATTAATTATGCCTTCAAAACGAGGTGCTCTTTCTGAATTAATCATACATTAATCAAAATCATTGCCCGAAAACAGCTTTAGACAAAATCTTGTTATGTATCAATATGCAAAAAGTGTCAACACATCATATGTTCAAATATACATACAAATATGGGATACAGAAGAAAATCAAATCCAAAAATTCAAAAAAATTATAAAAAAACTCTAGCAAAAACTAAATACAAATGAACAAGGAATTTAACCTCTATTCCTTATTCCCCTATCAGTGAGTATGGATGCCCTCACTTTTTTAATACGAGCATTCCATTGCTTCAGATAGCCCTACTCAATAGTACTAAGAGGAAACTACACTTTTATACCTCTAAACAATTTTTTAGTACTTTATATATCAATTGTACAAATAATTGTGATTTGTCATGGGCTTCTTCAATTCAAACAGTCGACTGTTCATTTGCATTTAGTTTTTGCTAGAATTTTTTTATAATTTTTTGGATTTGATTTTCTTCTGTATGCCATATGTGTATGTATATTTGAACATATGATGTGTTGACACTTTTTGCATATTGATACATAAAAAGATTTGGTCTAAAGCTATTTTCGGGCAATGATATTGATTAATGTATGATTAATTCAGAGAGAGCACCTCGTTTTGAAGGAATAATTAATGTTGTCCTTCTAGTTACATTTCAGTATTGATTTATTCCAACGCATTACGTGTATTTTGCATATTTGTTTACCCAGATGCGGTTGGATTAGCTGGGTCGCCCCCTTCATCTATTGGCTGTCGTACATGAGAGTAGCTTACGGATTGGCCTGAGCGGCAATGATCTGTGCTCGCAGGGAAACTAGGCACCTGTGGTTGCTGCGCCGAACCCGGCACCGGGTGTCGTAGTATTGTTTTCTTTTTTTTACGCTGCCTCAAGGGTGGTGACACTCCTCCACCATAGCGGTTCCTGTCATCCCCCCGGGTCCTGCCCCCAAGACTCCGGGAAAAACAATAAAATAATTTTAATCCTGGGTTTATTATCATTTTATTTTGCTTTCTTTTCAAGCTGCTGGAAGGCGGGGGGATGCTCGTCTTCCATAGCCGCCGCTGGTCAAATGGCTTTTTGGCATCGAGAGATATTAAAGAGAATGGGAGTTGTCCTTCCTTCGCCTAGGTGATGAATGCCCCGGCAAAGCCCATATGTCCTGCGTGTATTCTGGCCTGGAACAAACTCATGATCACGGTGTCAATAGCTGCATTATTGAATTCTCAGTATTAAGAGGAAACTTACATTTTATAGTCTGAGCATAGAAGTGAAATTGTACGCATGAGTTGAGTTGTAAGGTTGGTTTATCCTTTTTAAGAAAGACCATAATTAAAACAAAATTCCAGGTGGAAGGAACCTGTGCTCCCAGCAGGATTTCAATAATTAAATTGAAGAAAAAGGGGAGCAGTTTCAGTGTTAATGGCGCTGCAGGGTGATTCCTACTGGAATGAGGAAAGGATAAAAATCCTGGATATGGGTGGAGGCTCCCCAACAGGAAGGAAACTAGCTGAGAAAAAGCGAGGTGGCCGGTTTCCGATCAAGCCAGGGTCATTACTAAGAACTCAGACAGCATGCCGATTGCCAGGTCAACTGGCAGCCACCATCTTCTAAAACTAACCATTAAAAAAAAATCGAAATTGCAAGACTACCCCTTTTGCTACTTTGCGGACATTGCAAACCCAAGAAACGTGCATTTATGGGCTAGAGTTCAACTATCGCTGTCTCTATCACCGTTGACCGGGTTGAGTATCCAATGCCGGTCAGCAGGGGTCGTTATTTTGCCCCAGATATTCTAATAATCTTATTTTTGGGGTTCATTCGGCTCTCCAGCAGGCGGAGTCTCCTTCCATCTGCATAAGGCAGTTTTTTGCTCACTTTGTAGACATAATTCTTCTGAATGTCTGGCAACCTCAGTCTTGCCATAATTAATGTAACGAAGTGCACCCCAAAACCACAATAGATGAAGCCTCTTATGATCAAAATGTTTCCATTTTCATAAACAATTGAACTTTGTGTGACTTTTTCAAGATTTCAATGACCGTTTTCTGCCTTCTCGTGATCTATTGTGTTCCTCTCCTGGCTAATATAAACAACTCTCTTTAATGGCTCAGCATCAAAAGACTTCTCTTCTGTGGCACCTCTCTGGCTGAGGACTTAATTTTAGATCTCATCTTCTTCAATTTTTCAAAGTTTCAACTGCATCCCTTTAAAAATCTCCGTTCCAGAAAGCCTTCACTAGCAAAACCCGGCCCCCACTTCCCCTGCGCTGGATAGGTTTTTTTATTGCTTTTATGTGTTTTTCATTTCATAAATTCTATCTCTGTTTCTCTTCACAGCCGTTCTTCCACTGCCTTTTTATTATTCACCCAGACACGTTTATTTCTTCTCTGAAGACTTTACGCCATTTGGAAAGACTTCCTGTGCTCCACACCCTGTTCTCATTGCATGGATCCGGCATAAAGACCCAACCTGCCTTTCCTGGCCAATGTCTCCTCCTATCTAATGTCCTAAAAATACAAATTCTGTATTAACTATTTTTAAGGGGTAAATTCTACTGGTCCCAGTGCAATTTAGGGCTCATAACTTGCAGTTCTACTGCAAAGGAACACTTTACTCGACATTGCGCTCTCTTGCAGGCTAAAAGGCTTTATTAAATATGGGGTACCTCAGAACGTGTGGAAACATGCTGAGATTCGGACCTTCCTGTCATGACCTATAGCGTGCAAAAAATACAATGTATGGCCTTAAGCGCTGCCTTTCTACTGGTCATTTTAGAACCGCAGATCAGAATAATGTAAAGCCTTACTCTGGCACACCGGCATTACGACACCAAAACTCAGCTGTAATAAATTATTACAGTGGAAAAGCTCGCTGTTTCATTAAATACAGGTGACCAGCCACCTGACAAATCAACTGTAATAAGCAAATTAGAGACATGCTTTTTTTTTACAGGGAATTGCAGATTCCCATCTATTTCATATGATTTACGTTAGATTAGCACATAATAAATTAGAATTAATTCTGATTGAAGCAAAAAGATCTGAGTCTGTAAAAACTATGGGGGCGGTTTTTAGTTTGGCACATAGGCTTGGGTACAGGGTACCAAGGGATCTCCTAAAAAGCTATCAGGCCTGGTGTATTGCACAGCTGCGGTTTGGAAGTGAGGTCTGGGGGTATGTTAAGTTGCATCAGATTCAAACAATGGAGAATAATTTTCTGCGCAAGTTAGTTCAGGTCCCTCAGTCAACCCCAGCCATTTTCGGTACATGAAGAACTGGGGTTTGACTATGTTTCTGACCTGATATCTTTGAGCCCGCTCTTGTGCTGAATTAAGAACTGGAGCAGGGCGGAGCTGAAGTTAAGCCGGTTGATTCTTGAGGACTGCTTGGCTTTGGATCGGGTATCTAGCATACTTTGGACTGTGCATGTTAAGGCTGCCTTTTTCTCTATAGGTAGGCCAGACATTTTTATTAAGCCTACCTCTCCCTCCATCCACCCCGCTTTGCGAGAGGTCTAGAACTCCAGAAGCCTGCAGTTAGGGGCCACGTGCTTTTAAAAACTGTGCAGGGGATGGAACAGTATTTGGGTCTAGTTCGGTCACAGCAGGACAGGTTCTTATTGGCCAGGATCAGGTTTAATCAATTGCATCATATTTTGGCGCCCCCATGTGGGTGGGTTCAGGCTGAGGTAAGGGTACCCTACAGCTGCGACAATGTGTCTCCGCAGGATACGTTCCATTTTATAATGTTCTGCCCTTACTTCAGCTGGCCAAGGAAGTGTTTTTTTAATTCCCTTGCGGAAATCATTGAATTTTAAACAAGTTTGGCCTGCCTTGATGTACCTTCAGATGCATCCCACTGACTGGGTGATTTTAATGGTTTATCTGTTCTATAAGCTGTAGGAGAGTAGGGTCTGCTTTCTATGTTCACCCCCACTTTTTGCTTTTGCTTTACTGGTTTTCGACTTAGATGTGGCTGTGGGCCTGCTAATCAGACCCACAGCCCTGCTGTTCTCTCTCTAAATTAATACTATGTACTTTAGGTGCATAACCCATTTGGATAGGATCACCTTATTGGCCCCTGTACAGTGTACCCTAGGTACCCAGGGCATAGGTGTACCCTAGGCCTACCAGGGGCTGCAGCATGTATTATGCCACCCCTGGCCTGGCCTTCCATTTTGACACAACTGGCTGATCACTCAGCTGGGGCAAGGTCGTGTAATCACCCCTTGCTTAGGTGTAGTATTCCTATACCTGACTTACATATAGACACATGTGTACCTATCAGTCACTCCTATGGCAGGCCTTGACAATCCTGGAGGCAGAGTGCTTGGTAACATGTGAGATGGTGCTCTAGCATGAGCTGAGCCTGTCTGCAGCTTTCGGAACCTTGTCCTTATAGCTGTTCTATGATATAGCCTACCATATACTCTTAAAGTGCCTTATAATCTTAGACGGTTATGGTAACTATGGTTTGGCTTTATCAAAACATGTCGTGTAAGGTGTCTAACACTAGGGAATAATACCCCCATGCCATTTCTGGACATGAGAATATTATTCCCCCCTTCTAGAGGGAAAGACATGTTAAAATCATACTTCAACTGTTAGCCTCTGACCAAAGCCTCAGCATCACAAAATGGATGCTGCTGCCACGACACAAGTCTGACCTCCTGCAGCTGGGAGTGATCCCAGCCAGGGAGGCCTGGACAATAGGTTTCCTGCTTGGGGAGGTGCTAGCACCTCCCCAGACAGCCTTTAGTGTATTGGGGCAGGGTGGGCTGAAAGGAATGAGACATGCCTGGGGCACACAAGGTGTTCCTTGCATAGTCCAGTTCAAACCGGCGCTGGGGCACTCCAGCCCCAGCTCTGGCGCGAAACTGGACAAAGGGAAGTGGGTGTAACCACCCCCTCCCAGGTCCCACCCATAAGGCGTGACCTAGCAGGTATCCCAGCCCCCCAGATTAGTATAAGAGTGGGAGTTGGGCCTCAAGACTTTAGATTATCCTGAACCTGCAAAACTGAACAGAAACTCTGGACCTTCGACATTCGACGAAAGAAGAAGACTGAAGAATCTCCCTTGTAGCCAAGGAGTGGCTACCCTGTGCAAACAGGCACCATCAAGAGACTACCCTTTGCTTTGCGACCGTTCTACGAGGAACCGACTGCAGAGCCCGACCAGAGCCTTGACTTCCAGACTTCTCCGACCCTCATCCACATCTGCAGCAGAGCTGAGATCCGTGGAGACGTCGAGCGACGTGGGACCGGCTACCTGGGAAAAGTGGCTAGTAACTTACAGCGCAGCTTCTGAGGTACCCTCGAAGTTGTGCACCGGGGATTGAGAAGCCCCAACCCCAAGCACTATCTGCACCGAAGATCAGCCCCCCACACTCCACGAGTCCTGCGTGGGGCCCTTCAGCATTTTCCTGCTTGCCGTGTCTGTCCGTTTGCTTGCCCGCTGGCTAGTGGCCTCTGTGACGACGCACCCTGAAATCTTCTGCGCTGGTTTGGCTCCTCCAGACTGGCTCCCGCTTCTCTGCAAAGAAGAAGCACCCCAGACCTTCCTGGTCTGCACCAGAAGCAAGTCCTTTGTTCTTCGTGGGTTCCGCTTGCCAAGGCTTGGTGAGTCCTAGTCCAACTTCGACGCCGCCGACAGCAAGAGCCTTCGTGGGACAGCTCGCCTCCTGGTCCTGGTCGTCCTCGACGCTTCCTGGTCCTCCTGGCTGCAGCGACAAGCTTCACCTTCACCTGCAACTCTTCACGACATCGCCTGGTTCCTTCCTGGTTCCACGTGGTCACTGGCTAGTGACCTTGACTCTGTCCCTTCTGCTTGCAGGTTTCTTCTCTTCTTGATCCCAGCCTTGGGATCCACCGGACACTCTCCCCTGACTGCCTGTCAGCATCTTTCTTCAGGCATCCATAGGAGTCGACGACGAAAACGACGCATCTTCACCCCTATGCACCCGCAGCCTGTGGGCTAGGTAACTTGGGTACTCCGGTGCTCATCAGGATAGTGACTATCCTAGTGTCTAGTTTTCCAGTCTCAACTTCCTAGCTACTCCGGAAGTGTCCTAAATCTACCGTTTTCTAAACTGTACTATTGCTATTGACTTTTACGCATTACGCGTGAGTGTTTCCACTCTGCACACGAATCCCGTGGGCCTCCCACTTCCTAACTAACGCTAGTGTAGTGTAGCCCCAGCGATTCCCTAGGCCTAGGCCTGTTCTATTTCCGTGACAGTGGTTCTTATACCACTTACTTAGTATATGGTTTGCGTGGCCCCTAGGGCCTAACTGTATTACTTACCTGTGTGACTTACTGTATGCATTAATAAGACTGTGTTGTACTTACCTCTAATCTCATAAAGAGTGCTGAGGGTTTGCTTAGAATAAATACACTTTATTTTATATATATATCTGTTGTGGTGTCCTTTCATTTGGTATTCAAGGGATTATATATGGTATCACAGCTGGCTTCACATGCCATTCAGAGTTTAGCCTAAGACTGCTCTTGTCCATGCTACCACTAGGATAGCTGGTCTATAAGGTTGACTTTACAACCAATCACCATAAGGGTATTTGGACTGATATAAGGTGTACACTAGAACTAGTGACATCATACATCAGGCCAACGTCTCACATAAGCTGTTTGGGTGTCCAAGCAATTGAGACCGGACTGTTTTAGTGCTCCTGTTTTTATGAGGAATTTTACTGTCTATTTTTTATTATGTATGAAATTGATATTACTGACTTTTGACTTCGATTCTTTTAGGGTGAATTTATTTACCGAATAAAGATTTATTGAATTGAAAATAATATTTTATATATCAGATAGGTGTGTATTTGAGGAGGGCTCTCGGGGGTAAGGCCGTTCATTATACCTCGCAAGAGCTTCTCTATCAGATCTGTCGCTTTCCTAACATCTCTAATGATCGTCGGATTGCAGCCCAAAGGCGAAGGATACGTATTGCCCTTTTCTTCGCCGAAACTCAGACTATACCCTCAACATCTCTGGGTCCATAGCTATTTAACCAAAATCACCCCCAAAAAGAGGAGGCCACACATCATGCTGTAGCTCCAAGTACCCCTGCACTTCCCTGAGGAGGGAAGTTCTGCATGGAAATCTCCATACTGACTTTCTTCAAGAAGTGTCATAATACAGTCTTCTACTGGTCTTCGAAGAGTGGGGATCCAATCCTGCCTCTTACTGGTGATCCCGCGAGCTATTCCTAGTGCCTCGTTTGACCAGGCCTCCCACACAGCTAGTCCAAAAAGATAACATATCTGTCTGGTTAAGGACTCTTGTACAAAACTCCCCAGGCTAACCAAATTTTTCAATAAAAGCCTCTGACACATGTAGAGAAGCTTGTGGAGAATATTAGGGTATATCTAAAGCTAGTTGCCTTCTTTGTTCACACCTGGCTTTCACATGTGTTTTTGGTTTCCTGTGTTGTTGCTGACTCAGCCGTAGAGCTTGGCCCGGCCTAATTGTCCCCGCAAAACCTTGGAGGACCGTTGGAGCTACTACTTTCCTTCCATTGACCAAAGTCTCCTTATAATCGCACTCTGACTTTGGCCCAGCGGGACTCTGCCAGCGACGACCAGGCACTTGCTCTGATCCCAGTTTGTTCTCAGGCTCTTTACTCTATAAATGCCGACAATGTGTTCTATTGGCGGATTGGTCGTAAGCTAAATCTCTCAGGACTCGTGAAATGCTCGATTGAGTGTTACAATCAAATTGCTTCAAGTTTCAGGACATGACCGAGAGACAAACTAAAAACAGCTGAGTGCTGACCAGTGAGCAGTCCAATATGGCTCCTGGGACCTGGGCGGAAGCCGTACAAGGACATGACGCAAGCCCTATGTACACACGTGTAGGTTGTGCATGGTCCCATGCCAAGAAGCCAGGAATAATCAGACTCGAGTCTGAAGGGAATACTAGTCGGCCTACATGGATGCCATCACGGGGCACCATTTTGCCTCAAAAAATTGGAAATTTAGCACTAATGAAATTGTGTGGCAAAATGCCACTTTGCCTATGCTGCTAAGAATCTTTGCACAAACTCCTGCTAACCTTCTATTATGCCCTATTCAAACCTACCTACCATTTGGGGAATTTACTTTTTGTCAGGCTGACAAATATATTTTTCTTTCAAAATCAGGGATATTTTTCATTTAATATGAACTATTTATTGACTGTGAATTGTTCAGCAAACAAGGTATGCGCTGTGTGCCCGCCTCCTGTTCGGGCGGCCCTGGAACACCTGCTCGACTACAGGTATTGTATGAACATCTCACCTCTGTAGTTGTTTGGCCATTCCTGGCACTGTATTAAATTTCCAAGGTCCCTTCTGGCTGGAGGGTCACTGTGCACAGCATTCTGAAGATGTTAGGGCAAAGGTAGCAAATAGCTTAATTTCCCAACATAATGAAGTAATATTCTCCTTAATCTTAAGACTCGAGTCACACCTGATATTTGTAGTGTAATAAGGGTGCAAAATTGTGATAGGAAGTTTTTGTAATGACAATTTTACTTCCTTTACTTTTCTTTTGATTATTTCATTTCCTTTTTCTTCATTCAACTTCCCCTTAACTTTTTCCCTTTGCTTTTTTTCTACTTACTATCTTTTTTTGTCTCGCCTACCAGACATCACATGCTGCTTGGTTGCAAAAGACCTATTGCGAACTTGCAGTGGCCTTACAGCCTACTGCTTTCTATTGGTTGGCTTTGCGGCCACTGCCGTTTGCGTGTCTCGTATTCAATGCCTTGACTTCCTCGTCTTGTGTTTGTCCCTCCCCTGGGGCACAGCCTCGTACAACCCTTTTGATTGACTGATTTGTATGCTTCCACAGCTCACATTTAGGGAACTATTTGTTTCTTTTTCATTCAGCAGTCCATGAGAGTGCATGTGTTTTCCAGCTCTCTCTCATGTGTGCTGATTTCTTCCTCAAATACCCACTCCCACTGTGTTACACCCCTCCCAGCTTTTTTTGTAAAAGCACAGCAACACAAATATTTTTGCCAGAGTATGGCTGAAGAGCAGACTTCAAGGGTTTAAAGTTTTTTTTTATCTCCTGCATTTCACATATTGCAGGAAAGCACAAGCTTTGGCACACAGAGGCAGAAGGTGTACTTAGCAGGACACTTCTCTTGGAGGTCCACAAATCTGCTCCCTGGGCTACTACTGGGGACCAAATGGCTGAGCTGCTGAGGAAGAGAAATTAAATCTTGCCAAAAATGTCTCTTTTCATTCTGACACTTCCTTATTCTTTTTTTGTTTAATAACACAATTTATTAGATTTTATTTAGACATTACATGATGGCCAACATAGCCTGTCCATACTTGCAGTGCAGTAACAACCCATCGCCCACCCTCCATAATGCTGACATATTATTGAAAACAAATATACCATTCACATTGCGAACAATATTCTCATAATCCCTATTTAAGGAATATATAGGGGCTAGCGCCTTCATGAACCGCAGTCGAATTGTCATATCTCTGTGTCGAAGAGGGAGTCCACCGAATGGACCGGTGCCAATACAATACACCTGTGGCGTGCCCAGCTCCATACTCCAACTTCCATATGTTTGTGTGTTTGTGTGTTTCTGTGGGCACCCCCTCGCTCGATATACCGCCACCTCTATGCCCATACAGTGGTCCATTCCTAACTTCATTGTGCCAATTGTGGGCGGGGACACATCCTTCCATAGCCGTGCAATATCGCGTTTGGCCAGAGTTAAGCCCAGGAAGAGTAAATGCCTCTTGTATCTGTTACCTCCAGTGCCTTCTGTACTATGGCGTAACATCGTCTTTATGTGGAAGGGGATCTCCCATGACAGAACCTCCTCCAAACAGGCCACCACCCCACACCAAAAACTCGCAAGTGTTGTACATTCCCACAATATATGTAGGAAAGTGCCCTCCGCCAGTCCACATCTCAGGCTTATCAGCGAGGCAATGGCACCCATGCGGCACAAACGATATCTGGTTAAATAGGCTCTATGAAGGAATTTCAATTGAATGAGACGCAGCCTGGCCGATGTCGCCTCTTCACGTGGTGCCATCAGAGCCTTTGCCCAGTCATTATCCAGTGTGGGTATGTCTTCCTGCCAGGTCTGTCTCAAGATTGTAAGTGTGGATGTACTATGTGTCACTAGTGTCTGGTATACTTGTCTTATTTTATATGTGCCCAGATCCCCAGTTAGTAGTTTGCCCTCTAATGGGTTGAATTCCGGTAGTTCCTGTAAGCCCTGTATATAGGGAGAAAGTGTGTGCCATGGTTGGAAATGTCTATACAGTTGCTGACGGTGCAATTGAAAGTCTGTCTGTAATTCTTGTAAGGGTTTAAGGACTGAACCCCGCGTAACATCTCCCAGAGTTGAAATGCCGATGGTGTCCCACTGCTAGAATCCCAACAGGGACGCCACCCGATTAATAAAGGGCCCCACCCACAGTGGAGTCATCTGGGTCAGTCAAGTTCACTAGCCCATCCGTTTTAGTGTCTGTTTCTACAGTCGGAACACCGTTTGAGTTGCATGCGGAATGTGACTCCCTATCTTACCCCCATATAGAAAGTGCATGAGCGAGGCGTCGCCCAGCGCTCTGTCGCGTATGCTGGATCTGCTGATGGTGCATACCACCATTCAATGATAAGGAGAAGATGGGAAGCTGCATAGTAGGAGTAGACATCCGGGGCATCAATACCGCCGTTAAAGGTGGACTGAATGCAAGTCTGTAGGGCAATATGCACAGCCCCCCACTGCATAAGAACTGTGTGAGGGCTGTGCTGACCTGCTTGAGCCATGGTGAAGGAATAATTCTGTAATTGGTGGAGCATTCGCAGCATGGAAACGATTTTAAAGACCATTGAGTGGCCAAGTACGGAAAGAGGCTGCGGGGGCCATGCTTTGATCTCCCCGCATAGGCGGGGCAGCAATGGAGCAATAGTGTGGTCCCAAGTAAGTGCTGGATTCGGAGTGACATACACCCCCAGATATTTGAAACCATTGGTTGAGATATTCAGATCGGATGCCCAAGTCCTTTCTCTTGCAGACTATCTCATCAAGAACACTACCGATTTCCCAGCGTTTGTGTGTAATACCATCTCCCCGAAGATACGCAGCATCTGAAATAAACGCGAGCCAGAAGAGCGTGGATTAGTGAGGAAAAACAGTGCGTTGTCAGCATCGAGAGCAACTCGGTCTGATAGCACCTGTGACCACTCAAATCCCGTCAGCAAAAGGTCTGGATGGACTCAGATACCAGGGGTTCTATTGCCAGGGCAAATAATAATGGGGAAAGTGGGCCTTCCTGGTGGGTGCCCCTGCCCACCGCGAAGGGGGCAGAGGTCACACCCGCAACACTGACCGAAGCCGTCAGCCCAGTGTACAGGAGTTTCACTTAGTTGAGGAAGCGTGGGCCGAAGTTAATGCTCTGCAGAAGAGCAAATAAATACTGCCAGCTAATAAAGTCGACTGCTTTGCTCATATCTGCTAAGAGGAACGCAGCTGGGAGCACTAGGTGGTCAACCATGGCCAGGGTATTATAGATGCGCCTAATATTATGACGTGTGGACCACTGGGGCATGAAGCTAGCTTGGTTGATGTGTACCAGATCGGGCATGTATTTCAATAGTCTATTGGCCAGGGTTTTGGGCAGCAGCTTCACTTCGAAGTTGAGGAGAGAAATCGGATGATAGGAGCAATGTAGATCTGGCGGTCGCCCCGGCTTCAGGAATACAACAATCTCCGCATTTCGCCAGTCCTGGGGGAGCATGCCAGCATCCGATGCCTCCTGTATAACTTCTAGTAATGTGCTGCCGAGCTGTGGCAACGACTCCTTATTCTTTTTCATTTTTATTCAGGGTTTTGAAAAATGTCATGTTGTTTATAAAGACATAACTTTGAATTCAATGTACAGTTTTGATACACAATATATTTGTTTGATTTTCCTCCAGTATTTTGAACTGTTTTTTTTCCTTTACTTTTTTAAACAATACTTTACAGACAAACATTGGCGATGCCAGCAGCTCAGCACTTACACTATAGAAGCGAGACCTGTTGGCTTTTACCAATGTTTGTTTCAATGCTCATGTTCTTCTTTCTTTTTCATCTTTCCATTTGAATTATTTTTCCCTTTTTGCCTTTCCTATTTAAATTTTTTGTCAGATCTTCAAATATGAGCAAGATTTTGAGACGGTACCCCTTTTTGTCTTCTTGCCAAGAAATCCCTGCCTTTGCCCCAAAGAGAAGTAATAGCGCCACATCTGGAGAGGAGAGATTAGCCTTTGCTTCTTTCTGCATCTGGAAAGTATGCAAATGTCAATTTTCTGTGCATTACTTAAAAATGGCAGTAGGTGTAAGGGAAGTAAGGCACAGTACTTATTCACCCCCGCTCCCTTGCCCCCGCAATCCAATCCAACTGGGTTGGCACTGCCAAACGGGATCTAAGCCCTGACCCCAACTATTAGTGCAGACTCTGCTGCAGGCTTACCTTTGGGTTCCTGCCAATCAAACCTGGAATCCAAACTTTCAGACAAGTGCTATAATAAACAAATCAATTAAACCACAAAACACGTGCTGCCAAATTCATTGCAAACAACTCGGGATTTAAACCTGTATTGTAGGAACTTAATAAATTTACCAGCTGTGTTTATAAAAACACCACAAAACGGTGAATATACAAAAAGTGTAAACTTGATAATTAATTGGGGAATATTAGTGGATACAGTAGTTAGTTGCCAGGTTTGCCAACAAAAGCAAAAACGTTGGCAAAAGTAGCCTAAGAAATCAAGATGGCCGCCATGGCTCATTCATCCAGAAGGCAGAATCAGTGCTTAGTTTGTAAAATAATAGGTTCAGGTTCCTAAACGTTTTTTTTCAGAAGCCTGTGGCTGGAACTATCCAAGTGTACCAAATAACCAACCCTGCATAGTTTTGATTCCACCTCCTGCTTCCTTAATACACTTTCAGATGCTCTGTGTCTCTTTATCTCACTCTAGAAGGTTCTTTCATCTTTGCTTTCTCCCTTTGTAACTTTTTTCCACCTTTCAAAACATCTTTTTTCTCTGTTGTGGTTTCTCTTTTTTTGCTCAGAATCAACAATTTGTATACGAAAAATAAGTGCAGGTACCCAAAAATAAGAGCCGGTGGGTCCCGCATGCAACCACCGGCTCAAATTAAGCACAGGGCAGAATGGAGTATCAAGGAATTGGACAGAGGATGAGTTCAGTAAGAGGAAGTAGGAGTTCAGGAGAGTAAAAGGTATTTGGTAAAGAATTAGATTATCATGTGAGCAGCACAGTGTGCAACTACAAGAT
Source organism: Triturus cristatus (assembly GCF_964204655.1). Lineage (NCBI taxonomy): Eukaryota > Metazoa > Chordata > Amphibia > Caudata > Salamandridae > Triturus > Triturus cristatus. The sequence goes on from NC_140595.1 coordinate 52,141,835, forward strand.
TCCTAATTTCTGTGTGACATACTGTAGGACAGGATAGCGCTACTTTAATAAACAAAATTGTGTTTTTAGAAAATAGGACTACATATGAAAATACACAAGAGCACAGGAATGTTTAATACTTTTTAAAGATTTCCAATTATCAAGTCACTTTGAGCACTACACTTCAGGTTCAGCGGAGACTTCGATTTTTGTGGTTAGTGATTCTGTAAAGATTATTTCTCATAAGCCTCCGTCCAATAGTGGATCACAGCAATTTCAATGCTACAATCCAGTTTTTGCTTTCAACTAGAGGTGTGCAAAATGATATCATCATCTGTAGCTTTTGTACTTTGTCAAACTTCACCTGAAGGTTCAACTTTCCCACCTTCTTTGCACAAGATTGTTCTCCTTAAACCTTTTTTTGAGAGGCATGGGGCTGAAAAATTCTTCTGCGAAAAGCTGGTCCTGCTGGGTTTCTCATATTTTTCTACATCCTCTTTTGAAAGAAAAACTTAGCAAATTTGTGAATCCTATGAAACTTGCAACCTTTACTAAATATTCACAAATTTGGAGACGGTAAGGTTTCACAACTTCACCCATTTCTACTGCGGATGTACCGTATGCAGGGAATTTCTGGCTGATCAGAAAACTGCACTCCTCAACCAAATGTACTTCAGAAATAATTACCAAATTATCCTAATGTACTTGGAAATTTATAATTTTGAGACCCTCTCTAGACCTGCTAGAGGGACAGGATGGACTTTGGTAAGCCCCATAGAGGTCTCTTAATATTAGTGTATATCGACAGTTTTTTTGGCATCAAAAAGCCACAAGGGAACTGTTTTCAGATCAAGAACAAAGCCATAGTCTACAGGCAGGGGTAGCTTTGGTGTTGTCTTGATTGGAAGATGCAGTTTAATTCACCGAGGCCTCCCAGCCTATCCGATGAAAATGATACATAGACTGGACAATCCTGGAGCCCGGGTGACTGCACTGCTGCCCTGACCTCAGATTGTCCCATTGCTGCTAGACAAAATCCAAGCACATGGACTCATCCTAAATCTCTGCTTGGTGAGGCTAGGATTCTGGTGATCCCTTTGAGGTGCACACCATAGAACCATCTACTGCAGGATCTATGGTGCACCAACATGGTGTGGTCAGTCCGGATAAACTCAAAAAAACACCTTTTCACAGCTGAATAGTGAGTTATCAAATCACACTTCACAGCAATATTTGCACCCAGAATAGCATCAAGAGGGCATGAGGTGTACGATTGCACTCTGCAAGCATGAGTCACAACCGAGGATAATAAAAGAGATCGCCTGCGTCTCCCATGTTTAGTCCACCCTATCCTTAACACCGTATCCGTATGTCACACCAAGAAATGGCCAAATAAATACCCAAAGTTATGGTTATCATGTGCCCCCAGGCTGTGGGTCACACCAAGGACCCCCCAGGGGCACTTAGCGCAGCTGAGCTTGCAAGCCTTGGAGCTCTATGCAAAGGGGGCGTGGTTGACTTCCCTCAACGCAACAGGCAGCACTTTAATGAGGCACAGATCACAGTTTTTCCATCTTCATTGTTTAAAGAAAAGAGGCTTCAAAAAGACTTCACAACATTCAGTCTTACTGACCCAGAAAAGGGGACATCATTTACAAGAGGGGATGATGGTAAAATGCGTATGCCTGCTTAAATTTTGTAACACTTTTGATTTAGCATGGGACTCTTACTGGAAGTTTGGACCTATTTCCCCATCAAAATGACTGCCCCTCATAAAAAAACTCAACAGGAAGTGCTGGCACGTGGAAAGCATATTTCCAACCAGTAGTAAACACTGACTCCTCAAATCTTGCTCGTTAAGAGTCACCTTTGCTCGGGCTCATGGGTGACTAACGTAATCCGGAAATCCCACGTTGATGTCAATCACTCATGAGAAGGACATTTGGAAATACATTGACCAGCCGGTGTCCCAGATTCAGAAAGAATGGAGATGGAGACTTATTCTTGGCTGCGCTCCTGGCTCAGTCATCTAAGGTTTACGGTATGTGGACTGCCGGTGCCTGGGGATTCTCACTTTGACAAATTTAGGATACAGGACTGTGAGGACGCAAAGTCTCCGGCTAGGACACGGTACGGTTCCCAAAGAGTGGTGCAGTGGTCCGGGTCAACTCCCAATAAAGTATAAACTCATCAGTCCACAAATTCTCTCTTCATGGTACTGAACAAGTGGTGAGCAAGATTGGAGTATTTTTTTTATTTTCATAGTATCATTTTAATGAATTTCATCTTAAAAGCATTACACAGTAAAATAAATTGTAATATCGGATACACAGCACTTGTTATGTTATGTTATTTAGGAACTTATGCAAGCGCACGTTCACCAACAGGTCTCTTGGCGCTAGTAAGACTAAGCAGAAAAAGAAAAGAACATAAGGAAGAACAACTAATTATAAACTAAGGAGAACAGCCAGGTTTTCAAAGCCTTCCTGAACCGCATGTAGTCAGTCTCCAGTCTGATAGGATTAGGCAGTGAGTTCCAAAACTTCGGACCCAGGTAAGAGAGCCGGGTCCCACCTATTCATTTCCGTTTGATTCTAGGCACCTCCAAGAGGTTCAAGTGCATCGATCTCAAATTGCGCTCAGGCCGGTGCTTTCTAATGCATGAAATAATAAACCTAGGACCAGTTTCTTGAGTGGCTTTGAAAAGTGTGCAGCCAGTTTTAAACAACACCCGCTGCTCGACTGGGAGCCAGTGGAGATCTTTAAGTAGCGGGGTGATGTGACATCTCCTATCCTTAAGACAGATGATTCTAGCTGCCTGGTTTTGAATCATCTGAAGCCGATGTCTAAGATATAGTGGTATGCCAAGATAAAGGGCACTTCCATAGTCTACCTTGGAAAGGATAAGGGCAATCACAATTTGAATGCTGGCCTCTCTACTAAAAAAAGTCTGATCTTGCACAATTTACGGAGTTGAACAAAGCAAGCAGAGGTTACTGCATTGATTTGGGTGCTCATAGATAGGTCGGAGTCTATATAGAGACCCAAACTCTTAACCAATGGTTTAGGGGTGGGGGCCGCACCTAACTCGGACGGCCAATATGATGGTGCCCAATGAGTGATTTTATTGCTCTGGATGATTATTTCAGTTTTTTCCGAATTCAATTCAAGTTGGTTCTTATCCATCCAAGTTTTTACATACATCATAGAATTCCCGATAAAATCTTTGCATTCGGAGGAGTTCTCCAGAGTAAAAATCAGCTGCATGTCGTCCATTGAAGATTTTTACCCCCCTCTGCCGAAGACTCAGGATAAGAGAACGTATGTAAATGTTAAAAAGAATCGGCGACAGGGAGGAGCCCTGTGGAACCCCACAACTCATTTCAACAGTATTGGATTAATAGGGCGACAGCCACACCGATTGTTTGCGGGTTTCTAGAAAGGACCCAAACCAGTCCAGTGCCGACCCTCCACGACCTGCCGCGGCAATGTGGTCCAACAAGATTTTGTGGTTCACGGTGTCAAATGCCGCAGACAGGTCAAGGAGGATCAGAGCCTGATTGTGATCAGTGTCAGCCTGTCCTTTAACGTCGTCCAGGACAGATAAGATCACAGATTCGGTGGAATGAGCGGGACGGAAACCTACCTGATAAAGGTTCAAAAACTTTGATGCTTCTAAAAAGGAACTGAGACAGGATGCCACATGAGTTTCCAGTAATTTTGCTGGAAACTGAAGCAGTGAAATGGGTCGGTAGTTTTCCAGCTTATTAACATCTAAGCCTTGTTTTTTATTAAGTGGAATAACTACCGCTTCCTTAAAGGCTAATGGTACGGTTCCCTGAGACAGGGAGAGATTGAGTACCTCAAGGAAGGTATCGGGGAAAAGCCCTAAAAATTTCTTTCTTTATGTTAATAGGGCATTCCTCCTTAGGAGAGCCAGATGTAACCTTTGCAACCAGTTCCAGAAAGTTTTTCCTATCTAGCATAGGAAAAGTATCAAGTAAAAATGGATTGGGAGGGACCTTACTGTCTTCCATATTGTGATTGCTGCAAACAACAGAGGTTTGAATTTTTTTAATTTTTTCAATAAAAAAAGAGTTCAGATCATTGCAGAGTTCCTGGGTGGCTTTGACAGGTGGAGCCACACGACTAGGATTGGAAAGTTCTTTCACAATCCTGAATATTTCCTTGGAGCTGTTCTCAGATTTGAGTACTTTAGTGGTGAAAAAAGCTCTTTTAACCTCTAAATTCGCTATTTTATACTCCTTTAATATTATTAAAACAAGAAAGTTTACTGAGTAGATCTAGAGAATAGATACTAAATTTAAACTTATGTCAAAACTCCTTACATTTTTTATAACCAGTGCCGTCTCTTACGATTTACTATCTGCACACCCGAGTGACAATGGTTTACAAAATAAGAATGACAACAATCTGAAACTATGAAGTTAGACGTACCAGTTATGGTGTGGGATTAGTTGTGTATTTTTACTGTTTCAAAGCACTTGTAATTCTTGTAGCAACTTAGTGTACCAGAGGAGCTTTTAGAGTGAGAATTGTGGCTTTTGTGGTACTGTTAATTGAAAGATCCCTACTATTTGCAAAAATAAAACTTCTTGTATACCTTTTCCAGGAAATAAATTATGGACATTTGAGGTACATTCTTGTATAAATTAGTACATTTTAGGACTTGAGACACATCCAAGTAGAATTGGCACTATAAATTAACAAAATAGTTGGTAGATTCGGCATGGATGCGGTGTCATTTTTTTCTTAGAGCTATGTTACTTTGAGGCACTGTGTCCTATATTTATGGAGCTGCACCATGACTCAATCCAAGCTACACCTGCCAAAAGAATATAAAAACACACCTGGAGTAAAATGTTAGTATCTGGCGTCTGAAACTGCGCCGTCATAATATGGTGGTACCTCACCACATGAGCTGCACCTGGTGTAAGATGGCAACTTTTGGGCCTATGAGTCTGTGTTTGCAGAAGATGGCGGAATTCAGAAACAGTAATGATGGGTGGCAGGACCTAGGAATGTGACCATGGCATAAAATGTGACTACTTGGCACTATACGTGTTCATCTGGCATCAGATGCCATTGTTTTCCCCTTGAAGAATGGATCCAATGTGGTGTTATGGAACAATTCAGATTATGAGCAGAATATATCCCATGTGGGACTAATAACAGCTGCAGTAAGTGTAGACACTGCTCTAAATTCAGAAGTAAAGGTCAGATCCCACTCCCTCATAATCTATCTATATCAGAATGCCCAATCAAACAAATGTTACTATTTACCATACAACATGCTTAATTTTTCACCCAAAAACTATTTGTTCATGGGGAATCAATGAAGCGAACTTTGGGCTTGAAATTATATTGTGGTTTTTGATAAGTAACTGTTCACGTTGGCAGTGCACACCTTAACATTAATGATGGGGAGTTGATAGTGCCCTAAATATTAAACAACACACCTACGTTGTTTTCACGTACTTCTTTCTCTCCTCACTTTAAATTTCAAAACAAACTGAATGGTGCACTTTGGAGGTGTGCAAAACTGAAAGACAATGACTCCACAAATTGTGTAACATTTTTTTTTTACTTTGAAAACACCATAGTTTGCAAAGTTGAGAACAAAAGTACTGAATATTTGGTACTATATATTAACATTCAAGCAAAATTCTGCCAGTAGTTGAAAAATCTGCCTTGGGAACATTTCCAATTGAAACCTTTTTGGGTGGAATCTTTCACCTGCAGACAAAGCTGTGTTCAGTTCACAAACTTAAGAAAATATCACAGACTGATGGCAAACCAGAGATTAATTTAGGGCGACCCTCGGCCTGCCTGCAGTGAGTGACGAACACAAGTACACAGATATCCACTGCAAAATCACACAATGACCCTTGATAACATACAGAGCCATTGTGAACATGCAATAAAGTAAATATATAAAGTATAAAAGCAGAATTGAATCAGTTGTAAGGCCCAAATGAGCTTTGCACTTTGAAGAGTTTGGCAGAGAGGGTACTCCGTTGCAAAGCACAGGATACAAACATATATGTACTTCTCTCTATATATTACAGTTTTCATGAGAGGATATGGACTGTAACCTCGGTGAACCAAATACTCAGAGCCAGTGTTTGTTTTTTTAAATACCAAATTGTATTGATTTTTTTTGTTTGTTTTTTAACCTTACAAAAGGCCATTGCGACATGAAGAAATAGAGCTTAAATGAGAATTATCAAAGTAAATATATTATTCGTCAATCTTCAATAAACATACCATTGCACGGCCTGTAACAAAAAGAACATGATCGTTGTCCAATTCTAACATTGTCCCATTACAGCTAAGCATAAGGAGTAATTCCATGCATCGCAGTTGTATCGATAGATGATAATGCATAGCTACCATTACTACGTGAATCTTTTGATCTCGGCTTCTAATAGACTCTCTGCACCATGATGTATTTGCACGGAAATGTTCCTATAAGTGGCCCACCTGGCCCGTATTTTGGTATGTTTCTGGGGACACGAGCGATAAAAACTGGGAGCTCCAACTCCATAATAAAGTCCAATCCTGTCTTCCATTGTGAGATACGGGGGGGAATTCAGCCTTCCACAGCCTTACCGACTGTAAGACCTAGAAACAGTAAATGTCTTTTGTATCCGTTACCCCCTAAACCTTCTGTACTATGTAAGAGTGTTAATTTGGGAGACCTTGGTATGTCCCAAGCCAGTACCTCCGTTAAGCAAGTGAAGACCCCTCTCCAGAACCGGTCAAGGGCCAAGCAGGACCAGGTTGTGTGTATGAAAGTGCCTTCGGCTGATTGACATCGGAGGCATATTGGGGAGGCAATCAACCCCGCGGTCCATAGTCTGTGTCGGGTGTAGCATGCCATGTGGAGGTATTTAAATTGGATAAGACAAAGTCGAGAGGAAATTGCAGCTTCGCGTGGTGATCGTAGGGCTTGGGCCCAGTCGTCTTCGTCCAGTGGTCCAGTATCGGTATCCTAGGCGACCCTGAGAGCATCTAGGGTTGTTGAACTATTAGTAACTAGGGTTTGATATATCTTGGATATCTTATGTTCCTCGAGATCCCCATGAGGAGTTTGCCTCAGAGAGGGCTGAATTCTGTGAGGGTAATCACATTTTTCATGTATGGGTGAAGAGCGTGTCGCAGTTGCAGAAACTGATAGAATTGGATATGGGACATATGGAATTCTTTTTGAGGGTCTCCAAATGATTTGAGGACCGTGATTTTCATAACATCCCCTAGTGTTGAGACGCTGATACGGTCCCAACCGCCAAAGCCCTGTAAATCAGCTAATTGTGGAAGCCGGCGATTCCGCCATAGAGGGGTCGTTTGTGTACAGTGTTTTGATTCTGGTGAGAGGCGTGTACACTTTGGGGTGCCCTCAGATTTGTCGTGCTCTGTCCCAACACAATCTAAAGCACGGTGCTATATGTTTAAGGCCAAATTTGGCCTGGGACCACGTTACAATCAGGAACTATTATCTTCTTATCAGCCCGCTTAGCTTTTAAGATCTTCAACCCAAGCTTTGTTTGGTGTTCCTAGGTTTCGCTTAACTCATATTAAAGGCCATTCCTTTGAGTATCTTGGTCCTAAGCTTTGGAACTCTTTGCCGGATGCTCTAAGGAACTGTGAGTCATTTATTTATTTTTGCAAAATGGTGAAAACTTGGCTATTCTGAGCCAGCACTGTGGGATAGTAGATCTGCGACTGCCCGCGCCGGGAAACCCTTCGCGTTCGCTGTGCATATTACAAGTTAATAATAATAATAAAAATCTTTAAATAAGTGAAATCAGAATGTTCCCGGCGTCTTGTTCCAGGCACTCCTGGATGCATCACAGTGTATCCCATCACCCTTTGGAGCAGGAGGCACAGGGACGAAAGGCTGGGTACACCACAGGCTCCCGAGGAAGTAGACCGGAGTCATGCACAGAAGGGGCTAACGCTTCTGTGAATGTGACCTGTACGATGGACCCATTATTAAACCTTCAACCTATGAAAGGAAAAAAAATGGATTCTGGATCTTCTGGGAAATTTGAAACCAGGGAAAAAAAGAAACCATTTGTTTGTTGAAGTTGTTCCTAACAGTGACAGGAGTAATTTAATTGTAAATAAAAAGGACTTTGGTTACATAAACACAGCCATGGTCAGATTAGATTTCTACTAAGAGAGATAATGGATAGCTTTTATTGTAGTCGCAGCCGGCATGACTCGCAGCCGGGGGTGGAGGAGGGGGTGCGGGGAGGGGGTTTTTAATTTAATAATAATAAACGTTTTGTTTTTTTAAACTTACCTTCCCACCAGCTGTGTCCCGTGTCGTCTCTGCTCCTGCCTCCGGCAGGGACAGAAAGCAGGGAGCCAGTCTCCCACCTCTAAGCCAATCACAACACTGCAAGCAGCTCTGTGATTGGTCAGGACACCGCCCAGCCAGGGGCTAATGGCCCGGCCATGTTCTCCATATAGGCTGTGTTTCAGCCTACATGGAGAAGGGCAGAGTGCGCATGACTGGTTTGGTCGGCCCCAGAGGGCTGACCAAACCAGTCATGCGCACTCAGGAGTGGGCACACCACTCCTCCCCTGCCCAGCCCTACTCGCAGAGCAGACCCGCCCACCCACCCGCCACCAAACCCTTCTGCTTTCTCGCAGTGCGAAAAGCAGAAACATAAAATGGTCGTTATTACCATTTTATGTTTCTGCGAGAAAGCAGTGGGGCGACGCTCCTCCGCCCTAGTGGGGAAGCCGCCCCAGTTTTATTGATATGCACAAAGACGGGGATTTGAACATGTGCATCATGTCCCCTGCCCTGAGTAGAAGACTTGTTCATGTGCCCTGTAGCATGGAATACCAAGTATGGAATACCAAGTATGGAATATCGTACTACCTTAATATCGTAGCCAAAATTTTGAGGACAAAGAAAATATCAACCGATAAGTGCCCAGATGGAGGTATAGATTACTGTTCTTAACTCTAAATGTAAGCAGCCTTAAGATATTATATATATTCACACACATACATATATATATTTTTGTTTTCTTTCAAGGTACATAGATATGGACTTAAGATTTGAAAATCTCTAAATAGTTACCTGTTAATATTTTTGTCCTCAGTATTTTGGTCACGATAATAAAGTAGCTCGATATTCCAAACTCACTATTGTGGACCCACACCGTTCTTGAGCTCCAGAGAGCACAGGAAACGGGTGCTATGAGAAACATTAAAGCAACATGTACAAGCATTGGCAAAGACAAATTGACATGCTCAAGATCACTATTGCCCGGCCGCGGAGTTCAGCCCGTTGCTTGGAAGCAAACCGATGCAGGCGTCATGCCAAAAGGCGCTGCACTATATGGGAGGAAGGCGGCTGGCACCTTTGCGGGGTTAGTGCTAGCTGAATGTTCAATTTGAAGACTGAAAAGCATGGCAGGTATTCTGGCAGTCCGCAGCACGAACCCACATGGGCTTAAGACTTTTAATTATTCAGCACAAGTGAAAGAGCACACCCACTTGGGAACACTAAGGCGCACTACACTTACCAGAAGGCCGTGAGGACGGCCACGCCCACAGAGGCAGGTGATTTGGAATTTAAATGCGCGCCTTTCTGTGCAGCGCTCACTTGTCAAACCGCCACTGAAGAAGGGACAGAGGAACTCCTGAAACGCGTTTGGCGATCAACTACACTGTTGCCTGTGGTCTGTTACCTACCTGCTGGCAAGTCTTCAATAAAACCCGTTTTGAACGATTTTCTTCCGGTGGCTGAACTTCTTGGGGCTAACCTGCATGTCTGGAAATATATATACAGATATATATATATAACGTGGATTCCGCTATAGGTTCTTCTTTCTGCCAAAGTAACGGACACGGACCCAGACTGGTGCTAGAAAGTGTTTATTCCACCGTCGCCATTATGCGTTTCAGCTCCGTAGAGCCTTGATCACATGACATTGTAACCTCATTACGTGTATTATTTAAAGTCATGCACTACATTTCCGGAACGTCACATGGTCATAGATATAAAAGAAAAAACATCCTTATGTTATCGTAAATGGCGTAATTAAAACCTTAATGTTTAAAATTCTGCTTGAAAGTATACACACTATAGATGCCTCATTGGCGATCAAAATTTATATGTACTTTTCTTGCCTTTACAGATAGTAAATGATGTTTGTAACTCGTCTTCATTAAATTGTCACATATTATGGGGTTAAATCCCTGTTCGTACAATACATAATTAGACAGTCCGGACCACTGCGTGTTAATGAAATATGTTGTGCAAAATTGTGCTGTGCAAAACCGTGCTTTACATGTAGAAACAGAGCATTGTGCAAAGTGCATTGAAAGTTGGGCGTATCAGCAATAATAAAACCATCTAAAATAACACCTAAATTCTCTGAGACCTTGTACAAATAATCGATACTTTCATTTTTTGAAAGTAAATTTCATAATTGGAAGAGGGTATCTGTGGATAAAAGAATACCTCATACTGGTTATCCAATTCAGCAGCTTCGAAGTGTAAATATGCAGATTCCAATATGTATATATATATATCCATTAACCCCTTCGCTGAGGTGGAAATTTTGCCGCAGCGCTGGGGGGTGCGGGGGAGCAGCGCGGTGGCCCGGTGCTCATGACGGAGCCACGCCGTCATGAGCCACGGTTGGGCTGTGCTCATGACGGAGTGGTTCCGTCATGACTCCGCCCACAGCGCTAATCGCCCGCACAGGCGGGGAACTAGCGCCGCGTGGGCGGTGCGGCCGCCAACGGCCGCAGCATGACGGAACCACTCCGTCATGAGCACACGGCAACCGTGGCTCATGACGGCGTGGTTCCGTCATGAGCACGGAAGGAGTTAACCTCGTTGCAACAAGGATGACGACGCTGTGTATAGATGCACAAAAATGGTTTCTTCGCCGGCTACCATTGGACGCGTTTCGCTTGCCCTGCAACCAACAACTTGCTCAGGAATGCATTATTAGTGCAAGGCTGAAGGATTCTTCTGCAGTGCCTGACTGGTCTTGGCCTTTTCTTTCTTCTATTTTAGGACTGCCACATGGCCTATCTGACCCACATCCTGCTACCATCTGTTATTTCACATGGTGGTGACGTGACGGTTCTGTGCTCTGGTCAGTTAGTCTCAATGTCCTTGTTTTCGCGTCCAGCCTGCGGGAAGCTGTCTGGCTCTTTCACATATTCAGGGCTCCTTAGCCCTTTATGCATAACCCATGTGCCTAAACCTCAGGAAACAACAAAAAATCTATATATCTCCGTGCACCAGTGAAAAAATACTATTGGAGAGATGCTATGGTTGACTACTAAGATTGCAAACTGACATGTGTAGTGGAAAAACATAACACGTTTCTTCATATATACGGTTGAAAGGGAGATTGTGTTTAACTTAAAAGAAACGTAATTTTTCTTTAAATCATTTCTCCCAAGGCATCTCAATGCTGACACGAGTAAAGAAACTTTACAAATGCTTTTATTGTGGCAGGATTTTTAATATAGGCTTATAGCCTGCCATAGTTGCTATACCGGCTATTAAAGGCCCTTTCCAGTGTTAAAGGCCGGAGCTGAAGGCGAAGGACTTTAACAAGGGAGCGGGACTTTAATAGCTGGTATAGCCCAGCTACAAAGGGGTATAAGGCTATTATAACATTCTGCCACTAGACGGCAGAATGTTCTAACAAATTAAACAAAGGCCTCTCGGAGTGCGAGGGGTTTTAAATCCCCTCGGGCTCTGAGAGGCCTTTGTGAAAACAACATTGGAATGTTGCTTTGCGGGCCTCTACCGGCCCGTAGAAGTACGGAGCACTCCATTGTCTTCAATGGAGTGCTCCACATTCCAATGTTCTAATTCTTTTTATTCCTTCCTCCCAGATATAGTCCTCTAGAGAGATTGCTCTACCTGTTTTCCTAGATTGTTCTTTAAAATATTATAGGAAACAATCCGACTGTTTTATAGTGATTGGAAGCTGAAAACACTTGGCTGCACTCTTCATGAGTGTATAGAAGCCACCGATATTCTCTGGTGGAGAGTCCACAGGTTGTGGTGCTGGAGGAGAAGGTGTGAGGATGAGGTAATTGTCCCATTCATTGACTACAGATTAGGCATCTTGAATTTCACCCTCCTCTCTATCATCATCCAAGGAATATGGGTCATCTTGAGGAGACATGGCAATGCTTGACACAGGGGTCATTGTCAGAGTAGCAGGTAGTGGATAGGCTCTGGTGATCCAGGTGCAGGAGGTGGTGGATGCATTGGTAATGATTGTGCCCCTGCCGGTGTAAGGAAACATTTCGTAAACGTCCCCGTAGATTCTGTAATAGGGTTACGGGTCTCAGGTGTTGGAGGAGGAGCGAAATGATGGAACTGCTCCACATATTGCCTTGACTTTTCAATATATTGCGGTCTCTGATATGCATGCTCATAACGGTCCCCTTCATCCTCATTGTCCTGGTACTTGACATGTAGCTCTGATGGACTATGAGCCGTCCAAAAGGGCCCATATCATCTTTGTCGAACTTGTCCACATCCGTCTTCGATTTTATTGTCGATGAGAAAGATGTCTTCCCCCCTGGATACCCGGTCAACGGTATTGTTGATGAAGTGTTCGTCGAGGTGTCGGTCGCGTGGCTGTCGACGGTGTTGGTTTGGTTACCGTAGATCAAATTTGTCATCAGCGATGGGGCTGTTGTCGTCGCGTCGTCATTGTCGACGCTGTGGTCATCATCGATGAAGCAGTGGTGGAGGACGTGGCTGTAGTCTTCTAAGTCTTAACCTGCATTGCATTTGATGATGGTTTTGACTGCGTAACCATTGTCGACAAGGTTCTCATTGTCAGTTTGTGCATCACCCTAGCTGGTTCTGCAAAGGATTTTGCAGGTTTTAATGCCAGGGCTGAAGATGGAGTTGTAGGCTCAGATCTTTCCTCTGAGGAAGGTCTGGCTCTTTTCGACTCTATGAGAGGTGCCTTTTGAAGACCCATGGTGTGTCTTTTTAAGGCTTTCTAGTGCTCCTCTGGTGACTCCTGTTGTGACCTCTCTCTTTTTATTGATGTTTATTGTAAGACAAGAGAATCCTCACTGTTCTGTTCCTCAGAAAGAACCGCAGTTTTAGCCTTAAGCTTCTGGAGCCTTAATAACAGCCTCCCCTCTCTATCTTTGAAAGTTTTGGAAGAAAAGGTTCTTCAAATCTTATAATACTTTACCTGCTGAGCAGGGTGAAAACAGTAGATACGCTCCTTAAGAGGATATTCCGAGTGCAGCCTCCTCTTTCCACAGGTACCACAAAGTCTACAGAGTCATTTCCTCAAGGGTTCGGACATGTTAATGTCAGGTGTTCAATAGTAACACAGCAGAAGTAATCTGGATAAACTAAATCTGGATACAAGCTGAAGAACTAAGTAGAGCTCAGGGAGACTTCCTTTCACATGATGTGCGGTAAAAGATCTGAGGGAAGATGCCTCTACTGAGAGCATTCTAAAGGGTGCTATCGCTTGATTGGCTGGAGTTTGGTTCTTTATAAACGATGTAGATAAGCTACAAAAATCAATGTAATTTGCCATTGTAAGCCATGTATACTACTTCTACTGCTTTAGAATGTACTGTGGGAGTCCCACCTCGATGACGGGATGATACTAGCATGTGAATTCATGAAAGATGCCAATACTGGAGAACGAAAGTTAAAGACAGGTAAATTATTTTCTGTTACTATGTATGTGAGGATATCTGTTATTTGTGAGTATTATTGCACCAGTCTTTCTTCTGTATATAAAATGTTCTATGGACTGTGTTTTATGTTCTAGCTGCTGACACCAGTACTGCTGTTTTACTGGTCCTTTTGATGCATGTAAGCACATTTATTATTTTGGAGTTGAACTGCAGCAGTCTTTCTTCTGTATATTATGCCTGTGAGGATATCTAGTTGCTGGATGTGGTTGCTGTCATATGTGATGTCACCGGTGATGTTACTGATAATGTCATTTGTGGTGTCATCTGTGATGTCATGAGTAGTGCATGGAGCATGCTTTGGTTGCGTAACTAAACAAACTGGGCTATTTCATACACCAGGTTTGATATTTATAGCTTGTACATCAGAGTGGAGTGCCTCGACGTAGTTTATGATTTTTGAGCTTCCATTTTTTCATGTTTGTGCTTGAGGTTTGGGTAGGACTCTTGTGACTATAGGTGGGTTAGATGTTTATACAATCATGGTTTTGGACAGTCCTAAAGCTGTTGCAGCTTATGAGCTTTAATTGACCTAGTCTACATTGGATCTTCAAATTCCTACACCCATTTATTTTTTTCCTTGCTGAATATGCGGTATAAAGGCATGGGTGCAGGAGTGAATTTATCCTATTTAATGCTGCCTCTCATGTTTTTTTTTTTTTTTTAAAGAAACCTTTATTGGACTTCAATGAGTTACAAACATGGGCCTACAACCCTTTGGGCCGGCCGCTAGGGAGCATGAAACGTATCATTCACCGTTATACAGATTGGTCAATCCGGGGAGCCCGTCGGTCCATCATCTCACCCAATGAAGGCGGAAGCAACAGTTAAGTGACAATATTAGATACGGTTTCAGTTTTCAATTTAAGAATTAAAAAACATTACACACAAACAAGGCAATAGACATTGTAGATAGCAGGACGCGCTCCCCGGGGTAGGGAACCAATGATCAGCGGCAGAGAAGGGAGGGGGGCACGGGAGCAGAGGAAAAAGCAAACTGTAACACACTCGTAACTTAACAGACGAGGAATGCTCGGCTAGGGGGACGAAGAGGCATCCAGCACAACAGCCAGTGGAGGGGCACAGATGTCTCCGCGATAGGCGTTCCACGGACCCCACACCCCAGTCCATTTCCGCGGCTTGCCTCTCGCTACATACACCGTCTTTTCTCTAAACATGCACCAATCCATATTCTCCTTCCACACCGAGACCGTGGGCGGCCTCTGGGAACCCCATAACTGGGCAATGTTACGTTTGGCCACCATATTTCCCAAAGTCGCCCACCGCGTCTGTGCCACATTATAATCGTTTGGCTCCCACACGTTCAGCTGCTGCCTCTCATGTTAATGTGGGTTGATGATGCTGAGCATGGCTTCTACAATGGCAGAGACGTGACAGATCTTCACTTGTCCTGTGATACAATATCTCTTCCCAGGAGATATTACTCAGTTAGTCCTTTTTCTTTTTCTTTTATTTGTTTCGGATTTTTTTTGCAGCAGATTTTCACTCCAACTGTAGATAGCACCAGTGTCAGAACATTCTTCATTCTTTTTAGCTAATTTGTTTTAGATTTTTGGCTGCCTATATGTTATCATCCTTTCATATTTCCTTGTGAGCAGTGTGGGGTGACGCTCCTCCGCCTTAGCAGAGGAGCCATCATTGGAAAATAATGTGCATTATTCATATATGAAACTGAAGAAATTTACATTTCACACCCTAAAAGTCGAAATGTTTGTATATAACTTGATCTGTGACATGTTTCTATGGATAAAAATAAATCACAGGTGATAATAAAATATCCGTCAGTGCTGATCGAAGCTGATGCACAACCATTCTTCTGGGTGGCGAACCACTGCTGAAGATTCCCTACCCA